>NC_092767.1:4380991-4726408 GCF_047496795.1 Chiloscyllium punctatum | reverse complement strand
AAGCAGGGTAGTGCCCTTGGAATTGTTGGTTTCAAAGACACCTACGGGTGAAGATTCATAGTTCCTTGAAAGTGTATTTTAGGTCGGTAGAGCGGTGACGAATGTAGTTGGCATGCTTGCCTTAATCGGTCAGAACATTGAGTATAGGAGTAGGGGTAGCGTGTTGTGCTTGTACAGGACGTAGGTGAGGCCACTTTAAGAATACTGCGTACATGTCAGTTGACTCTGCTAAAGGATTGATGTTGTTAAGCTTGAAAGGGTGCAGAAAAGATTTACAAAAATTTTCTGGAACCTGAGGGTTTGAGCTACAGGGAGATGATGAACGGGATGAGGGTTTTTTTCCCCTGTTCTGTCAGAGGCTGAATGGTGATATGACAGATGTTTTAAAAAAGTCCTGAGGGGCATAGATAGTCCGAATGCGTAGGTGCGTACAGAACTAGACCGCATAGTGTGAAGGTGAAATGGCAAAGACTTAGAAGGGACCTGAGGTGAAACCTTTTCATACAGAGGCTGGTGGGTGTACTGTCAGAGGAAGTGGTGAAAGCAAGTACAATTACACGTTTAAAATGTATCTGGAAAGGTCCATAAATAGGTATGGTTAAGAGGGATGTGGGCCAAATGCTGGCAAGTGGGATGAGATCTGATTAGGATGCCAGATTGGCGTGGACAATTTGGACAAAAAGATCTGTTTCCATGCTGTATGACTCTCTTATTCTCCCAACGCGATGAGGGAAAATTCCAAAAGGGCCATTCGAATGGGAATTCTCTTCCCCGGAAGTTTGTGGTGCCTCTCTGATTACAAGTATTCACAGCTGAGTTAGTTAAAGATTTGACAGAGAAGTGAGTCACGGATAATGGGACACAGGCAGGAAGATGAGGCTGAGACCAAAATCTGATCAGCCACAATCTTAAACCCTGGTGGAGAAGGCTCAAATTCTCTAATGACCCACTCCTGCTCCTCAGTCCCATGTTTCTGCGTTCCATTCAACCCCTCAAACCGGCTAGACAGGAGCTATTGGAGTCCACTAACTGTTATAGCATGGTGCACAGAATCAGAGGAGACCACTTCGTCCCTCAAGACTGTCCCACACGGTTTGGGAGCTTTGCAAAATGTAACTGGAAGACACAGGCGAGATATAAAAGGGGCCCCTCATCTCTCTTTACAGGGCTTTCCCTCTCTGTAACTTGTGCTTCATTTGTTGATCATGTTGTAGACCCAGATTCACTGTGAATACCGCCCCAAAGGCTCACCCAGTGAGGCCTCACAAAATTCGCTGGTGTCCCTGATTGCAATATTCCATAAAAGACCTTCCAGGAAAATAACACCAACTAACTTTCCAATAACGGAATGGGAGAACATCAGAAGCAGGGGCAGGTCATTCACATCCCAGGCCTGCCTTGCCCTTCACTAAGATCAAGGCTGACCTCCTCCAAGTCTCAAATATTCCTCAATGCCCAAGTCTTCTTGAGCGCTTCCATAGAATACAGAAAAAAGAACAGTACTGATTTGGAGATGTCTGTGTTGGACTGAGGTGTACAAAGTTAAAAATCTCAAAGCACCTGGTTATAGTCCAACAGTTTATTTGGAAGCACACTACCTTTCTTCATCAGGTGATAGTGGAGGGCTCAATCGTAACACAGAATTTATGTCAGAAATTTGCAGTGAGATGTAACTGAAATTATACATTGGAAACTTGATTGCTAAACCTTTCATCTGTTGGAATACCATGATAGTTTCACTTCCCTCATGTGTAAATCACAAAAACCTTTTTTTAAAGTTGCATTCTCAGGTTAGCTGCTATCAATGGTGATCACTAGACAATATGGTGAAGGTGTTGCCCCCTGTGCTCTCTGTCTCGGCCATGATGTTTAGTTTGATTCTAATCTAAAATGTGAGATAACGCAGTTTAACGTGAATTCATGCAGTTTTTGCGCTCAGAGTTCTACATGAATGCATGCAGTTTGGACCTTCAGCCCTCGACGTTGTGCCATTTATCCTACTCTAAAATCAGACAAATCTACATGCTTCTGTACACTTTGTTCCATGTGCCTCTCCAAGAGTCTCTTAAGTTTCCCTCACGTATTTGACTCTACTACCACTGCAAGCAGTGCATTCGACACAACCGCCACTCTCTGTGTAAAAACCCTATCACTGATATCTCCCCTAAACCTTCCTCCAATTGCATTACAATTATGTCACTTAGTCACAGACATTTTTCACCTGGGAAAATGCTTCTGGCTATTCACTTTCTATGCCTCTCATCATCTTGTACACCTCCAGTGAGAAAAGCTCTCGCTCCCTCATGGTTTCTTCAGAAGACCTGCCCTCGGGTCCAGGCAGCATCCTGATAAATCTCCTCCAGGTCAATCGCACTTAATGAGAATTAACTAAGACCTCTACACTTTTTGGAATTATTCATGGCACAAGGGAAGATAATTATAATTGGTGGGCATCAATCATCTCAGCCGCGGGACACATCTGCAAGAGATCCTCAGCGTAGCTTCCTCAGCCCAGGCATCTCCAGTTTGTCATCATAGAATCCCTACAGTGTGGAAGGAGGCTATTCAGCCCATTTAGTCCAAACTGAGCAGATTAGGTTCCCTACAGTGTGGAAACAGGCACTTCAGCCCAACCAGTCCATACCGACCCTCCGAAGAGTAACCCACCCAGACATATTTCCCTCTGACTAATGCACCTAACATAATAGACAACTTAGCATGGCAAATTGACCCGTCCTGAACATCTTCGAACTGTGGGAGGAAACCGGAGTACCCGAAGGAAACTCATGTAGACAAGTGGGGAATGAGCAATCTCCACACAGACAGTTGCCCAAGGCTGGAATCGAACCTGGGACCCTGGCACTGTGAATCAGCAGTGTAAGCTACTGAACCACCGTGCCAGCAGAAGAGGGGACATTCACTGAAGTTTACCAAGTTCTCAGGACAAGTTGTCCGTCTTCAGCTCTTGGAACAATCTGTGACCATGTGCAGCAAGACTTGGACAACATTAAAGATCGTGCTGTTAAAGTCTGGGTAACATTTATGTAACAGCACAGTACATTTCCACGGTAAGAGGAGGCGTTTATTCTGCACCTCAATTTGGTTTCACAAGAATGTGAGGAAGCCATTCATCCAATCCCATCAAAACTACTGGACAAGTAGAAGGATAGACCACCCAGTCCCTCTTGCCTGTTGCACAGGAAGTCAGGGAGTCGACTCTCTACCAAATGTCACATACATGGGAACAGACAGAACCCTTTCACACCCGGAGTCACTTACAAAGGGAACAGGAAGAGGTTATTCAGCTTGTCAAGCCACTAACACAGGAACAGGAAAGTGTCAGAGATGCTCCAACATCACAAACAAATGGAGCAGGGGCTACACAGACAGACTGCTCCAAATTGATCCACATGGCTCAATTACTCATGGTACATACGTGTTACTTTAACATGGTTTTCTGGCAGTCGGAATGAAGCCAACATTTTTTAGCCCTTCTCCAAGTTTCCATCCATCTCCAAGAAGGCAGACCTATTGTCTCCGTGGAGGTCAGAAACTGTTGGGGATTAACTAACTGTTTCAGAATGAAGGTATTTTGCCTGCTGACAGGATTGTGTACAAAGCGACATTCAATGCAGTGTCATACATTAACTGTGCATTAAAGTGTTCAGAGTTCATTCAGAGCCTGTACCTCGCTGTCAATTGACATGGTGGCTCTGCAGATGCACATAAACTGTCGTGAATCAAACATCTAATGAAAAGCATGAAATTTTCACCCTATTCTGCTGTTTGGGACATAATGAATTTCTGTCCATATACATCAACCTTTAACTTCTTATTCTCTCACATTGCTACAGATTAAACACAGTTACTGCACCTTCTCCTCATGGTAACATCATGCCAGTGTTTAGTCTGGTCAAAATACTTTCCACTCTCTCAGTGACAAATGGATCATTGTTTGTAAAACAGACCAAATCTTTACAAAATGCACCAAATACTCTCTCAAAAAACACGATCAGTGGGAAAGATATTCTAACTTTGGTATTTCAATCATTTTGCCTGAAGAGCCACATATCATTTATCTCCTGCCCCTGTATGAATTCTGTCAGTGACTTATGACCAAGGACATCCAGGTCCTTTTCAACAAAAGCACTCGCCAACCTCTCTATCAATTAATAAATATAAATGTACATGATGATATTTGTTGTTCACATCGGAATCATTTTTATACCTTGTGAACAGCTATTGCCCGAACATTGATCCTGCTGCCACCCATCAATCCTTCAGGCCAGAGAAAAACAGAATTCTTCTCGTATCACCTTTACCCAATTTTTAATCCATGTTGTTTATATTCCACGCCTACCTATCTATGGACTCTAACATTCCCCACTAACCTGTATTCAAACATGTCAAGCGTCTTCTAAAAATACAAATACTCCACTCCAATTAGTTCTCAACTGTCAATGTCACAGCGGACAATGTCCACAAACAGGTTTATCAAAGATCATTTCCCTTTCCTGAATCTAGGCCGAATGAACCAAATCAAATCATTATTCTCCAAGTATGTAGTTGTCACTTTCCTTATAAAATGTTCCAATATATTATTCTCACAGCTGACATCAAGCTATTTAGTTTACTGTTTTCCCTCTCCATCCTGTTTTAAACAATGAAGTTTACAATAGTTGTTTTCCAGTCTGCGGCATCCTTTCCAGACTCTAACTAACTTTGAAGAATAATCAGCAATTCTATCACTAGCTCTGTTCTCATCTCAAGCACTTTGGGATGGAGCTCATCAGATGCAGCAACTTATGAAACTTCAATTCAATTGGAATTTCAATAACATACTCTTCATTACTTCTGATTTCCTGCAGTCTCCCATTTTTACCAATCACTCTGTTCCTTAATATTTCTGCAAGTTAGTTTCCGTACCCTCCCCTGTGGAGATGGAACCAATGCATTCCTCTCAACAGGCAGGTGGTTTCTGACTGCTTGTGAATACATTGGAGGACTGCACTTCGGAGATGGATATATTACCCACTGCTGCCTGCAAAGTTCCAGACAATCCAGTTTAATTCATCCTGAGTGTCAGCACAGTCCTGTCCCCGGTGTGAGACGACAGGTTATACTGAAGGAGAGGATATAGCTCAATGACCACCTCAATTTTGAGACAAGCTGGTTTTATACTTTACACCTGAATAGGTGCAGCATAGACAAATTTTCCTGGAAATCCCAGAGAGTATAGTACAGTACCCTGCTCCTCCCTATTTACACAGCTTCCCTTCTTTGTAGTTCATAGCTCCATTTGTTTACCATGGACCCAGAAACACTGCAAATGCAGTATCCAGAGTGGGGTCCCCAGACCCTCGGGGCTCCCTGAATGAACCCAGTAGCTGACATCACAATCCTGAGAACACCATCCACAGACCCTCCACTGACTTTCTAGATGACAGCAGCAAGTCAATTCCCCACACCCACAGTGCATTCACTCAGTGTTGAAAATGCCTCGGTCTCCTCAGTTTCTTTTCCTGGCTGAGAAAGCTGTTATATCTCCACACAGTCGCACAGTAACAGTTCCTCTCTCCAAAGAAGCAGTTGACAATGGAACATTACGTTTCTTTCTATTTCAGCGACTATAAGTATTGCTGATGGAGCTGATCACCACACTCAGAGAGGAAGATAGAGGAACATAACTCACGGTAAGCAGGGACATCCCATAATAAATTAGATATTCAGGAATATGTGAAAAGGGGAATTGTTAGAATAACATCACATTCTGTTTTCCTTCCAGTCCATCATCAGCAATCCTTTTGCTTGCATTTCCTTTCTCTCTCTCTCTCTCTCTCTCTTGCTGGACATCATCGACTCAACACAAACCGCCCGCTCACCCTTCCAACCATCCCGGATATCATAATATTATTTTTCAGTTGCATTCAGTTTTGATAGGGTCACTGAACTCGAAACACTATTTGTGTTTCTTCAGACAGACTGCCATACCTGCTGAGATTCTCCAACATTCTTTCAGACGGTGGAGAATTTTATTTCAGATCGCCAGCATTTACATTTCCTTGGTTATTTCACCTTTAATGTTTTTGTTTCGCGGGATACCAGCATCACTGACAAGGGCAGCATTTTTGACCATCGTCACTGCCCTTGACCATGCGGCCATTTGTCAAGACAATATGGAGACAACCAGCTTGTTGTGGATCTGAGGTGACACTTAGTTCAGACAGGGCAAACATGTTAGGTTTTTTTTACCAAAGTTTATTAATAAAATAAGAAAATAAATCCTGATGGTTTATGGTTGCTATGAGTGAAATTAGGTTTCATTCCAATTTTTGTCATTGGAATTTAAATTTAGTCATTGACTGTGGTAGGATTTCAGACAATGCTTTTAGAGTCATAACCCGTGCCTCTGAATTACACAGTCAGTGATATTATTACTCTGTTTAAGAGTCCCTGTTGTGAAGTAACTGTACAGACAAGAACACGTTTGTGGTCAAACTATTTGTAACTGGAAGAGAGGTCAGAAGAAAGCTGGGGCCAAAAAAACTGTCGTTAACGAAGGGGTAGGTGATGGCGAAGTCAGCAACAGAACTCAGGCAGAGCTGGAAATTGTGGATATTATGAAGGGGGTGTCAGCAGGTTTGATGACAGAGAGAATATGGACACATAAAACAGTTCACGGTAAAAAGGGACTCAAGGTTCCGAACAGTCTTGTTCCTTCTCAGATGTTTATGAGTAAGTACTTTGGAAATGCATGAGAAGGAAGTGGCGTTTGTGACTGAAAGTTTATGTATTTGTGAAATATAATCGACCAGAATAGCAATAACTTTCATCATCATTGATCGAATTGACAGAGATAGACTTACCAGGAACACCAATAATAGCGAGGATGGGATAGTACCCAACTTGAATAATCATCAGTACGGCTAGTATCCGCAACTTTAACCATGCCCAATCCTGAGAAAGCCAATAAAGAGCCCAGGATAAACTCCTGTCCATTGTTGGAACATTCCAGTCTAATGTTCTCAGATTCTGATCCATTGTTGGAACATTCCAGTCTAATGTTCTCAGATTCTGATCCATTGTTGGTAAATTCCAGTCTAATGTTCTCAGATTCTGATCCATTGTTGGAACATTTCAGCCTAATGTTTTCAGATTAAAATCCATTGTTGGACAATTATAATGTTCTCAGATTCTGATTTTTCTCTCTTTCTCTGTAGCTGCTGATCCCAATCTTGTTGAGGTTGACTCTGCGCCGAATAATATGGCGTAATAAGTGAAAGAAGTCCCTAATTATGGAAGAGGGAAATCCTCCAGTGACCCAGTTAGGTCCAGGAAGACTGATATAAATCACAGTCACTGAACAAACAATTCCAGTTAACCCATTTCACGGCAACCCTTACATATCACAATAATACTTGGTGTGGTTGGGATTTTGATATCACTGATTATTGGTCTAATAGCATAGCTCATGTTGTAAACATAGAGGTGAGGGAGAGAGATAATTCTTTCTCTTGACAAGCTCGATGATTCTGCTGTGTTTTGGCAGTGTAGGAATTGCTGGGCTCCTGAGGCCGTCTGTGTCTGATCACCAGGCCCGCTGCATCTTTTCGTTTTATTAATTTATGTTTAACTTTGACTTTTGTCTGTCCAGCATTTAACGGCTTAGGTGGGTTTAAGCATTTTTGAGAGACACCTACAGAGCCATAGACGATGTAGATACAGTCCATTCCTTGTGTTCTTTCAGCCACGGCCTGGTCCTGTGGAGTGATGGTCAAACTCTCACAGAACCAGGCTTCTTAGTTTTACCTTTCGGTAGTTATTGCTGGGGTCTCAGCAGAGTTGGAAGGCAGAAAATCTCCCGCGGGTGCTACACACTCTCTGTTTGATTTCTCTCGGAACTGTCTTTTGATGTTCTTTCCTCCCGGGTTGGTGAACTGCATGTGAGACAATCTGTTTACTGCATTTGTTTTTTGACATTTGGGTGCTTATTGAACGATACCATATTGGAGCTGTTACTGTATAGCTATTAAGTAAACTATTATTCTGCTAAGTTTTCTAACAGAATTAAGTTATTGGAAGTTCCTCTTCCTTTTGCTGTCTTTTATCGACAGTATTCGAATAAATTTTGTTTTGCTTAATGTTAAATATTTTGACCAAGTAAATTTTATCTGAAACATATCACCTCACATTTACCAGCGGAATGAGCCAAGCTGGAGGAGTGATAATCATCTCAGGAATTATATCAGATACTTAATCCATCTCTCCGATCCAGCCCGGATACGTATAAGGCAAGATGAGGTACCTGCTCAGCATGAAGCACTGCGAAGACCAGGCTGGTGTACTGCTCAGCAATCCGTCCAGGATCGAACACTGTTTAGAACTCACCAGTTCACTACTTATCAATCCAACAGTGCACTGATCTATAAACTTGGATAGATAATCTTTTCAGCACAGGGCATTGTGCAGGACACACAAAGGCATTGTTCTATACACACGGACTGGATACCTGTGCAGTATGGGGAGCTGTGCAGTGAATAGCACTGAATTTATCTATTAATCTGGAGCAGTTACCTACCCAGCATACTCGGCTGTGCACACCAATCACTGCATTGCGCAGTAACACTGTGCTAGATCACTGCCCAGCGTGGGGAAACTTGCAGCTCAGAGATAGATGGCGGGGGAATCAGTTTTAATACCAACTAATGGGAGGAGCTTGGATTAAAGCGAGGGGGAGATTGAGAGAGAATTTCAGAGAAGGATCTGATGTTAGGTTTGAAAATTGTGAAATGAAAACATTTCGACAGCGTCTTGCAATATAGGTAACTGTTTCCGGGAATGATGGGTGAGCAGGATATTGGTGTAAGTTAAGATGATGGAGAGTTTTGGATAAGCATTTGTCCTGCAGCTTTGTCACTGGGAGTAGGATCAGCAGAGTCTTTTACTCATTGGACTAAATCGAACAATAATTTGTCTCAGTGCCATTTTCATTGAGTGCGACAGAAGGAATGTCTGCACGAGGCAGAGCTAATTTCCTGGTGTTACCTTATCGAACTCACCTCATTAACTACCCACCGGATCCCATGGTGTCCCTCTCATTCAATACCAGCCCGACACTGTGGGGCACTGCTGCCATCGTTAAAAGGACAATGGGCACACGGTTGAACTCTCTCAGTTTGGAGCTGCCCTGCACAGTTTACCTCGAGCATGGCAGATTAGGGAAATTACACCACAGCTTGTCGACAGGGGCACGGAGGGCTGGGTGAATGGTCTGGTATAAAGCGGGACCATTCTCTTCCCAGAGGGATCCTCACCACCAGATTCATCGAGCATGGTCTGAGCACACCACTCAGCTCAGTGGTCCGAAGAAAAGTCCAGCAATACAGTAAACGCATCAATAACCTTCCCCACTCTGTCAGGATAAGGGTCCCCATATTCTCTCTACTCTCTCACAATCACTGTAAATCTGTTAGCGCCTTCACTAGAATAAGGCTCCAGCACTCTCACCACTGCAATGCAGCACCTTCTCTCTCTCTCTCTCTCTCTCTCTCTCTCTCTCTCTCTCTCTCTCTCTCTCTCTCTCTCTCTCTCTCTCACACACACACACACACACACACACCTACCCAATACCCCCACATGGTTATAAAATGTTCTTATGAGTGCAGTTTCTAGAATTCTCTGGATGATGTCATTTGTACAATGTTCCAGATAATTTTCAAAATAATTCAACTTTAGCAAACTGTTCATCCCCCAGTATGTTACCCATCAGAGGAAGAAGCAGAATTTTACTTTTTTTGAATCACTCAGGATGAAAGTGCCTCATGAAGCCATAAAGCCTCTTAAATATGCTCCGCTATTCAGAAAAAGAGAGCACTTAGACACTTAAATACTCACTCTCTTCTTGAAGACAGGCGCCACTCTGGAGATTCGGCAGTTTCACTGGAACACTCCTGTAATCTTGAGAGTTATTGAATATTTCATACAGTGCCACCAGTCACTCTGTAACCACTTCTATTAAAGCATGCTATGAATTGCGGGTGTGCTGTTTACCTTTGGTCTTTTCTGTTTGAGGAAGGCCTTGTAGGTTTTGTTAGAGACAATGCAAAACTTTCATCTGACTACAATCTTGTTTATAATGTTGAAACTCTTTGTGCCTTCCCCTGAGAGGAAAGATGTAAAATAGTGTTTTAAATTCTCTGCCTGTTCCCTGAAACCAGTTCCCCAGTCACAAGCTCCCTTTGTCCCACATATTCTTTCCTGCCTTTCTTCCAAGGGTCACACATACATCTTAAACGTTTTTTTTATTTGAAATGGGAAAACTCTTGCGGTGAGTTTCTTTTCATATTTCTTGCCAGTTTTGGAATATTTTTCTTTGTATTTTGTTTTATACAATCTGCTTCTGGTTCCAAAAGTAAATTTCCCAAATGTGGCCGACGCCAGAGCGCTCCAATCTGCATTCTTCTTTGTGATTGCTTCGCATACTTCACAGTGTTTGTACATCATGGGTGGTTCAATTTCACATCTTCATAACATCTTCTTTTTGATAGGAGTCAATCGTTACTGAGCGTTATTAAGCAGTACCTGCTTAAATGTCCCCCCCCCACCCCCTCCCCCCCACACACACACATCTGCTGACCTTCACCTATGTCTGTTTTCACACTCCGTGTTTGACCAGATATATGATATATATCTGCATTTGAAATGCCTGGCTCTTTTCAATCATTGATGGGGAACCTACTATGTGGCTGAACACATTATGCTGAGGGTGTCTCCATTCTCCCAGTTTCCCTGCCTCTGTCATTTCTGCATTTATGATGCCGCATTCCTTTGGGAAGGTTCATACCTGTCATCCTTTTTCACTCAAACGAGAAATCCCTTCACACTGATGTACTGAGCGTTCGGCTATGTCTATCCCGTCTCCCTCACTTCTGCCCTCACTCCATCCCCTCCTTCGCAGAACAATGATAGATCACCCTTGCCCTCATTTCCTACTGCACTAGAATCTACATTCACTGAATCATCCTCCGCCGCGTCCACCACCTCCAGCAGGACAGCACCATCAAACACATCTTCCCCTCCCATCCACTGTCAGCATTTCACAGGGACCACTCCTTCTGTGGCACCCTCCATCATCCCGAACACTTCCCCACACCCCCATGGCACTTCCCATGTAAATGCAGGAGCTGCAACATTTGCCCATTCACCTCTTCCCTCCTGGCTGTCCAAGGCCCTAAACACACCTTCCAGGTAAAGCAACATTTCACGTGTACACTTTCAATCCAGTTTCCTGACATTGCTGCTCACAATGCAGTCTCCTTTACGCTAGTGAGCCAAAGAGAAACTGTTTTGAGGAACATCTCTTCTCTGTCTGTAGAAATTTCCCTGGCCTTTTGATTGCACCCCATTTCAATAACCTACATTACTCTCATGATCATGAGAATTCTTTGAGAAGTTGATGATGGGTTGAACCAGAGAGAGATACCTATCGGAACTTTCAGAAGGCCTCGGATATGGTTCCGAACACAAGGCTGCAGAGTCAGCTAAGGACCCATGACGTCAGAGGCCAGGTACTAGGATGGATAAAAGTTTGGCTCTCTGGCAGGATGCAGAGTGAGGATAAAATTGTCCCTCTCACGACGGCAGCCGGTGACTACCAGTGTTCCACAAAAGCCAATTTTGGGACCACAACATTTCACTTTTTAGGTTAATGATCTGAGTGGCGGGGCAGAATGCATTCTGTCTACATTTGCAGATGATGCAAAGATAGGTGGAGGGGCATGTAGTATTGAGGAGGCAGGGAGCCTGCAGAAAGATTTCGACAGTTTAGGAGAGTGGGAAAAGGAGTAGCAGATGGAACACAATGTGGGAAAGTGTGAGGTAATGCACTTTGATATGAAGAATACAGGCATGGACTATTTACTAAATGGGAAAAAAAAATCAGAAATCTGAGTAACAAAGGGTCTTGGATTCCAAGCCCAGGATGCGCCTTAGATAAACTTGCAGTTTGAGTCAGTAGTTAAGAAGGCAGATGCAATGTTGTCATTCATCTCGAGACGAGTAGCATATACTGGTGGGGATTCTGAGGCTTTCTAAGGCTCTGGTCAGACAACATTTCTAGTATTTTGTGCCTCATACCTCAGGAAGGATGTATTAGCCTTTGTGTGTGTCAAGAGAAGGTTCACCAGAAATGAAAAGCTTAACACATGAGGAACGTTGGAGAACTCTGGGTTTATACTCGATGGAGATTAGAAGGATGAGGGGGGATCCAATTGAAACTTACAGAATACTGAATGACCTGGATACAGACAAAATTGGGAGGCCGTTTGCACTGGCAGGAGGGCGCAGGCTTAGAACAAAGGGAAAACCCATTAGAACGGCGATAAGATGAAACGTCTTGAGCCAGAGAGTGGTGAAATTGTGGAATTCCTTACCACAGAAGGCTGTGGAAATCAGATCATTTGGCACCAACGATATAGCCAGGAAAGGCACTGAGGATCTGAAAAGTGCCTACACAAAGTTAGTTTGGAAGCTGAAGAGCAGGACAAGTAGAGTAGTGATCTCAGGTTTGCTCCGTGCCACGAGCTAGTGAGATGAGGAACACTCAGCGAATGCAGATTTACACGTGGCTGCGAGGCTGGTGCAGGAGGGAGGGCTTCAGATACCTAAACCATCGGGATACCTTCTGGGTAAGGTGGGACCTGTACATGAAGGACGGGTTGCACCTGAACTGGAGGGGCACAAATTGCCTGTTTGGGAGTTTTGCTCGTGTGATTCTGGCGTGTTTAAACTAGTTTGGCAGGGGATTAGGAATAAGACCACATGTCTGAGAGGGGGTGAGTTGCAGACGGGACAGTGACAGAATATATTGAATCTATGAGGAAGGTTTCTCACTCGATGAAACAAAGGGATCGGTTAAAGTGCGTCTGCTTTAATGCAAGGATTTTCCGAAATAAGAGTGACGAACTTAAGCATGGATCAGTACTTGGGGCTACGATGTCGTGGCCATAACGGAGACGTAGGTTTCACAGGGACAGGGATGGTTGCTTGATTTTCCAGGGTTTAGAACTTATAGAAATGTTTTGGGGAAGCACGGTGGCCCAATGGCTAGCACTGCTGCCTCACAGCGCCAGAGACCCGGGATCAATTTCCATGTCAGGGAACTGTCAGTGCGGATTTTGCAAACTTTCCCTGTGGATTTCCTCCGGGTGCTCCGGTTTCCTCCCATAATCCAAAAATGTGCAGATTAGGTGAATTGGACATGTTAAATTGCCCGTAGTGTTAGATGAAGGGGTAAATGTAGGGGAATGGTTTTGGGTGGGTTGCTCAATGGAGTGTTGGTGTGGACTTGTTGGGCCAAAGGACCTGTTTCCACACTATAGGTAATCTAATCTATACTAAAAAAAATAGGGTGTGTGGAAAATGAGGAGGGTGTGTAGAATTGCTAATCAAAGAGTGCGTCACAGCTACAGAAATGAAAGTTGTTGAGGAAGGTTTGTCTACTGAGTCAGTATGGGTAGAAGTTAGGAACAGCAAGGGAACAGTCACCGCATTTGGGAGTTTTCAACAGACAACCTAATAACAGTAGAGAGACTGAAGATCCCATAGGCGGGCAGATTCTGAAAAAATGCAAAAGTAGCAGGATTATAGTTATGAGTGATTTCAATTTTTCCAAGATCGACTGGAACCTCGTAAGTGCAGATGGTGTGGATGAAGCCGTTTTTGTCAGGTGTGTTCAAGAGGGTTTCCTTGCTCAGTATGTAGACAGACCGACGAAGGGAAAGGCTATTTTGGATTTGGTGCTCAGCAACGAGCTAGGACAGGTGTAAGAACTCACGGTGGGAGAGCACTTTGGTGAAAGTGATCACAACTGCCTCACATGCAGCATAGTCTGCGAGAGTGAAAGGAGCAGTTTCTGAGGGAAGATATTTAATTGTGGAAAAGGAAATTGTGATGCTATCAGACAGGAGTTGGGAAGTACAGACTGGGAGCAATTGTTCCACAAAAAGGCACAGCAGACATGTGGAGACTGTTTAAGGAGCAGTTGTTGCGAGTGATGCACAAATTTATTTTTCTGAGACAGGTAAGAAGGGGTAAGATTAAGGAACCTTGGATGATGTGAACAAAGGAACGTCTTGTAAAAAGGAAGCAGGCAGCTAACGTAAGATGGAGGAAGCAAGGATGCAGCACAGCTTTAGAGGATTACAGGCTTGCTAGAAAGGAGATCAGAAAAGGACTGAGGCGAGCCATGACGGGACACGAAGAAGGCTTGGCAAGAAGGATTAGGGAGAATCCAAAGGCATTTTTCTCATACGTGACGATTAAGAGAATAATTAGGGAGAAGGTAGGGCCGATCAGGGATAGCGGAGGGAACTTATGCATGAAGTTTGAGCAGATAGGAAAAGCCCTAAATGAGTTTTTTAATTCGATTTTCACCAAGGAAAGTGAACTTGTAAATGAAACGTAGAGGAGCTGGGCCAGATCAGTCTTGACCAGATCAAGATTGATGAAGTTGATGTGCTCGCAATTTTGGAAAACATTAAGATGGATACGTCCCCAGGGCCAGACCAGATTTATCCGAGACTGCTGCGGGAAGCGAGAAAGGAGGTTGCTAAGCCGCTGATCAGGATATTTGCCTCCTCACTCTTCACAGGAGTCGTACCAGAGGATTGGAAGGAGGCGAATGTTGTTCCTTATTTGAAGAAGGGTAATAGGGAAATCCCTGGCAATTAGAGACCAGTCAGTCTTAAGTCTGCGGTCAGCAAAGTTTGGAAACTATTCTGAGGGATAGGATTTATGACTATTTGGCAAAGCATTGTGTGATTAAAGCAGTCAGCATGGCTTCAGGAGGGGCAGGTAATGCCTCACAAATCTTATTGATTTCTTTGAGGAGGTGTCAAGACAGGTCAACGACGGTCGAGCAGTGGATGTGGTGCATGTGGACTTCAGCAACGTATTTGATAGGGTTCCCCATGCAAGGTTCATCCATAAAGTCAGGAAGTATGGGTACAGGGAAATTTGGTTATCTGGATTCAGAATTGGCTGGTTGGCAGACAGTGGTGGCAGATGGAAAGTATTCTGCTTGGAGGACAGTATTGAGAGGGATATCACAGGGCTGTGTTCTTGGGCCTCTGCTCTTTGTAGTTTTTATAAATGACTTCGATGAGGAGGTTATGGTGTGGGTTAGTAACTTTGCTGATGACACAAAGGTTGGAGGTGACGTCGATAGTATAGAGGGCTACTGTAGGCTGCAGCGTGACATAGACAGGATGCAGAGCTGGGCTGAGAAATGGCTGATGGAGTTCAACCTAGATAAATGCTAAGTAATGCATTTTGGAAGGTCAAATTCGAATCCTGAATATAGCATTAAATACAGGATTCTTAGCTGTGTGGAGGAACAGAGGGATCTGGGTGTGCAAGTGCATAGATCCCTCAAAGTTGCCACCCAAGTGGATAGGGTGTCAAGAAAGCATATGGTGTTTTGGCTTTGATTAACAGGGGGACAGAGTTTAAGAGCCGTGAGGTTTTGAAAGAGACCACACTTGGAGTATTGTGTCCAGTTGTGGACGCCCTACTATTGGAAAGCTCAGAGGCTTTGGAGAGGGTGCAAAGAAGGTTTACCAGGATGCTGCCTGGATTGGAGGGCTTGCTTTATGAAGAAAGTTTGAACGAGCTTGGATCTTTCTCTCTGGAGACAAGGAGGACAGAGGAGAGCTGATCGACGTGTCCAAAATAATGAGAGGAATTGATAGTGTCAATACCCAGAGACTTTTCCCCAGGGCAGGATTGACTAGTACGAGAAGTCATAGTCTGAAGATATTAGGAGGAAGGTAAAAGGGAGACGTCAGAGGTAGGTTCTTTACGCAGAGAGTTGTGAATGCATGGAATGCATTGCCAGCTCTGATGGTGGAAGCAGAGTCATTGGGGACATTAAAGTGACTGTTGAATATGCACATGGATAGCAGTGAGTTGAGGGGTGCGACGGTTAAATTACTACGTTTTACATGAGGATTAAATCTCAGGACAACATCGTGGCGTAAAAGGCCTGTTCTGTGCTGTACTGTTCTATGTTCTATTTAGTATATTTAAAACAGACACAGATAAGTTTTGATTGACAAGGGGATCAAAGGTTACTGAGAGGAAGCAGGAAATTGGGGTGGAAAATCTATCATTCGTGATCGAATGGCGGCGTAGCCTTGATGGTCCGAATGGCTTCGTTTCTGCGAGTATAGAGTTGTGGCCTTATAAGACTTCGGTCCTGGATGGCACGTTGGCTCAGTGGTTTGCACTGTTACCTCACAACATCAGTGAACTGGGTTCGATTTCCTCTGGGTGTTCTAGTTTCCTGTCACAGTTCAAAGTTGTGCAGGTTAAGTGAACTGGCCATGCTGAATTGCCGATGTTGATGTTAGGTGCAATAGTCAAGGGTCTATATATAGTATTATGGTAGAGAATGGGATAGGTTCGCATACTCTTTGGAGGGTCAGTATAAACCAGTTGGGCTGAAGGGCCTGTTTTCACACTGCAGGGATTCTAAGAAAATGCAGGTTGCTGCAATGTTCCAATAAAGCACAACCCAAGCTCGAGTAACACCTCACTTTACACTTTGGTACGTTACAGTCTGTAAGAGTGAATATTCAATTCCATAAATTCACAGCCTGAACCCATTATGGTTGTTCTCCATTTTCCGTACACTCTCCCTCCTGGGCTCCCTAAGATCGTGTCTTGTTTATGTTGCATTCAACAGAGAAAATCGATTTCTAATATTTAAACATTAATTTACACCCATTATATATCTGTGTTTCTTTCACCACAATTTAAAGCCAACTTGTCTTTCACACTTATCCTCCAAACACTCTTTCCCACCTCTGCCAAGATACTAAAACGCTCACTTTCCAATCTTTTGCTCTTCTGAAGAAGATTTACATTGGACTTGAACCATTAACATTGTTTCCCTGTCTCTGCAGATGTTGCCAGAACCCTGAGTTCCTTCAAAAATGAAAAGTTACAGAATACATTTTCAATATAGCAAAGATAATTGGATACAGGAAATCTGAAACAAAAACAAAAATTGTTGGAATGACTGGGTGCTTTGAGGAACAGTCACAGAACCCGAAATATTAACTCTGTTTTCACTCCACAGATGCTGTCAGACCTGTCAGTGTCTTCAGTAATTTCTGTTTTTGAACAAGTTTCAAACATGTGTGTCAATGTTGCTCACATGCTCTGACCAACATGGAGCGCCATACACTGGGAAGTGAATGATAACGCAAGGTATACAAATTCATTGGTTCTGAAACTACATACGGCTGTCATCACCGACACAACAGAGCTCTTAATCATGGTCATGGAGAGAAACAGAGAGAAACACATTTGCTTTAAAGAGAAGATGTCATTACCGGTGGGGAAGAGATTCAGGTGAAAACGTTAAATGCTTTTGAGGAATGCGACAAATTGGAGGCATGGCATTATGAAGATACCCAAACGGGATGAGAATTTTTAAAAATGGAAGCGTTCCCACATCAGGAACCGGGATAGGGCACTGTGTACAGGGGAGAAGGGTGACTGGGTCCCTGTGCGAATTTAGGACAGGAGGCAGAATTGTATTGCAGATATTGCAGCTCAAACTGGGCATTCGTTGTGATTCGGCAAATCATAGCAGCTGTAGCAGCATCAGAAGCAGTAGAATTGTATTCAACCACAATATAATCTCTCAGTCTACCATTAACATGAAGCTGATCTCCGCTTCATTGATGAGTGTGGGTGAACATGCCATGGTCAGAACCATGTGTATCCAAACCTGATGACAACCCATTCAAGCTACTGCACTTACTGCTTACATTAACAAACAGCAGAACTAACATCTGATAGAGAGGACGCCATGATCCCAAGACGGTGACCATTTCTTTTAAAACCAGCTATGAATTACTGCTGGCCTGTCTACTCTTAGTCTTATCTGATAGAAAAATCCTTGTTCCTTTTGTTCGAGACGTTTCAAGAACTTCCCTCCTATTATCATTAGGTTTATATCATTGAAATACTTACTGTGCCTTCCCCTGTGCGGAAAGATGTAAAACATGGGTGTAAATTATCTGTCTGCTCCCTGTAGCCAATTCTTCAGTCACACCCTCCAATTAACCTCAATATACTTTCCTAGTTGCTTCACCTGAGGTCACACATTCATCTTAGACTGTTTTTATATGCTCGGAAAAGCTCATGCTGCTTGATTTTGTATTTCTTGCCAATTTATTACATCATGTATTTTCTCCCCTTTTCCTCGCTTTGTAGATTAATACAGTCATATAGCGCACAAACAGACCCTTTGGTCCAGCTTGTCCATGCTGACCAGGTTTTCCAAACGAAACTAGTACCATCTGATTGCATTTTGTCCATATGCCTCTAAGCTTTTCCCATTCTTATGTTTGTCCTAATGAGTTTTAAATGTTGTAGCTGTACTTGCACCTCCCACTCTTCCTCTGACAGCTCATTCCATACACACACATCACTCTCTGTGCGAAAATATTGACCCTTCGTCCATTTTAAATCTTCCCTCTTTCACCTTAAACCTGTGCCTACTATGGTTGAACTCCCCCATTCCGTGGAAAAGACCTTGGCTATTCACTCTATTCAAACCTCTAATGATTATATAAACTTCTACAATGTTATCCCTCAACCTCCTACTCGCTGTCTGACACTAACTTCACGAACAAGCATTTAAAGATAAGCACTGCAAATTTGAGACAGTATTCAAATGACAGGTAAAGAGCACTCAGCCCAAGCTTCCTGCTGTGATTTGTTTTTCTCCATGTTACAGTAACTAAGGCAGCAGGAAACTCTTATGAGTACCAATAAGAGGTCAAACACCAGAAGTGCTTTGTCCAAATCGTGTGATGATCTCTACAGTGAAAGCGGATCTCTGCCCTGAACCATATAAGAAGGGGAATTCTTGTACCACACGGTCAGCGTCGACCTTTATCAGAGTTAGATGAAGGCTGAGTATACATTTTGAAATTTGGATCACAGTGTGAATTCAGTCCTAAGGGAGAGTGGTGTTTTCAATAAGGTTTACTCCAAGAAGGAAACTTTCCGGAATGAGATGTGAGTGGGAGGTGTAAAATAGCATGAATGGAGAGGCCGAGCCACACTGAGACCAGAGCAAAGTGGCAGCACAAAACGCAGCTTGATGCGAGAGCAGATTAGGTAGACTTGATTAAAGAGTTTCAGGTAAAGTGGTTCGGGATCATAATGTCAGAGAATGTACTCTGTAACTTGAGAGGAAGAACTGGAATCAGGAAGGGGAGACGAGCGGGGAAGAGGATGGTTCAGCAATGGCAGTGTTTTCTGTGGGGTAAATCAGGAAGCACAGCTGAAATTCATGCCTAACATCAGCTTATGGTCCCTGAAATAAATATCATAAATCTGGCCCTCCACTGATGCTCATCAATAGTATCCTTGAGAGCTTTTGTCAACCATGGGTGGTTCATCTGCTTACCGAGTTCTTCGTTTTGAACAGAAACAATAATTACTGAGTGGTTTGGGATATCTGTTTGAATGTCTGCTCATGTATACTCACTGACCTTCCTCTGGGTCTATTTTCACATTCCACTTCAGACCAGATGTGAGGCAGAAATCCTCAATTTAGATGCCTGGTTCTTTTCAATCATTCAGGGGGATCTTCTGCCTGTGGCAGAACACAAGATCAGCGGAGGCTGACTGCATTCTCCAAGTTTCTCCATTTTTGTTTGATGATGCCACGTTCCTGTGAGCTGCGTCTAACATGACCTCATTTTCCTTCAAACCAGAAATCCCCGAACTCTGGTGGACAGGGCCTTCAGCTATGACTGTCCCATCTCCCACGGTGTTGCCCTCTGTCCATCCCCTCTCTCCCAGAACAATGACAGATTCCTTCTTGTCCACACTTCCTCCTGCACGAAAATCCACATTCACATAATAATCTTACGCCATTTCCAGTATCTCCAACAGGACAGTACCCTCTAACACATCTTCCCCTCAGGTCCACTGTCAGTATTTCGCAGGAACCGTTCCCTCTCTGTCCCCTCCATCACCCAGAACACTTCCCCACTTCCCCTCTCCCCCATGGCACCTTCCCATGCAATTGCAGAAGCTGCAACACTTGCTTATTCACCTCTTCCCTCCTCACTGTCCAAGGAACCAAACATACCTTCCAGGTGAAGCAGTATTTCACTTGTAACCTTTCAATCTGGTCTCCTATCATTGCTGCTCACAATGCAGTCTCTCTATATTGGCGAGACCAAACAGAGATTGTTTGGGGGAACACTCCCACTCTGTCTATGGAAATAACATTCACGATCTGATTGCTTCCCATTTCAATAACCTATCTTGCTCTCATGCTAACGTTTCGGCCCTGGTCAGCTGCAATGTTCCAAGGAAGCACAACCCAAGCTGGAGTAACAACTCACTTTACACTTGCATACGGAACATTCTGTAGGAGTTAATGTACAATTTCACAACTTCACAGTCTGAACCCATTATAACTGTTCTGCAGTTTCCGTACATTCTCCCTCCTGGCCTCCCTATGATCTTGTGTGGTTGTATCTTCTTTATCGTTCACTCAATAGAGAGAACCCCTTTTCCACATTCACATTTTAATTATTAGGCTATTTCATATGATCTTCTCGTTCACCACTACTAAAAGCATGTCTGACTCTTGCGACACACCCTCTTTTACCCGACAACACACTGCCCACATCTGTCAATGAATTATAAAGCTCATTTTCCAATCCTTCTCAGTTCTGAAGAAGTGTCATACTGGACTTGAAACGCTAACTCTGTTTCTCTATCTCTGCAGCTGATACCAAACCTGTTGAGTATCTCTAGAAATGAATAGGCTCAGAACAAATTTTCAATTAAACAAATAACTATGTATACTGGAAATGAAAATGCAAAAATTGCTGGAAAAATGGGAGCTTTGTAGAAGGTTCACTGGCCCTGAAAGATTAACTCTGCTTTCACTGCACGAGATGCTGCCAGACCTGCTGAGTTTCGTCAGCAATTTCTGTTTTTGAACAAGTTCCACAGACGTGTTAAAGCTGCTCAAACGCCTTGCCTAACACAGAACGCTGTGCAATGGGAAGTGACCAATAATGCAAGGTGCACAAATTTCTTGATCTGAAACTACATAAGGCTGGCATCGCTGACACTGCAGAGTACTTAATCATGCTCAGGGAGAGAAACAGAGGGGAACACATTCACATAAAACACAGGAGATGGCATTGGGGGAATGGAAAAGATTCAGATGCATATGTGAAGGGGCTTGAGTAAAATAACAAATTGGACGTGCGACACCAGGGAGAGCAGAATGAGAATAGGAAAATGGAAGTGTTACCACATCAGAAACCAATTTAAGTCACTGAGTATATGGGTGATGGATGAATGGGTTTTGGTGTGAACTGGGGACAGTCAGTAGAATTGAATTGAACATCTTGGAGCTCAAAGTGGGCATTAATGTGGTGCGGTAGAATCACAGCAGCAGCAGAATTGTATTCAACTGCAATCCGTAACATTTTCCACAGGATAATCCCTCAGCCTACCATTAACATCAAGCTGATCTATGGTTCAGTGATGAGTGCGGGTGAACATGATAGGGTCAGAACCATGTGTACCTAAACCTGATGACAGCCATTAAAGCTACCGCACTTGACTGGTTACATTCGAAACAGCAGGACTAACATCTGATACTGAGGGCGAAATGATCCCAAGACTAACAGATCCGATCGAAGTTCTGCAGTGCTGCCACATCCAGACATAAATGTCGATGGACTATTAAACAACTCACTGGAGGAGAGGACTCCATAAATATCGCCATCCTATATCACGGGACAGCCCTGTACATCAGTGTAAAAGACATGGTTGCATTATCTGCATCGTCCTCAGCCAGAAGTGTTGAGTTGATGATCCACCTCACCCTCGCCATGCTGCCCGCAGAATCGCAGATGCCAGTCTTTAATCGATCTGATTTGCTGTATGTGACATGAAGAAACAGCTGAACACAATAGATACGACAAAGGCAATGGGCCCTGAACCCATTCCTGCAATGGGACAAAAGACTTGTGCTGCACAACAAGCTGTCTCCCTGGGGAAGCTGTTTCATTCCAGCTCCAACTCTGATATCACCCTGGCAATGTAGAAATTTACTCAGCTATGTCCAATCCCATAACAAGGGAATAACTGCAGTCTAACTATTTACGACGCCCTGAGTCCCGTCGCGATAGTCACATTGGTGGGAGTTCTTTATGACAGAGCTGTCAAGCAGCACAGAAATAACCAGCTCAGTGTGGTTTCAGATAGGTCCCCATGTAGCCATGGTGCAGTTGTGGAAAAGTCACGGGATTACTAATCCAGACCAGGCTAATGCTGTGGCAGCTGGTGGACGTTATAATTAATAAAATATCGAGATGTAAAACCTGGAGTCATTAACAGCCAATGTCGATTGTAAACACCAATTTCCTTCCTCAATGTACTTTCAGGAAGTGAATCTCCCGTGCTTTCCTGGTCTGGCCTAAACGCGACTCCAGATACACAGACATGTGAAACCCTCTTCAATGGTCTCGGAAACGGACAAGCAAGACACTCTATTGTGTCAAACTGTTCCGGGGTCTTAAAGGATAAAACCGTACAGATCACCCGGCACCAGCCTCAGTATTTTGGGAACTGGAAATACTACTGTGTTGACTCTGCAGAGATTTCCTTCCTAACATCTGAGAGTTGGTGGCAGGATTGACAGAGCTTTCCCACAGACTGCACAGAAACATCGGGAAAGGAGTAGGTCATTCAACACACTGAGCATCCTCCATTCTAGTTCATGGTGAAAATCTCCTCAATTCAGTTTTCCCCACACAGTGTTCATATCCTTTAGTATGTTTAAACATCGGAACATGTAAAATAGGAACTACTGTATTCGCTTTGGTGCATCAATTTTGAGCCTCCATTCAAAATACAGGCAGTTATCCAATAAAGGTGTTCTTATTAAATGCAATTTCGCTGCAACACAATTAGTGAATTGTGCCCCTTTCTTTATAAAGCGAGCTCCCGTTCACTGTTATGGGAGTCCGTTTTTGGCACCAGCTGAACAGCAAATCCCAGCCTCAGGATCCCTCTGTCTGCCAAATGCACCCTCAGTGTATTCAGCTAAAGCAGGAATATAATCCGCTCTGCAAACCTTGCAACTGAGCTTGAATGTGGGATTTGTAGTCTACATTTAGAAGGAAATTAATTTCAAATCTGGAGGGGAATATCTTGGAGAGAACTGGAATTCCGCATCGGCATCACGTGGTCAGTCAGCTCGCGCGATTTCTGAAGAAGAACTTGGTGAAAGGTGCAGGGCTGTAGTCAGTGACTGTAGTGTTAAAGTGTGACATTTATACCACAAATTCATTACAATATACAGTTTAAAGATTTATGCAGCCTCAGTTTGGATGGAATGGATGAGGGTTGCTGAGGGATAGACTATAAATCTTTTAATCTTTTTAATCTGTCTTCCCTGTTTGTGGGAGTATTGTCAGAACACTGCACTGTTGTATATGTTTCACCCTGTTTATAAAAGAAGGCAGGAATAAAATAACAGACGGGCTGCATAAAATGTTTGGTGGAGACGTTTGTAGATACCTTTGTGTAATGCTGCTCCAAGTTAGAAATTCCCTGTTATCAAGTCCTTTCTTAACCTTGTGACATCATTCAGAACATTCAAACTGCTGCTCAGGAACAGGGAGAAACAGGAGGTAGTCACTCAACTGCTCGAATCTGGGACACAGGGACAGGAGACAGTCTTTCAACTGTTCGAGATTGGGACACAGGAACAGGAGGGAGTCACTCAACTGCTCGATACTGGGACAGAGGAACAGGAGGTAGTCACTCAACTGCTCGAGACTGGGACACAAGGACAGGAGGTAGTCACTCAACTGCTCGATACTGGGACACAGGAACAGGAGGTAGTCACTCAACTGCTCGAGACTGGGATACAGGGAAATCTGAAGACTAGTGAGGCCCCAGATTTCTGTTTCCCAGGAGGTGGAGGAGGTGACGCACTACCCACCCGTCTGTGGCACTGGGAGAAAAGGGAAATCGGCTTGTTACTAAAAGAATATCTGAATAAGTTGCATGAGTGAGCCATTGAGTCCTGCTCCAACATTCTTCAAAATCATGACTAATCTGATTGCAATTCCCTCATTCCATTTTACAGAGATTCCCCTCTCTGCAGCCTCTGCTCCATTTGTTGGTCATGTTGCAGATCCAGATACCGTAACTACAGTCACCATGTTTCATCCAGAGTTGGGTCACCAAAGCCTCTGGTCTTCCGAATTTCCACAGCAGTTTAATACATAGCCTCCAGAAAACGATCCCCAGAACTTTCACGAATGTACTAGAGTTAAGTCAAATGTCAGTGAAATGTAAGTGAGAAGCCTGGCCTGAATCACTAACAGTTGTGGGGATTCCTCATATTACTGAGCACATGAGCAGCAGAGAGTTATTAACACAGGCATTCAATGAATAGGCACAGACCAAGTTACAAAGATGTGCCTCAAAACTGTTAAAACTCTACTCTCCAACATGAAGCACAGGGCAGGACACTGGGTAACACACAGAGACAATACATGCACACAGACCCACACGGACACACAGACACATTAGCATCTTTAGGATATAACGAGATAAGTCATGCTTAATGATGGGATCAAGGCTTGTTGTGAGAAGGCAGGAGAAATGGCTTGAAAAGCATGTCAGCCATGATCAGTAGCTCAGTAGACTGGATGGGCCAAATGGCCTTTTATTCTTTTCTAATTATTTACGGTCATAAATAATTACGGTCCATCATAATTATTTACGGTCTATGGTACATGCATTTGTCTGTGTTTGTGTGCATACTTCTGTGTGTGTCCATGTTTTTGTGTCTGTGTTTTTGTGTGTTTGAGTGTGTCTGTGTGTACATGTCTGTGTGTGTGTGTTTGAGTGTGCTTGTCTGTGTATGTATCTGTGTGTGTGTGTCTGCGTATGTTTGTGCTCCTCAGTATTTTCAGAAACGGAAATATTAATGTACATTTTTTAAAATTTCTATTCAGTTTGACATTCATCTTTCCATCATAATTTGAGGAACTTTGTTTTCGTCATGAATTTGTTATTTTAACAAATGAAGGAAATCAACCTGACCTCTTCCGAGGATGACCCTGACCCAATGTGAGACATTGGCCATTGGCCATATCATCAACCTGGTTACACCGATAATTTGCTGTGACCAATGGAAGAGTGGCAGTAGAAAATAAAACAGTTACCCAACAACCCAAGGAACTCTGGAATAGTGAGCCTGACATCAGTGGTGGGTGAATTGTTGGAGGGGATTCTGAGGGATAGCCAATTGCATGCATTTTCAAAGGCAAGAATTGATTGGTGAT
The DNA here is from genome assembly GCF_047496795.1 of Chiloscyllium punctatum. Taxonomy (NCBI): domain Eukaryota; kingdom Metazoa; phylum Chordata; class Chondrichthyes; order Orectolobiformes; family Hemiscylliidae; genus Chiloscyllium; species Chiloscyllium punctatum. The sequence goes on along the minus strand of NC_092767.1, from coordinate 4,700,984 downwards.
AGTCCCCATGGCTTTTTGCATGAGAAATCGTGTTGTACGAATTTGACTGAGTTTGTTAGAGAGATGACAAAGCAGATTGATGAAGGCAGTGTTGTAGATGTTTTCCATACAGACTGGAACAAGTTGTTCGACAAGATTCTGCATATTAGGCAAGTTAGTAAGGTTAGGTTACATGGGAACCAGCGCATCCAAGCCAATTAAATACAAACTTAAATTGACGGGAGGAGACAGAGGTTGGTAGAGGATTGCTTTTCAGACTAGAGTCCCGTTTTAAGGTACAATGGGAAATATTTTAGAGGGAACTTCGACGCCATGTTTTCATACAGAGGGAGGTATCCATATGGAATTATCTCCCAAAGGAAGTGGTAGACTCTGGCATCTTGATGGGTATGTGAATAAGGAGGTTTAGAGGAATATGACACAAATGCTCTCAAATCAGACTCGAACATAATGGGATATGTGGTCAGCACTTACACATTTGCATGCTTTATGACTCTATAAGAGGGATGAGCAGAAATTCTAAACAGGCATTTCAAGTAGGAATTCTCATCCCCACAAGATTGAGATGTCTCTTTGTTTATATTTATTCAACACTGAGTTAGTTAAATATTGGACAGAGAAGTGATTCTTCGATAATAGCACACAGACAGGAAAGTGGAGCTGAGATCACAACCTGATCAGCCACAATCTTAGTCCCTGGTAGAGAAGGCTCAAAGTGTTCAATGACCCACTCCTGCTCCTCAGTCCCATGTTTCTGTGTTCCATTCAGCCCATCAAACCTGCTATACAGGAGCAATTAGAGGCTACTTACTCTTTTCACAGAAACATAGATGATTCACCCCCTCAAAACTGTCAAACCCAGTTTGGGATGGTTTGGAAGGTGTAATTGGAAATCCCAGGCAGTGGTATGAAAGAGGGTCCTCATCACTCATAACTGAGCTTCCCCTTTCTGCAACCTGTGCTTCGTTTGTTGGTCAAGTTGTAGTCTCAGTTTCACTGTGAATACAGCCCCCATTCCTCACCCAGAGATGGCCCAGACAATCTGGTAATATTCAACAACAGAGCTTCCAGGAAAATATCAGCCTCTACTTTCCAAGAATAGAACGTGAGAAGGCCACAAACAGGGATATGTCATTCATCCACACGCCACCCACCACCCCCCTCCCCACCCACAAGCAGGTCTTCTCCCACAATAAGATCATAAGTTCTAATATCCTCTTTCGTGTCCAATTCGTGTCAGAGCACTCAACTCTGACTGGTCAAAAAGCACTCCCTGTCCCACACTGTGGCCTATTGATATGAGCAAAAGACGTGAACACAAGGGCTCAGGGAAGCGTGACCGGCCCTGATATCAAGGCATCATTTCACTAAGGAAGGTCTCAAGGAGCCTGAGCATGATTGCACTTAATGGGAATGAGTTGTCAACTTCCCTGGTTAGAGTGATTTAAAGTATAAAGCACAATGATTGTGGTTTGTGTACAAAAATCCATGCAGTCCTGGACATGTCTGCAAAAAGATCCTCAATGTAGCTTCCTCAGCACAAACGTCTTCAGCTGCTTCATAAATGTCTTGCTCACACCATAAGATTAGAAGTGGGGGTGTTCACTGAAGATCACACAATATTCAGGAAAAAATATCCCTTCAGCTACTGAACTAGTCTGTGTCCATATTCTGGATTAGTGGTGCTGGAAGAGCACAGCAGTTCAGGCAGCATCCAAGTAGCTTCGAAATCGACGTTTCGGGCAAATGCCCATGTGCAGGAAGACCTGGACAACATTCAGGCTTGTGTTGTTGGAAGTATCGGTAACATTCATGTAACAGTGCTGCTGGACACGGCACATTTCCAGTGTTAAAACGAGGAGAATATTCAGCGCCTCATGCTAGCTTCACAGGAATATGAGGAAGTCATTCAGCTCAATGATATTATTGGAGAAGTGTAGAGATAGCCCATTTAATGCCTCCAACCAATTACACAGGAAGAGAAGGAGTCACGTGTTATGGATGACAGCAGAGCTCCTCAAAAATATTTGAAGGCGCTGGCCTAGACTCTTCTAATAATTAAGAGTTCTGATACAGTAATATCCCATAAACATGTACTTGGCAAAAAGGAAAAATCAGACACAGATCCTCAGATGCAGATATCCAATTGAGGAGGGAAAACAAATCAAGTGAAAATTTAGACAGAGTTGCAGCCAGGTGATTTCCACTGAAGCTTTCAACTCTGTGGAGAACTCAATAGCTTTTGATGTTACTGAGAAACCAAAACACTTGCTGTAATGTGGCTGCCAGAACTGCACACATTAATCTATCTATGGCCTAACCAATGGCATGTTTAACTCATGTTATGTCGCCTCGATGAATAAACACTCTGCCTACAGTCCCGTGTGATTTCTTAACTGCTATTACACTGTCCAGTCACATTAAGTGATGTGTGAAGAAAACCCTCTGACCTCCCTAGTGTTCTGTTATTCATTGAATTCTCCCCTGTCTGGTTCCTTCTTCCAAAGTGCATCACCTCATATTTATCAGGGTTCCATTCCATCTGTCATTGATCTGACCATCTGACTATTCTACCAGTATCTTCCTGTAACATAAGGCCTTCCTCCTCACTGCCGACCACCTGGCCAATCTTTGTGTCAAACACAAAATTACATATTACGCTCAGCCCCCACCCCCCACCACCCCTCCACATTCACATTTACATCATTTATGAATACCACAAACAATTTGATACACTGCACTGCTCGCTGTGGTACTGCTCGCTCAGTAACTTGGGATGACATAGTTGTTCTCTAGTCCTCTCGCACCTCCCTTGTATGGTCAGATTCGACTGAACATTTAGGTCAGGACATTTCCTCTCTTGTCTCCAACCGAATCCTGCGATACAACTCATCTGGACTTTACATAATCCAAAACCATCAATCCCAACTTGCATCTTATATCAAACTGTTCGATAGCTTCCCAGTCCATCTTCTTGAATTCTGTACCTGCATCTTCCTTATCCCAACTAAAACAGATGTGAAGCTCTCATGTCACGGTCTATCAACGTTCCCCAGTTTCACATACTGATTACCCCCTTGGTTTCGAAATGGGTCCTAATTTTTCCCTAGTTATTATGTTCAGTATGATGTTTTTGTATAACATCTTGGGTTCCCCTTAACTTTGCCTGCTGCACTTCTCCATGCCGTTGTATTAGTTAGTCTGTTGTGGTTGAATTTTCTAAGTTTCCCTCACATCATCTCTTATTCTTTGGAACAGGACAGAACACAAGTATAATCTCATCCACACTGCATGCAATCTGTGCAGAACGCCTTTTCTTCGATATTCCAATTTCCGTTAAATGAAGGGCAACTTCACTTTTACCTTTCCATTTCCAAAAGTCACCCCTGAACCACGTAAGTTCAATTTTATTTACTATTTACTTTCTGGACTCTTAAACTTCCACCTGAATATCTAACTATGTCACAACCAATAGGTCTCCATTGTCTCCCCTACAAGAAACATCATCAAACCATTTCAAAAAAAGTTTGTTAACAGTGATTATTCGGGTGAGATCAAAGATGGCGGCGATCCAGTCGGACTGCCCTGCTGAGCTCTGCACCAGAACCCAGACACAGTGATGCATTCACCCTATCTTTCTTCCCTATTGTGTTAAAATCTGTTGTATTTGATCCCAGTATTTCTATTTGCCATTTTAACTGAGTAAGAAAAATGACTAAGGGAAAATGACCACGAGTATCACAACCAGCATGGCACTGCAGCAATGGATACACCCGCGGCTGTGATCACAGCCTCCGCGAGCACCCCAGGGAACTTATGTATGGAGCAGAGCCTGGTCCCGGAGTGCAGGAGCCTGCGAGAGAAGATTGATTCAGCAATGGAGGAGAACAGAACCATGCTGGAACTGATCTCAGGCAAGCTGCTGAAGCATGACCAGGAGATCCAGAGTCTCGGGCCACAGGTCCTGGAGGTGCAAGAGGGGACAGCGGCTTTGGAAACCATGGCAGAATCCTCAGCGAGTCGGGTCCAAGCTCTGGAATGGTAGGCACAGGCATTAGTAGAGCAGGTCGACGACCACGAAAATCGGAGCCGTTAGAAGAACATCAGCTTGGTCGGGCTTCCGGAACAGGAACAAGAAAGCCAGCTTGTCAGCTTCTTGGAACAATGGCTCACACAATGTTTGAAGCTGGAAGTCAGGGCTGACTGGGTGCCGGTCGAGTGGGCCCACTGGGTCGCATTGTGCAGGCCTGGATCGGACCAGCGTCCCTGCCCGGTTCTAGTGCAACTCCAGCACGATATAGAAAAAACAGGTACTGGAAGTTTGTCGAGCTCTGCGAAAGGATCCATAGGTTCTGATCTACAAAGGATCATGAATTATATTTTTTCCAAGACCTTTCTACGGCTGTGATCCGCAAGAGGCAAGCCTTTGGTTAGGCAAAAACGATGCTGAGGGATTTGAATATTCTGTACTTGGTAAGATATCCAGCAACATTACGTTTCAGCCAGGGAGGGTCTGTGTTTAATTTTCACTCACTAGAAAACGCAACGGACTTCCTGTACACATTAAAATAGACTGACTGGTTCAAATAATATGGACAAATGTGTTCCCTTCATTTTCTCTGGGGTTTGCCTGGTTTACCTCATTTTGGGTTTTTTTTAGTATGTGGAGGTCCCATTTTTCCTTTTTCTATCTCCTCCTTTCTTCCTCCCCTCCCATTATCCTTTGTTTTTTCGATCATTTGCTTTTCATTTCTCTCTCTTAGTGTGGAATAGGAAAGGGGGTTGGGGAGGTGAGGTGGTTACATTTTGTTTCACCCGGACTGTTTCGGGTGAAGGTATGGATGGGACGGGGTTGAATGCCCACTTTTAACTTTCTTGTTGTGAGACCCGTTTTATAACTTTGTTTTGTCTTGTTTGGGAGTGGCTCCAGCTAGGAGGAGCCATGGGGGATTAGTAGGTAGTATGAGCATCCCCTGTGGGCAAGTCTCTGCTTATTTGTGTTCCATTTTGGTTCATGGTAGAAGTAGCTGTTAGAAGTTTTTATTTAGCTGTTTTTGTAGTTATATTTTCAAGTTTATACGAACTGTTTATAGCTTTCACTCGGCACGCTATAAATGGGGTTCTTCTCCCAGTGGGTCATGGGCTGCTTCGGATGGTTACAGCTAACTGCTCGTTTAAATGGTGCACCTGGAATGGTAAAGGGAGCCATTCATCGATTAAGAGAACAAATGAAGAAAAAAAGGAAATGGTTGAGGTCGCCTTGTTGCAGGAAACACATCTAACCGATAAGGAGCATTTAAAGTTCCAGCAGGGAAGGTTCATACGGCTGTTTATTTATCCTTTAATTCAACAAGTTGAGGAGTAGATATACTCATTCATAAGAACCTTCCACTTCAGTTGCTTGACCAAATTAAGATTGAATGTGGGTGATCTCTGATCCTTAAAGCTTTAATACATCGAGAGGAATACTGGATCTTGAATAATATAGCCCCCAGCACACCCCCTCAAATTTCACTTAGATGCGCTCTCCAGGTCGATGATCCTGGGGGCACGTCATAGAGTTAAGAGGAGACTCTAATTGACGTATGGACCCCGAGGTGGATAGGATGTCGAGGTGTCTCGCGGGTATTTCCCCGCCACCCAGGCAGCTGGTGGACCTGAACAGGTCGCTGGGTTGGTGGATGTGCAAGATGTCTTCGCCCTGAAAATAGGGACTTCACCTTTTTTTCTAACCCACATAAATGCTATACTAGGATTGACATGTTGTATGCCCCATTGGTCTTTTTAAATTCAGTGCTGTCCTGTAGAATTGAGAACGTAGCCATTTCTGATCATGTGGCAGTGTACATGGAGGTCAAGGATGGTGGCGATGGGACAGGCTCACGGCACTGGCACGGGGATCCTTTCCTCCTAATGGATAGCAAATTCATTGAGTATTTTTCGGGGGAATTTAAATGTTTTTGGAACATGAACTTGTGTACGTCCAGTCATCCGACGGTGCTATGGGAGACTGCCAAAGCCTATACAAGGGATTTGATTATTTCTTACTCGGCGACTCAATGATATCTGTGTCCTGTTTAATATGAATGACTAAGTTATTTGGATCTTTCTCAGGGTATAAAATCAATTTTATGAAATCGGAGGCCATCCCTGTTGGGGTGGAATCTGATTCCCTTCCAGATGGTCACAAGGAGGTTTAGGTATTTTTATCATCCAAGCCTTCGATCAATTACATAAAGTTAACTTCGTGCAGTTGCTAGAAAAGATAAGACAGAATCTTCCAATATTCTGTTTGGGTTAGCTGTGGTTAAAATGAATGGCCTTCCTTGATTATGATGTCCCATGCCAATGTTCCCTTTGACGCTGCCCAGACAGGCGCTACGGAGGCTTAACAGTTGGCTTTGATCTCTCATCTGGTGTCACAGATGGCCTCTTTTTAAACTGAACAAATTGCAGCTTCCACAGTGAATGGGGGTGTGTCGATTTTCCAGACTCTTTAAGAAATACCAACGAAGTTCCTTGCTATCCGATGTGGCTGATTCGGCTTGTCAGGACCCATGGTCAATTTGGCTCGACATCCAGGCCTTCCAGTCAAATTGTCCCCTCATTAATCTGTTGTTCATGGACAAGATGAGGCCTGTTATGGAGAATTGCAGAAACCGATTGTCCTGAACACAGTGAAAGCATGGAAAATGATGGGACAAGTTGAGGGCACTTTACAAAACCAAAACTTTGGCTTTCACTCCCATTGTAGGATTTGTAGGATTCAAGCAGGGATTGATGGATTGGGATTTAGGCTCTGGGAGTCCAGATGAGTTTCCTGTTTGGGAGAATTTTTTGACGGGGAGGTCATGATGAATTTTGAGCAGCTGAGCCAGGAATATGAGGTATTGGGAGGGACCTCTTTTGTTACTTTCAGCTTCAGGACTTTATACAGAAAAAAGAATATTCTAATGGTTCGTCTCTGTAAGTCAGATATGGAGATGAGAGAGCTTCAGAGTACGGACACTCTCTCGGTAAGCACCTTCTGTGATTTATTAGGAGGTAGTGTCTCGAAGGACATTGACCCTGTTACACCAGAACAGGAAGAGGCTATTCAGCACCTGGAGTCTGATATACAGTTACGGGAGGAGGCCAGTCAGCTCCTCGAGTCGATAACACTGGGCCCAGAGTAGGCCATGCAGCACCAGTGCCCTTTTATGCAGCAATAGGATCAGTCTATTGAGCCTCCTCAAGTCTGTAACATAGGAACTGGAAGAGGGACTGGAGATTGATGCACTGGGATACCAGGAGGACATTCAGTCCCATCGAGCCTGTTGCATGGGAATTGGAGAAGGATGCAAACTATAAGATTTCTTATGGGAAAGGAGGAAGACGTTTCCCTCACTTGTCTCGTGTATGGGAACAGAAGAAGGCCAATCATTCCCTCAGTCCTATATCAGTGATCAGGAGAGACCGTTCAGTATCTCCAGTCTGTGATGGAGGAATAGGAGAAGTTTTTTTCAGCCCCTCAAACTATTACACAGCAACAGGAAGATTGCATAAGCCCTCACGACTCTTATGCATCAACAGGAGGAGGACAGGCAGACCATCGAGATGGTGATGTGGAACACCAGAAAGACATCAGCCCACCGACTTTGTGAAAAAGGAAGAGAATGAGTCCATTCAGCGACTCCGACCTCTTACAGAGCAATCAGAGCAGGTCATTTCATGCCATGTGCCAATTATACAGGATTTGAGCGAACAAAGAGATCATAGAGAGGTAAGAATTTAGAATTATCATCTTCGCGATGGAATATATAGCAGTGAGAATACTGTTGAAATTTAAGAAATATTGTTACAGTCGATTATTCAGGAATTAATGACAAGAAATTTGAAAAGTCAAACCACAATCCATCAGAATCAACATGATTTTGATCATGGAGATCCTAGAGATGAAATATTTGGACTTCCAGAAGGCATTGAATAGCTCTGCACAAATGATTAATCTGCAGAATAAGATCGTTTACGATTAAAAGTAATTTATCAGCTTGGATACAGGCTTAGTGAAGCAACAAAATGCAGTGAGATGGAAAAATATGGGTCATTTTCTGTTTGGAAAAATTCAACTTTTAGGAAACTATATGTCTTGGTCCCCAGGCCCCAACTATTTACAATCTATAGTCTTAATTAGTTGAGAGGATAGAACATGTTATAACCAAATTAACAGATGACACTAACTCAGGTGAGAAATTGCAATGAAGATGCAAGAAAGTTAGAAAATTTATATGCATAGGTTTGGGCAACATTTGACAGAAGAAACTGAACAACAAAAAGTATGAGTGTATCCGTTTGGATCAGTGTAGCAGAAAGGCAAATTATTATTCAAATGGAGAGAGACTTCAGAATGATTAGGTACAGAGGGATCTGGCTGTCCGCGTCCATACTACAGAATACTCCGATGTAGGTACAGCAGATAATGAGAAAGGCAAGTGCAACTTTGGCATTTATTTCCAAAACACGGGATTATAAAGGGAGGGAGGTGTGAGATCGCAACTGAGTACTGTGTGCAGTCTTGGTGTCCTGACTGTAGGAGGGATGTATTTGCCATGGAGGCAGTTCAGAAGTGGTTTACTTGATTTACTCCAGAGATGAGGAGATTGTCCTCTGAAGAGAGATTGAGCAGTTCAGGCCAACACTGCCTGGAATATAGAAAAATGAGAGGAGATGTCGGAGATCTGGACGATGTGAAATGTGATTTACAATGTAGATGTGAAGTTGATATTTCCTTATGCGGGACAATCTCGAATGATACTAAAGCCATAGTTTCAGGATGAGGTGGGGGAGAAATGAAACAAGGGTGAGGAGAAAATACTTCTGTCTCAGGGTTGGGAAACTATGTAATCCCCTGCCCCAGAGTCCAGTAGGATCTGGGATATTGCGTAAGTGAATTAATATGGAGAGCGGACAGGAACGTGGAACTGAGGCCACAATGACATCAGCTATGATTGTATTCAATGTCGGAAGAGGCCTGAGGGGCTGGATTGCTGAACTGATGCTCCTCGTTCTTATTCAGCGCTTTGAAGGTGTTACACATAAATGGGGAGGACTGGTTATCGGACGGGAAGCAGGCACTCTGGATAAATCAGCCTTAGTCAGTTTGACAGAACGTCACCAGTGGAGTCACACAGTGACCAGTGCGAGGTCCAAGGCTCTTTCCAATCTGTATCAATGATCAGGAGGAGTGGAACAAATGTACTGTAACTATGAATGCCGATTAAAGTAAGATAAACAGGAAACTAAATTATCAAGGGAAGGTGGAGAGTCTGTAATTGGATATGGACAGGTGAAGTCAATGGATAAAAGTTTAGCAAATGGGATTAAAGATAATATATAGTCTGTCATTTTCTTTAGGAAGAATGGTAGGTAGTATGTTACTGAAATGGAAAGATACTACAGGACTTAGTGATGCAGTGTGTACTGGAGGGTTAATTCTGACCCGATCAGACACGGGAAGTGTTGCTCCATCTTCCTGATGTTCCCAGGGACCCCATTGCTCTCAACCACCATGTATATCCTCCGCCTCCAAATGGTGATGTCGACGTCGGGAGATGATGGATCTGTCACCCACTCCTGCCTGGAAAGTTTGGATCATAGATGCTGAGTGAAACAGTGACCCTGGCAGCACCGTCCTCCCCCTGGTGTGAAGATGCTCATTGTGTTGACGGAAGTGACACCACTCTGTGACCAGCTTCTTTTTCAATCAGGATCCCCTCACACTCTGCTCCTGAGTTAAATGTAACTTGGGAAGCTGTTCTTGGAAAACCCGGTGTGGATACAGCACATCCCTTTCGCTAAAAGGACACTCACTCCGGGGTTTCAGATCTTCCTCTCTGTGCAGCCTCTGCTCCATTTGGTGTTCATCTTACAGAAGCAGGTGTTGTAACTACAGTCCCTATGCTCCATCCAGAGTTGGGTCACCAAATCCTCAGGTCTCCCTTAATGTCTGAGGCGCGTCACAGCACAACCTCTAGCAAACCATCCACTAACCACCACTAACTTTTCTATAACAGGAGTCAGTCAGAAGCCCCTCAGGTACAAGTTAGATGCCTGCTCTTTTACAATAATACTCGAGAGGTTTACTCGTGTTACTGACTACACAATCAACTGAGAGGGATAAGCACAGGTGTTCAGTGGACCCGCACAGAGCAAGGTTCAAAGACGTGTCTAAACTGCTGGAACCCCTGTCCAACATGGAGCACCACATGGGGCACACCGGGAAGTGAACAATAGACCAGTATGCACACACCCCTCTCCAATGATCACCACATGGGGCACACCGGGAAGTGAACAGCAGCCAAACACACACACCCCCACCCCCCCGTCCATGGAGCAGTACATCAGACACACCGGGAAGTGAGCAACAGTCAAACACACACTCCTGTCCATGGAGTACCACATGAGACACACCAGGAAGTGAGCAACAGCCCAGCACACTCCTCCCTGTCTATGGACTACCACATGGAACACACCTGGAAGTGAATAACAGCCCATCACACACACCCCTGTCTGTGGAGCACCACATGAAACACACCGGGAAGTGAACAAAAGCCTGTCACATAGCATTTCATTGTTTCTGAGCTTCGCAATGCCAGCTCTCGATACACTAGGGATCCAAATGGGACCCACAGCCAGGACGTACAGGAGACCACGAGCCATACGTTTTGCACATTGTTTCTGAGCTTCATAATGATTTCCCCGGGATTCCAGAGATATGAGCACCAACGGCCAGGTTAAGGTACAGAAGGACGGATATTCATGTTTATAATTGGATGATAACTTGATCGACAAGTTCAGTAAACGTGGCTCTTCTCAGACAAATGGGATAAACTGGATGAGTAGTACTTTCTTAGGTCCAATAACAAAAATAAGAATATAAAGTAAATGTGCTGACAAACCAGCTGAAATCCACATCACAGAATCAGACAGCATGATCCAGATGATATATCTGTGCAGCATGTAGCAGTGTTCAAACCAGACTAGTGTACTGCTCAATACAACTCAGCAATCTGTGCAGACCACACCAATCCATGAACTGCCTCTCCAGCACTGGGAGCTATGCATTGAACAGCCGTAAATTATTATGTAAATCAGGAGCATTTACCCTCCCAGCATGTACAGCAGTGTACGCCACCCCAGGACATGGATCTGTAAACCAGGAGTAGTTACCCTCCCAGCATGTAGAGCTGTGTACACTGCCCCAGTGCATTGTTCAGTAACACTGTGTTAGATCACTGCCCAGCGTGGGGAAACCTGCAGCCCATGCTGGAAGTGACGGGATGTGCATCTCCAATCCATTTGCAGCTCCATATCTCCATTGTATCAATGGATGTAGAATATCTCAAGAGGAAGGAGGAAAATGACTTAGGGTTAAGTAGGCAAGGATCAGACAAGGCTCTAGAGGGTTAGAAGGTCGTCAGGAAGAAAGTGAAGAATAATCTCAGGAGAGCGAGAAGCGGGCATGAAAAAGACTTGGTGAGTAGGATTAAGGTAAAACTTAAGATGTTCTATACTTTTGTGGGGAACAAGATGATGTCTTTAGTGAGGGTAAGGCTCATCAGGATAGTGGAGGGAACTTGCACCAGGAGTCGGAGGAGGTAGGGGAACATACAACATTGCGCAGTACTACAGCGCAGTACAGGCCCTTCGGCCCTCGATGTTGCGCTGACCTGTCATACCAATCTGAAGCCTATCTAACTTAACTATTCCATGTACGTCCATATGCTTGTCCAATGACAACTTAAATGTACTTAAAGTTGGCGAATCTACTACTGTTGCAGGCAAAGCATTCCACAGCTCTCTCTTTAGGTCTTTCCTGACTACCTTGTAACCCTTAAGCGCCCCAACTGAGCCTTCACATCCCATCCGAACATAAGTCGCCGTCTTCCTCTTGACCAGAGATTCTACTTCATTCGTAAACCATGGCTCCCGCAGTCTACAGCTTCCTCCCTGCCTGACAGGTACATACATATCTAGGACACACAGTAGCTTTTCCTTGAATAAGCTCCACATTTCTAATATGCCCATCCCATGCAGTTTCCTTTCCCATCATATGCTTCCTAAAACTTGCCTAATGGCATTGTAATTGCCTTTCCCTCAGCTGTACCTCTTGCCCAGTGTATACACCTATCCCTTTCTATCACTAAAGTAAACATAACAGAATTGTGATTGCTATCACCAAAGTGCTCACCTACTTCCAAGTCTAACACCTGACGAGGCTCATTACCCAGTATCAAAACTAATGTGGCTTTGCGCCTTGTTGGCCTGTCTATATACAGTTTCAGGAAGCTCTTCTGCACACACTGGACAAAATCTGACCCCTCTTTAGTACTCGTACTATAGTGTTCCCGTTCAATATTTCAAAAGTTGAAGTTCCCCATTACATCCATCCTATCTCTGTCACTCCTATCGAGAATCATCTTTGCTATCCTTTCCTCTACATCTCTGGAACTATTCGGAGGCCTATAGAAAACTCCCAACAGGGTGACCTCTCCTTTCCTGTTTCTAACTTCAGCCCATTCTACCTCAGTTGACGAGTCCCCAAACATCCTTTCTGCAACTGTAATACTGTCCTTGACCAACAATGTTACACCTCCCCCTCTTTTACCATCTTCTCTGTTCTTACTGAAACATCTAAATCCTGGAATCTGCAACAACTATTCCTGTCCCTGCTCTAACCATGTCTCCAAAATAGCCACAGCACTGAAGTCCCAGGTACTAACCCATGCTGCAAGTTCACCCACCTTATTCCGGGTGCTCCTGGCATTGAAGTGGACACACTTCAAACCAAGATCTTGCTTGCCGGTGCCATCTTGCATCCCTGAAACTTGATTTTGGACCTCCCTACTCTCATTCCTTTCTATACGCTAACTACAATTTTTGTTCCCATCCTGCTGGATTAGTTTAAACCGACTCCAATAGCCTTAGCGAATTCCCCCCCCCCCCCCCCCCCCCCCCCAGGATATTGGTACCCCTCTGGTTCATATGAAGCCCATCCTGATTGTAGAAGTCCTACCTAACCCAGAAAGAGCCCCAATTATCCATGAACCCAAAACCCTCCCTCCTGCACCATTCCTGTAGCCACATGTTCACCTTCTCTCTCTGCCTATTCCTTGCCTCACTAGCACGTGGCACAGGCAAGAAACCAGAGCCAACAACTCTCTTCGTCCTAGCTCTAAGCTTCCATCCTAGCTCCCCGAATTTCTGCCTTAAATCCCCATCTCTCTTCCTACCTATGTCGTTGGTGCCTATGTGGAACACGACTTGGGGCTGCTCCCTCACCCTCTTAAGGAATGCAAAAACACGATCAGAGACATCACGAACTCTGGCACCAGGGAGGCAACACACCAACCGTGAGTCTCTCTCGTTCCCACAGAACCTACTATCTGTCCCCATAACTATGGAGTCCCCAATGAACACTACTATGCTCCTCTTCCACTTTCTCTTCTGAGCAGCAGGGACAGATGCTGTGCCAGAGCCCTCTACCCCACTGCTTTCCCCTGGTAAGTCACCCCCCCCAATTGTATCCAAAACGGTATGTTTATTGTTGAGGTGAATGACCACAGGGTATTCCTGCACTGCCTGCCGGTTCCCTTTCCATCCCCTGACTGTACCCCATTTGCCTTTTTCTTGTACCTTAGGAGTGACTAACTCCCTGTAACTCCTGTCAATAACCCACTCTTCCACCCGAATGATCCGAAGTTCATCCAGCTCCAGCTCCAGTTCCCTAATGCGGTTTTCAAGGAGCTGGAGTCAGGTGTACTTCCAGCAGATGTAGTCAGCAGGGACACTGGTGGTGACCGTTATCTCCCACATTCTGCAGGAGGAACATTCAACTGCCCTAACCTCAATTCCCACTAGTCTAAATTCCCAAAGGGACTGTTGAAAAAAAAAGGAATAAAAAACTCGTAAACATTCCAAGCTGTGGCACGGGTACTTTGTTTTTGGTTAGAGGAGGAGGGTGGGTGCTTTAACAGATTATAAGGCAAGGTGAGCTTTTCTGGGTGTTTGGTTTAATTCATAAACGGATTCATTGCTGTGTCGTAACAGCACACTTGGAACATTGTGTTCAGTTCCGGTCGCCTTGTTATAGGAAAGATGCAGAAGCTATATATAGGGTGCAGAGGAATCCCTAGGGATCAACAGAAATATTGGCACACACCACACGATCGAGTGAAATATTGAGGAAGTCACCACGCGAAAAATAAATACTGGCAGATTCTGCATGTCTGTATAAACGTCAGTGTGTCAGTGTTTGTGGTGTGACTGTACTGATGTCTGTATATCTGTGTGTGCACGTGCATCAGTGTATTTGCATTTCTCTCTGTGTACTTTAGTATTTGTGTGACTGCACCAATCTCTATGTATGCCTGTGTAACTATATGCACATCTTTGTGTATCTGCGTGTCTCTGTGCGTATCCGTGTGCACAGCGGATCTGCCAGCCTCTGTGGTTATTAAAGTCATGCAATGTCCCCCTCTGCTGGCCTTCACACTCTACTGCATTGATGGCAGTGGAGGGAGAAAACCATAAGGGATTCAGTCTAGGAAGTGGGGAGAGGGAGGTGGATCATAGCACCATCCAAACTGACAGCACCATCTGCACATGCACACACACACACACACACACACACACACACACACACACAGATGGGGATAGGGAGGATCATAATTGTACTGAGGACACTCAGAGTGGCGAATGCTCCTGAGTAATATCTGTGCTCGCTCTGCAATGTGAAAGTGATTTGTCTTTGAAGATTATTCATTGCACAGAGTGTACACCTTAAAGAATATTTCCACTGCAACTGCATCCAAGCAACTCTGTCCAAGTCGTCTGTAAGGTGATGCGATTAATTTATTAAATGTTTTTTAAATTGGAATATTTTATAATTCACCCCTACAAGTTGTAAGTGAGAAATGTTTGAAAAGTCCTGAAACTGACCCAGTGGTGATGGTAATATATCTAGGTATCAGACAAAACTGTTCTGTGCATCCAAAGATATTTGCAAAACCAAACAACCGTGCAATGTGAGAGATTCACAATGTTTGATGTCCTCTGATAGAAAAAAACATGACCCTTGTGCAGTGGCATGGGGAGACCAGCAGAGGGTGGCATTGTATGACTATAAACTTAACAGGGACAGACATCGAGGTGGAAGAGGGAAGTAAGAGTTTGTCTCAATTTCAATGGATTTACCCCCAAAATCACAGAGTCATAATTTCACAGAAATGCACACAAACATACATAGACACATTAAACACACAACACACATACATACCGATATGGACACTTACACACAAATACATGCACACGCCCACAGACACCGTGTTTTCTTTAAGATAGAGATAAGTATGTTTTACATGAATAAGGGAATCAATGGCCAGTTGGTGAAGGCAGGAGAATGTGGCTAAGAAACATTTTAACTGTGATCAAACGGCACAGCAGATCCAAGGGGTTAAATGAACTACTTCTGTTCCAATTTACTATTTTGTGAAGGGATTCATTTTGGAAATCGACTTTGAATGCAGATTACTGGGACAAATGTAGGATTCGTAGCAGTGTGGAGGAACAAACGGATCTTGGGGCCCATGTCTGTCGTTGTCTCAGTTGCCACCTAAGTTGATAGGGTTGTTAAGAAGGCGCATGGTGTGTTGGTTTTCATTAGCAGGTGCACTGAGTTGAAGAGCTGCAAGATTATGCTGCAGGTCTATAAAGCTCTGGTGAGACCATATTTGAAATGTTCTGGTCACCACACTGAAGAAAGGATATGGAAGCTTTAGAGCGGGTGCAGAGGAGATTTACCAGAATGCTGCCTGGACCAGAGGGCTTGTCTTATGAAGAAAGGTTGAGGGAGCTATGGCTTTTCTCATTGGAGTAAAGAAGGATGAGTGGTCGAGCTGAACAAGATGGTGAGAGTTATAGACAGAGTAAAGAGCCAGACACTTCCTCCCATGAATGGTTGTCACGAGGTGAGCATAATTTTAAGGTGTTTGGAGAAAGGTTTTGGAAGATGTCAAAGGCAGTGAGACACCAGCCTCCCTCCCTCTCCCCGCAAACCGGGTCCCATCTACAGTGAGACAGCTGTAATAACTACTGAGATATCACGGCCCTCTCCCTCTCCCCCCCCCCCCCCCCACACGGGGTTCCTGGTACTGTGAGACAGCAGTGCTAACCACTGAGACACCATGTCCTCCTCCCCCTCCCCCAAAACCAGGTCCCTGGTACTGTGATACAGCCGTGCTCACCACTGAGACACCATGCCCCCCTCCCCTCCCCCCAAACCGATTCCCTGGTACTTTGAGACAGCTGTGTTAACCACTGAGACACCATGTCCAAATTCCCTACCCCCATCCGTCCAACCGGGTCCCCGGTACTGTGAGACAGCCGTGTTAACCGCTGAGACACCATGACCCCCTCCCCCTCTCCCGCACTCCGGGTCCCAGGTACTGTGAGACAGCCGTGCTAACCACTGAGACACAATGCCCCCTCCCCATCCCCCCCAAAACCAGGTCTTTAGTACTGTGAGACAGCCGTGCAAAGCACTGAGACACAAAGCCCCCTTCCCCCTCCACCCAAACCGGTTCACTGGTACTGTGAGACAGCCCTGCTAACCACTGAGACACCATGCCCCCCTCTCCCGACCCCCAAACCGGGTCCCTGGTACTGTGAAACAACCATGCTAACCACTGAGACACAATTCCCCATCCCCGCCCCCTCCTCCAAAACGGAGTCACTGTGCTCGGTAATACTGGGGAAATGTAAATAAAAGTGATGAGCTTAGAGGTATGATGTTGTGGCCATAACCGAGACATGGGTTTCTCAGGGGCAGGAATGGTTGCTGGATGTTCCAGAGTTTAGAACATTTAAAAAGAATAGGGAGGAGGTAAAAAGAGGAAGGGGTGTAGCACTGCTAATCAGAGAGTGCATCACAGCTACAGAAGTTAACATTATCGAGGAAAGTCTACGTACTGAGTCAGTATGGGTGGAAATTAGGAACAGTAAGGCAGTAATCACCTCACTAGGGGTTAAATACAGGACCCCAATAGAGGCAGGGAGATTGAAGAAAGCATCGGTCGGCAGATTTTGGAAAAGTGTGAATGGAATAGAGTAGTTGTAATGGGTGACTAACTTTCCCAATATTGATTGGAACCTCCTTCCAGCAGATGATTTGGAAGGAGTTATTTTTGTAAGGTGTGTTCAAGAGGGTTTCCTAACTCAGTACGTTGAAGCGGCCAACGAGGGGAGAGACCATTTTGGATTTGGTACTCAGCAATGAGCTGGGGCAAGTGTCAGATCTTGCGGTGGGAGAGCATTTTGGTGATAGTGACCACAACTACCTCATCTTCAACATAGCCATGGAGAAGGAGAGAAGCAAGCACAATGGAATGATATTTAATTGGGGAAAAGGAAACTATGATACTATCAGACGTGAGTTGAGAACCATGGACTGGGAGCAATTGTTCCATGGAAAGGGCACTATAGACATGTGGAGACTGTTTAAGGAACAGTTGTTGCGAGTGATGCACAAATGTGCTCCTCTGAGACAGGCAAGAAAGGATAAGATAAAGGAACCTTGGATGACGAGAGCGGAAGAGCTTCTCGTCAAAAGGAAGAAGGCAGCTAACGTAAGCTGGAGGAAGCTAGGGTCAAGCTCAGCTCGACAAGATTGCAGGAAGGCCAGGAAGGAGCTCCAAAATGGTCTGAGGAGAGCCAGGAGGGAGCAGGAAAAAGGCTTGACAGGAAGGATTAGGGAGAATCTAAGGGCATTTTGCACATATGTGAGGAATAAGAGAATGATAAAAGAAAGAGTATGGCCGATCAGGGATAGCATAGGGAACTTGTGGATACAGTCTGAGGAGGTAGGGGAAGCCCTAAATGAGTTTTTTGTTTCTGTCTTTACAAAAGAAAAGGACTTTGTAGTGAAAGAAACCATTGAGGAACAGGTAATCCTGCTGCAACAGATAGATTGAGGAAGCTGATGTGTTGAAAATTTTGACAAACATTAATATTAACAAGTCTCCAGGGCCAGACCAGATTTGGCCTCGGCTGCTATGGGAAGCGAGAAATACGATTGCTTCGCCACTTGTGAAGATCTTTGCATTCTCGCTCTCCACCGGATTCGTACCTGAGGACTGGAGGGAGGCAAATATAATTCCTCTCTTCAAGAAAGGAAATAGGAAAATCCCCGGAAATTACAGACCATTTAGTCTCACGTCTGTCATCTGCAAGGTGTTAGAAAGGATTCTGCGGGAAAGGATTTATGACCATCTTGAAGAGCATGGCTTGATTAAATGCAGTCAGTACGGCTTTGTGAGGGGCAGGATCTGCCTCACGAATCTTAATGAGTTCTTTGAGGAAGTTACTAGAAAAGTTGATGAGGGTCGAGCGGTGGATGTTGTGTATTTGGACTTCGGCAAGGCATTTGATAAGATTTCCCATGGTAGGCTCGTTCAGAATGTCAGGAGGAATGGATACAGGGAAATTTAGCTGTCTGGATACAGAATTGGCTGGTCGATAGAAGACAGCGAGTGGTTGTGGAAGGAAAATATACTGCCTGGAAGTCAGTGATGAATGGTGTTCCACGGGCTCTGTTCTTGGGCCTCTACTCTTTGTAATTTTTATGAATGACTAGGATGAGGATATTGAAGGATGGGTTAGCAAGTTTGCAGAGGACACAACGGTTGGAGGTATCATTGACAGTGTACAGGGCTGTTGCAGGCTGCAGCACGACATTGCCAGGATGCAGAGATTGGCTGAGAGGTGGTAGATGGAATTCAAACTGAATAAATTCGAGGTGATGCATTTTGGAAGATCGAACTTGAAAGTTGAGTACAGGACTAAAGGCAGCATTCTTGGCAGTGTGGAGGAACAGCAGGATCTTGGTGTGCAAGTACATAGATCACTTAAAATGTCCACCCAGGTGGACAGGGTTGTTAAGAGGACATATGGTGCTTTTGGCTTTCATTTTCAGGGTGATTGAGTTAAAGAGCCGTGAGATCTTGTTGCAGCTCCATTTACTCATACCCCTATACTTATTCTCCCATTTCCTCATGCTCCGACACTGAATTATCCTGCTTTTACATATAACGATCCTAATTCTGCCATTTCCTCATATCCCATTACGATTCTCTCATTTTCTGATGCCCGAGTTCAAATCTCGCATTTAGGAGTGCCCTACTCTAATTCTACATTTTAATGGTGACTTGAACCAAATATCTAATTTAGGTCCACTCCCCACCACTTCTTCCATTAACTATGTAGCTGCAATGATTCTCCCATGTCTTGGTCCACTGCTGTAATTCTCCAATTTTGGCGTTTGCTGCATCAAATTCTCAAATTGCCAATTCTGCACTAATCCACCCTTTCGTCATGAACTGAAGAAACTCTCCCACTGAGTATTGCCTTGCCCCAACTCTCCTGTTTTGCTGTTTCCTGACATACATCTTCCACATAATGGTTTACTGCTCAAAGTTTTTTTCATTATTGGCGCCCTGCATCGAATGGCCACTTTCCTGCACTTTACAACATTTCTCCGACTTACTGATTTCTGCCTGTGTTCTCCATTTAACTATTCTCTGTTCCAACTCTGCATGTTTTAAGCACCCCACACCAATTCTCGAATTCAATATTGCCCTGAAACAATTCTCATGTTCATTGATAACCAAATCAACTTCTCCCAGTGTGGGGAACGCCACTCTGACTCTCTGAGATAGTGGTGCCATACCCCAATTCTCTGTTAACGTTCCACTGTGCAATTTTTCCATTTTGTGGTTCGTGCAACAATTATCCCCAAAACAGCTTCACTTCCGTGCACCATTCTACCATTTTCGAATCCTGCTCGAATCTTCTTTTCATCAGCAACTGCACCTCCACCACATTTAATATTATTCAGCACCAGTTTTAGCACGTCTTCCACCAATTCTCTACTTTCGGGACATCGGCAACAACTCTCCCATTATTGATGCCCTGCGTCAATTGTCCCATTGCGTTGTTTCCTGATACACTTCCTCCACGTATTAGCTTCCCAGCTCCAAAGTTTTCTTTTCCATTTCTTGGTGGGCGGACTCGAATCTCGACTTTACTACTGCTTGCAAAATTGTTCCTTCTCAATGATTCCCTTCCCCTATTCTTCCATTTAGTGGTGTTCTGCTAAAATTCTTTAATGAATTGACAATTTGTACTAATTTTCCAATGTAATGGCACTGTGCAACAATTCTCCCTTTTACTGATACCCAACAATCCCTGGTTAATGGGACGCGAGAGGAGATGAGCACATCCTCTTTATTCTGTCAGTTGAAACAGACGAAAATATCTGTTGGATGCCAATGCAAGAGGATACTGTCTTTTTCTGTGCCTTTTTAGTGGGGCATGCTCAGCATTGAAACGTCTGCTTTTGCACAAGCAGAGTTTGATTGCCATTCATACTGAGCAACATTAATACAGAAAACACGTTTTCAATTTCTGTGATCAAGTGGTTCAGGCATTGCACATATGGACGAGAAATCTGGCTCTTAACGTGGCGCCATGGCTTAGCTGGTGAAAGCAGCTCCCATCACACTGGTGCCTGCTCATTCTATTGAAAGCTCGTTATTTCTCGCAAGTATTGTTTTGCTGATCGAGAAACTCAGTGCCCGGTTTGAATTGCTGTGCATTCTGATTTCGCGTTCCAGCTTCATTTTCCTGGTTTAAATCCAGTCGTGTAGGTTGCTATTTTTAACTATTATTTTAACCTGGAGATTCTTCCCGCAGTTCCACAAGCACTTCTGCTTCTCATCCTCTTATTCTCATTCCTTCATTCCCAGTTTTGTGGAAATTAAGTGGTGAGGCAGGAGACACTGCAGCATTCCCGGGAAATGTTGTGGTAATGGCACTGACACCACGACATGATCACCCTCATTCTCTGCTGTCACCATTCATTCGTTGTACACCAACAGTAAATGCATCGGTGTTCTTCTTCAGCTATCATGTAATTACTTTCTTTTACTGATGGATAAGGAATACAACTATAACTTCGAAAGGGTCTTTAGATTTTGAGGAAGAAATGTCTCCTTGCCTCAGGTCGAAGTGACAGACGCATTATCCAGAGAATGAGAGACTACTTCGACCGACTCCAGCCTGACCTCAGAAAGCGTCTCAGCAGTTCGAATCTCAAACTGTCTCTGAATGTCAGACTTTTCAAGAGCAGAAATGGGAAATGAGGGATATGGAGATCCAGAGAGTCAGAGAATGTGAAAAGGCCCAGGAGGTTACAAAAACAATTATAGATAAACAGAGACGCATATTGAGGCAGAAACTGAAAGAAGCAATTCTCCATTCGGCGTGATGCTAAATAACGGAACCTAAAGGAAATGTAGCCAATAAAACATAGCCTTCCACCAGCTCAGGAAAATGAAAGTAGCATGACAGCTGATTAAGTCCTTTTAAGATTGTAAATTCGATGTTTGTAAGCTCAAGAGTGATTTTGATAAATATCCTGATTCGACAGGGAAGTTTATCCTTTTCCCAACAGTATAATCTAGAAATCTACAACTAACCTATTTCCTGTCCTTCTTAAGAAAAAAAACCTGTTTATCTCCAATGATGTTGCCAGGTGTAGCGGGTTTCTCTATCAATTGTCGTTTTTAGTTCATATTTCCAAAACCTGTACCTTTTTGATTTTTGATAACCTGGCACAAAACCAAGCATTACCAGGTTCGGACCAGTGGTAAGAAATACTGGTACCACGATACATTTGCACAACAAAACATGCATTCCCTGTCCGAGAATAGAACCAACACTATTGCAGTTCGAGTTCCAAATCCTAACTACGACATTACACGGAATGAAGACAGACGCTCTTGCGCTTATTCTCAATGAAATGGATTTTCCATTTCATTTCTGATCAGTTTCACTGCAGATTGGTTTCTACTCGTCTCCAAGTTTTGCAGAATGGAAAATCCCATTTGGCCCATGGTGCAGTCTGGTTTAAAGACATTCATCTATTCTATTCCCAGTTTCCAGCTTTGATCCATAACCTTATGTGTTCTGATGTTTCCAGTGCAAATGGCAGTGAGGTTCTCGCTTTGATCTTAGATGACACAACAATGGGATTGAAGTTTGACATAGTCACACTGTGTTATTACCCACATCGTGTCTCCCACAGAAAGAGACACACAGACAGATTCCCCGAGAGGGGCAGAGTTCTCAGGATTTGACCAGCTCCTTGTGCTTCACTTCAGATGTCCGCTCCAACATGCATGTTCAACCTCCAAAAGGCAGCTTTTGGTTAAACCAAAGCCAGTTCTGCAGAGAATGAGAGACGTCGATCTGAGCTAGAATTTGAATTGGACGAAACAAACTGTAAATTCGAAAACCCAAACCCTTCTGTTCCTGACAGACAACAGGAATGGACTAGCACGCTGCATCCTCGTGATTTTAAATGCGAACCGACAATCCCCTAATTCGACATCAGGCGTGTTACCAATTCTGTCACTGACCCAAAGACCAGGTTTGGATGTGACAGTTTGTCTATAGGTAATGTAATCGTCCACATCTGGGAAACAGCATTCACAAGGTGAAAAATCAGCAAACATAATCACCGTCACTGTTTCACTTGGAATGCCCCACTCTGTGAAACATTTCCTTTCACTGTACTTTCATACTTGAAGTTTTTTACATTCCAGAGCCTGAACTAATTCAGCGAGAAACCACTGGTCATTTCGAGCCCGTCATCCGGAATGAGGCGAGTTGAACGTTGCCTTCCTTGCTGCCAACACATCAGCGCAGCTCAAAACGAGCTCGTGTTCGCATCAGTCTTTACTTAACTTGCTACAGTATATCTGCTGAACAACATCAGATTATCACAGCATTGCCTTCTTCACATTGAAACCAATGTTGATAATATGAACCGACTTGGAAACTTGGAGAGAGAAACACTGCTGACGAAGACGATTATGACGTGAAGAGCAGGCACTAGATTTTGTTCAGGTCCCAAAGGCTACTGCAGTATCAATGGACATCCCTGCATACGAGTCTGAGTTTGCATTACCCAGAACAGGCTTTCATTCCCAGTCAGGAAATGAAGAGTTAATTCTCTTCTTGTGAATTATCCGAAGGAAAACTAAATCCTGGTTGCACCCAGAACACACACACGGATCCTGCCAGAACAATTCAGTGATCGATCAGCATCTGTCTGGAAGGACAATGGCAGCAAATATAAGTGAAAGCTATCACCGCAATTACCCCTCCAAGGTTTTCACGTTTCCCAGTCGAAAATACTTCGCTGCTTCTTCAATGTCACTACTTCTAAATCCTTGCCTGATGGCATCATGCCTCTATCCCGCTACTGAGGACATCCAGAGTTCTGCGGAGTAACTCAAAATCTCAATCTCTCGAGTAATTAGGGATTGACGGTGCATCCCATCACATTGAGCAATGACTTTGTCCCAGTAATACGTTTCCAAAAGCTGCAGTTTCTAAGGGAACACTTGCAAGCTGTCGGGAATAAATTGTGTTTCGGAGATGCCGGTGTTGGACTGGGGTGTACCAAGTCAAAAATCACACAACACCAGGTTATAGTCCAACAGGTTTAATTGGAAGCACACTAGCTTTCGGAGCGATGCTCCTTCATCAGGTGTTTGTGGAGGGCTCGATCTTAACACAGAATTTATAGCAAACATTGGCAGTATGATGTAACTGAAATTATACATTGAAGAATTGATTGTCTGTTAAGCCTTTCAACTGTTGAAAGAAGTGAAACTATCACTGTATTCTATGTGTAAATCACAAAACCCTTTTTATAAAAAGTTGCATTCTCGGGATAGCTGTTAACAATGGTAATAGCGAGACAATATGTTGAAGGTGTTACCCCCCTGAGTTATGTGTCTATGACCTTATGCTTATATTGATTCCAATCCAAAAAGTGAGATAACAGAGTTTTACATAATTTAATGCAGTTTTTGAGCTCAGAGTTCTACATGAATGTATGTGGTTTCTGAGTAAAGTGCAATGTAACTCTGAAAGTACCAAAAAAATTCACCACACAAAATATATGTGTGCATGTGGGTCTTTGTCTGTGTGTGTGTGTCTCCAGCGAAACCAAAAACTGACAACTCATGAACAGAAGCAGAACTGACAAAGAGAACATATTTTCAGACACACGGACTCATGAATGCTGTCTGTGAGGCAGAGCGAGTCGTCTGGGTCATGAGCTGCTCACACAAATTGCAGCGAGTCAATTCCAAATGGTGCTTGCAACGTACTGGCGCCTTAGAGCACCAATACTTCCAGGAAAGTGCTCAAGTAACACGAATCAGAACTGACTAACAATGAACCATGAAAAATGAAGATTATCAATTACAGTCTCGATTAGATGAGGTTAACAATTGGGCTGATGTCTCCACCGGATCGAGAGGACCAATCACCAGCCTCTCTCATCAGGACAGAAATTAAGGAAATTAGGGATAAGGAACCAAGTTTCATATCGCAATTTCCCTCCTTTTCGTAACAACAACAGAAAACTGCGAGCAGATTCAATGTAGAACCTAATTTCACATCAACAGGGAAATAAATATCTTCGTTCACTTTCAGAGAAACGGTGAAAAATGCAAATTGTCTGGAATATGAAAGTTTGGCGCAGCCTGTTTTTGAGTCGCATATTATGCTGGTGGCCTTTCGAGCTGGAGGGGAACGTGACAACTACAGCAGAAGGGGAAACCAGCGTGGGAACTGACATGTTGGTTGTTTTCTGCTGTGCCACATCACAGCCGGGTTCGAAGAAATGACTGCTTTTTTTTCTGTTCAACTTTAACACAGCTCATCCCTGCAAAACGTTG
The DNA here is from genome assembly GCF_047496795.1 of Chiloscyllium punctatum. Lineage (NCBI taxonomy): Eukaryota > Metazoa > Chordata > Chondrichthyes > Orectolobiformes > Hemiscylliidae > Chiloscyllium > Chiloscyllium punctatum. The sequence goes on along the minus strand of NC_092767.1, from coordinate 4,676,133 downwards.
CCAGCTTAATCCATTAGCACACCTGGCCGCGTAGGGATACAAATACAAGCCTTCTTAAGAAGTGGAATCTGAAAACAGAGTCTCAGCTTGCTCAGCCACGCGAGCACACAGGCCAAAACCGGAAACCCAAGAGCATGTACCTGATGATACCCTGCAGCATACTCACAGCAACTGTACCAGTTCTGCAGAATAAGCGGTGGGAAGGAATTGCTCTATCTGAGCGGTCGTGCTTGTTGTTCTCATCAGCAAATCTGGCTTTGAATTTGCTAGCCCATATCTGCTGCCATGCTGAAACGGAATGCAATTCCGATTAGTCGCTGTGTGAATCTTTGTTCACACTCTCTCCTCAGATAACGTGATCACTGGAGATGATTTTTTCTGCTCCTGCCAGATACGCCAACTCTCCTGCTGCTCAGATGAATTGAAAAACTGGTTTATCACTGGAATCCAAGAATGGCAGAACACGCAGCAAGCTTATTCGAAACCCACAGACAATAAGAGTTCCAACATTCATTTTATTTTTCCATAATAGTGCATTATCCAGCAGAGCCATGCGCAACTGCCACCTGGCTGCAAGCTGAGTTGGAAACCTATGTGGGAATCAAGGACATGTGACTCACTTATGGTGGGTAAATCAAACAGTTCTCACTTTGAGGTGTGCAAAAATTAGTTTCTATACATATTCAGGGAAGGTCAAAGGCGATCTGAGATGTCAAAGAGGTGGTCACTGTTCGTGATTGTTCTTTGTTCGATTGTGAAAAGGTTTCCCGCTTTAGTCACATTCACGTTTCTTATTGATGACTGAATCAAACAGAAGGTGTTTCACCAGAGCTGCACGTGACTTGCATTCTTCTCCCTCGCTGTCATATTTTCCTGGAACTCTGTGAGAACAAGAAAACAAAATACATACTGTCATTCGGCAGCCTGTCTGTGATTTGTCCTTTTCCATTACAACATGGCTTAGACTTCAGGCCACACGGTAATATTAGTAACAGTATGAGAACAAGAGTCGATAGTTCATCTGTGCCTGTAAATCTTTTCATTCTGACTGAACTGTATCCGTGTCTGCTGCTTCGAAACTTGAATATGTGAACTGCTCCAAACTGTGATCGAGGATTTCTGGGTTTGGTTGACACACGTTGAGAAACGCCAGACAGCGTTCAAATGAAGCTTTCAGAGCACATTTTCGGATGCATTTGACAGAGACTAACATCATGAATCCAGTGTTCGCTGTGACAGGAGGAAATGAATACTCTCCTTGTTACTGATCCAGGCCACCTTCGCATGTAAAGCAAATGTGGTACTGTTGTTGCAGAAAGGATCAGTGCCCGGTATCTGTGTCCTTAAAGTGGACATGATCGAAAAAATAAAGAATACCATGTTGAAATATCCAGGAAATATTGGCTTAAAAGGCGCAGACAATTTTCCCTGCAGTGCCAAGACAGAGGAACATATGTAACTGCACTCTTAAACAGGATGGCCAGCAGTGATAGAAACATCGCCACATATGAAGGCCCACTGCAAATAGATATTTGAAAATGAAATTCACGCAGCAGGTATTCGGAATTATATTCTTCCCACCGCTACAGTAGTATTGGGCGAGTAAATTCAAAACAAGGCTTGCTGATGAGTATGCAACAAAGCCCCATCGATCATGATATGAAAGACTGATGTCCGTAAAGTGGGAACAACAATGTTTCTTCTAAGCTTAGTACTGGGCCACTTTCCCACAAACTGATACTGCTACTCTCCAGAAAATATCAGGGCTCGCGGCATGCACTCTAAGAAATGGTGACCATCAGTGCTGGAAACATCCCTGCATATTCAGAACAAGGAAGAATACACATCGAATAAAAGCGTAGACGGCAATTAATTGGACTTGCATTCCCTTTCACCACAGCAGCTAGAATGTGCGGGAATATACAGAGTAAGGTTTACTGACCAGGTCAGAAAGCAATTACCTCCACATATCTTGACTCACAAGCCTACCTTTCTTTCTGTCGGTTTTTTTTTTGAAGCGCCGATCCTTTCCGTAGGAGATGAAGATGATTACTACTCCCCCGCAGGATCACAGTGGGGCCAGAGACCCGATCGAGCTGCTCAGAACAGTTCGTGTTTGCCGAGAATCACTGAAACTGAGATTGATGACACGTAGACACGGTGTAACAGCTGCTAACACATGTGGAGGGTTTTGGGACGGATTAGGACCCACTCTGGGAAAAAGACTGGATCCTAAAACTGGGGATTAAGTGTTCAGGGAGAGGACTGGAGAATGGGGTTAAGAACGATATTAGCCAAATCGAATGGCGGAGCAGACTAGATATTCTGAAAGCGCTAACCGTCCTCCTCTGTCTTCCAATCTCTGGCCATCTGGTATCTAAGGAAATTTTAGAGACTGGGAAAATGTTTGGAGAGGAAGCAATAAATGTGAAGCTGAATATAAAGTTTGAAGTCAGGACAAGTTCAATAAAAAGGAAGTTTGTAGAAAGGCAGAGGGACATGGAGATGGAAAAAAGAAGTGTCACCAGTCCCGAAATCTCATTCGGTTTTCATTTTCAAGATGCGACCGGACCGGCTGAGAATTTCCAGCAATTTCATTTGTTGATTCTGAAACAGAAGATGGGAGTGATCCTGGACCAATCAGTTCTCCAATGTTCTAGGAATATTTGACTTACCCGTTCGATCAGATCACGTTTGTCCCACACTGAAACCTCAGAATCCTTCGCAACCCCCACCCTCGTTACTGGCAATAAACTGTTCATTACATAAACTTACAGGAGCACACACAAGAACAATTGCAAAACGTTCAGGGAGAACTCCGTTCCGTTCCATCAGCACATTCTGAATCAGTTAATTGTTGTTCAGGACCCATGAGACATTAAGCCGTCTCTGTCAGACCACTAACAAATGGCCATTCGCGTTCTGTGTCTTTGAATACTTTGGAGAGTGCACGGATGTAGTGGAATCTCACGTTTTGAAATGGACATCATTCATACTATTTTCAGCTGCACTGATAAAGTTGACTCTGGCGCTTCCAGTGAAGTGCAGAGAGTTTTCACTCAGAAACCGGCATGTGATCAAAGCAGGAGGACATATGTGTCAATGAAAGCAACAAGAATGCTCCATCAGCGTTGGTTTGCAATTCTGCATGTGGAACGAAGAGCTGGAACTCGATTAAACAGTGAAAACGACTATTATGGGGCTTGGACGCACGACTCTCTGATTAAACACCTCACATTTTTTCGAACTGAGGTATGCAGGCTTGGCAAACGACGAATTAGTTTGCTATTTCATTCTGAGCACAATTCACATGGCACAGCAATTTGCAAAGATCCAGCTCATTCCTCCCAAACACAAAGAATATAATTTACATCTTTCACTTTTGTTATTTCTTCAAAACATTACAATCTATTTAGCACTTGTCCTGGTATTTAACATTCAAACCGAATATTTTCATACGAAGTGATTTCCAGTCACTCTGGCGAACAGTAAATCATTCAGAAAGTTACCTTAGGAAACCCAATCATTTCCGTTTACAGTGTTGGGAATTTCCCATCTGCTGACGAGACAGAGTCCTCACAATCAACATTTTCTTTGTTCTTCATTTTTAAAACGTTTACCACTTCTTATTTTCAAGACAGGAGTTTTGTTTATAACACGTTCCAAGAACAGGAACAACCTTCCAATCTCCTGAAGCCGTTTCCAATTTAAAATGGAAGTTTTCTTCCTTTCCCACAGGAAGAGCAGTTAATGAGAAAGGAGTTTCCACGAGCTGTGTCCCAGGGTTTGGCAGGAAGCCCTGATTGAAGCTGCAGTGGCCGCTTTGAGTTGGCATCGGGGGTTTGGAGAACATGGTGTCGTATTCTGCTGCGTGTAACCGTCTTACTCCCTATGTACTCGGGGTGAATCATGGATGAGTTTTCGGAACAATGCTGCCTTCCAGTCTCTGGCCATCTGCTATCTAAGGAAATAGAAACTATTATTTGTTAGTTCGAAGTCCTGGGCAATGTGAAAGATTGAACAGTTCTGATTAAAAACTGGAGACTGGGAAAATTGTTGGAGAGGAAGTAATAAAAGAGAAGCTGAATATAAAGTTGGAAGTCAGGAGACATTCAATAAAAAGGAAGAGTGTGCAAAAGCAGGTGGAGATGGACATGGAAAAGAAGTGCCACTAGTCCCGAAGTCTTAAATCAATTTATATTTCCAAGATGCTACCAGACCTGCTGAGATTTTCCAGTAATTTCATTTGTTGATTCTGAAACAGAAGATGGCAGTGATCCTGGACCAAACAGCTCTCCCGTGCTCTGGGTATATTTGACTTACTGTGTCTATGTCCCACACTGAAACCTCACGATCCTGCCGCACCTCCATTCTCGTTCCTGACAATATACTGTTCATTACGTTAAACACAAGAAGAACAATTGCAAAACGTTGAGGGAGAGTACCCTTCGGTTTCCATCAGAACAATCTGAATCACTGAAAATTGGTTCAGGACCCATGTGACATTGATCCGTCTCTGTCAGACCCCTCGCAAGTGGCCATTCGGTTTCCGTGCCTTTGAACACTTTGGGTGGTGCACGGTTGGTTTGGAACCTCAAGTTTTCAAACGGACATCATTCATTGTATTTTCGGCTGCACTTATAAAGTTGTCTCTGGCGCCACCAGTAAAATGGAAACAGTGTTCACTCAGAAACCGACGTGTGATCAAAAGCAGGTGGACAGATGTGTCAATGAAAGCAGCAACAATACTGCACGTGGAACGAAGAGCCGGAATTGTATGAAGCAGTGAAAGCGCCCATTGTGAGGCTTGCACCCACCACCCTCATATTAAGCATCTCACACTGCACCGACTGAGCTAACCAAGCACGTGCGCTGTGGATTAGTTTGCTATGACATTGTGAGCATAATTCATCAGCAATTTGTTAGGATCCATTTCATTCCTTCTAATCACAAAAATATCATTCACACCTTTCACTTCAGTTATTCCTTCAAAACATTACAATCTATTCCCCACTTGTCCTGGGATTTAAGTTTCAACCTTAATATCTTCATATTTTTACCCTCAACTTTCTGTGCTGATGTGAATTCCAATCTCTCTGGCAGACAGTAAATCAGTCGGTCAATTACCTAAGGAAACCCAATCATTTCCCTTTACAGTTTGGGGCATTTCCCATCTGCTGACGAGACAGAGTCTTCTGAATGAACACTTTATTTGTTCTTTCTACCTAAAACCTTAACCACTTCTTATTATCAAGTCAGGAGTTTTATTTACAACACGTTCGAAGAACTGGAGCAACATTCCAATGTCCTGAAGCCCTTTCCAATTTAAAGTGAAAGTTTTGCTCCTTTCACACGGAAAGAGCTGTTCCTAAGGGAGCAGTTTCCACGAGTTGTTTCCCATGGCTTGGCAGAAAGCCGCTGATTGAAGCTGCAGTGGCCGCTTTCTGTTGGCATTGGGAGCTTGGAGAAAGTGATGTCGTATTCTGCTGCGTGTATCCGTCTCGCTCCCTGCGGACTTGGGGTGAATCATGGATGAGTTTTCCCGTTTATAATATCAATGCATGGTCGGGGTAAATGCTTCTGCCGAAATATTTGAGGCTTATTCCCTGGGTGGGCTCGAACCACCAACATTTCAGCCAAATGCACTGACCATTTGAGCTACAGAAACTTGCAACGCAGACATCCAAAAGCAAAGTTACCGACGGGATGTGAGGATCTGTCCGACAGCAGGAACTTGCGTTGTTTTCAGAGACGATCGCTGATTTTATCACCGAGAGGGTAAGCACACTGTGGAACTGCAAACACTCAAATTAAAAGGCATCCACACATGCGCAGTTCTCTCACATAGTTGCTCACTGACAATGCTGGTATATGAAGCCACCATTCGATAGAAACTGAAGTTGAAAATCCAGCACATTAGACCGCTCGATCACGCTATCACATAAAAGCCAGCACTCAGATTTTTTATGACTAGTGTTTCAGCATGGATTCACTTCACACACTTAGACCTCGCAAATTTTGTAATGAAATTGGGGTAATTTAAGAAGAAAGACCAAACAAAATGTACAGACAAGGAACAGGCCCTTCATCCATTCAAGCCTGAGCCGATACAAATCTACTGTTTAAACCTGTCACCGAATTCCTAAGCATCTGTATCCCTCTGCTCCTCACCTACTCATGCATCTGTCCAGACGCCTCTTAAATATATCTACCGTAATTACCTCTCCCGTCTCTGCTGGGAACGCGCTCCAGACACCCACCACCTGCTGTGTCAAGTAGTTGCCGCGTGTATCCCTCTTAAACTTTTCATGTCTCACCTTGAAAGCGTGACCTCTCGGTATTTAATCCTTCAACCTGGGAAATAAAACTTTTCTCTATCTACCCTGTCTGTACCCTTCATGATTATGTAAATCTCAAAAAGTTCTCCCTCAAACTTTCCTTTTTTCTAATGAAAACAAACCTAACCTACTCAACCTCTCTTCCTAGATTGCACCATCCATATGAGGCAACATCCGCTGAAACCTTTTACACGCCCTCTCCAAAGCGTCCACATCCTTTTGGTAATGTGGCGACCACAAATTTACACAGTATTCTAAGTGTGGTCAGACCAATGTATTATTCAGTTGTAACATGACTTGTTAGCCATTTTATTCAATACACCATCCAATGAAGCCAAACATTTTCTATGCCTGCTTGACCACTCTATCCACCTGTGCAGCAAACTTCAGTGTATAATGGACCTGCACTCACAGATCTCTCTATCCATCAACTTTTTTCCCCCAATGCTCTTCCGTTCATTGTATAACCCCATCTAGAATTAGACTGACCGAAATGCGTCACCTCACATTTGTCTGTTTTGAACCCCAGCTGCCACTTTTCTGCCCAACTTTCCAGTATATCTATATCCTCCTGTATTCTTTAATAGTCACTTATAATTTCTGCTAGTCCAGAAATCTTCGTGTCATCTGCAAACTTTCTGATTATTGCAACAGTGCTCTCTCCCAGATCATTTAAGTATATCACAAACAGCAGTGACCACAACACTGACCCCTGTGGTCAATTTTCTCAATTTCCAGAAACTCCATTCAACTGACAATCTGTCTCCTATTGCTCAACTAATTCTTTATCCACCTGTCTAGAACACCCTGCACACCAAGTTACTTTACGTTCTGTATTTGGTTACCATGGGGAACCTTATCTAACTCCTTACTGCAGTGCATGTATATGACGTCAACAGCCTTTCCTTCATCTATCAACTTAGGCACTTCCCCGAAAAACTCAATGCCTCTCACTGATATGCACATTATTTTCTAAATATGAATAGATCCTATCACTCAGTACCTTCTCCAGCAACTTTCCCAACACTGATGTTAGGCCCATTGTTCTGTAGTTATCCGGAATATCCCTACTGTCCTTCTTTTACAGGGGACAAAATGAGCAACGTTCCAGTCGGCCAGAACCTCACCTGTGCTGAAGGATGCCACGAAGATATCTGTCAGGGCCCCAGCTATTTCCTCTCTCACATCACTCAGGAACCAGGAATAGATCCCATCTGTTCCTGGGGATTTGTCCACATTAATTACTCCTAGCCTGCCCAATACAGCTTCCCTACTTATGTCAACATGATCCAGATTAATCAAATGTCTTCCTCTAGACTCAACATTCATCATGTTCCTCTCCTCAGTGAACACTGATGAAAAATAATCATTCAGAATCATACCCACTCTCTCAGATTTGACATGCAGCCTTCCTTAATTTTCCTTGAGTGCACCAATCCTTTCTCCGGTTACCTGCTTGCATCTTATATATGAATAATGGCTTTAGGATTCTCCTTAATTGTGCTAGCGTTGAGTTGTTTCATGACCCCTTTCAACACCCTTGATTCCTCGTTTAAGACTTGTCCTACTCTTCTCATGTTCCTACAGGGACCATTATGTTGTGAGCTGCCGAGGCGATATGTGTGCTTCCCTTTTCCTCTTGGCGAGTCGTACAATTGTCCTGTCATCAACAGTTCTCAAATCCTTTGCCTTCAACGGGACATGCCTATCCTGCACTATATTTAACCTATCTTTGAAAGCCTGACACATATGAACTGTGGACTTTCCTACAAATAGCTGTGCCCAATCCACATTTCCGACCTCCTGCATAATTTTGATATAATTAGCTTTGGCCCAGTTTCGTACTCTTTCCTTAGGACCACTCTCATCTTTGTCAATGAGTATTCTAAAACCTACAGAATATTGGACACTTCCCAAAGGAATCACCCACGGCAAATGCTATCACCAGCCCTGGCTTATTCCCCAATATCAGTTCCAATATGGCCTATTCCCTCGTCGGACTATTGATATACCTCTCCAGAAAATTCACCTGGAGGCTTCTTACAAATGGTATCCCATCCAGATCTCTGACACTAAGAGTATCCTTGTCAATGTTGGGAAAACGGAAATCTCCAATCAACACTAAATTATTGCTTCTACGTATTTCCATGGTCTATTTAACTATTTTTTCTTACACCTCACGCTCTCTGTAATACAGCCCCAAATATCTAACCTCACCCTTCTTATTTCACTGCTCCATCCATAGTGTCTCACGACCCAAGCCCTATATGGTGTCCTCCTTTCGCACAGCCATGAGATCATCCCTGACCAGGAATGCAACTCCTTCCCCTTTTACTTCCCTCCCTGTCCCGTCTGAAGCGTCTATATCCTAGAACATTTGGTTGCCAACCATGCCCTTCCATCAACTAAATCTCTGTGATCGCAATAACCTCATATTCCAGGCACCAACCTCAGCCCTAAATTCATCTGTCTATATCCATGCATTAAAGTAAATGCATTTCAGTCCACCAGTTCTTTTGCATTCATCTGCTCTCTGCCTACTCTTCCCATTATTAATGCTATCTTCCAGATTCTTAGCGTTTCCAGTTTCCACCTCACTGCCGACTTGTTTAATCTTGTGGTTCCCAGCCCCCTGCCACATTAGTATAAAACCTCCCCAACAGCAGTAGCAAAAACTCCCGAAAGGACATACGTTGCCATCTGGTTCAGATGTAGATCAATTATCTTATAGTTCCACATTCCCCAGAACTGGTCACAAAATCCAACAAATCTGAAACCTGTCCTGCAGCACCATTCCTCAACTCACGTGTTCACCGTGCCGTTTTTTTTAATTCATTTCTCCGCTGGCAGTCACCTGGCACAGGCAGTAATTCCGACATTGCTACCTTTGAGGTCCTCCTCTTTAATTTCTCTCCTAGCTCCCTGAATTCTCCCTGCAGGTCCTCATCTCGTTTTTTTTTTGTTGGTGCCTGTATGCACCAAGACAACTGGCTGTTCACGATCTCCTTTTCGAATGCTCTTCAGATGATGGGCGACATCCCTGGCCTGAGCACCTGGGAGGCAATATAACTCTCCAGAATTTCTGACACTCCACAGTGAGTCCATCCGCAGCTCCAGAGTGGCCACGCGGTCAAACAAGTGCTGCAGCTGGACAAACTTCTTGCAAGTGTATGTTTAGAAAACCTTTACAAGGATTTGCAAGGTTTGCACTGCTTGGACATGAGAACGAAACTGAATAGGCTTCGTCAGATTCCCAGGAGCTTCAGTGCTTATGTTTGACCTCACAGAAGCTTATAAAATCATGAGGAAGACAGACAGAGTAAATAGTCAGGGAGCACTTCTTCACAAGACACGCGAGTTCAAATCTACATGGCAAACGTTTAACGTGAGAGAGGAAAAATTGAAAAGGGATGTGACGGACACATGTTTTTCACACAGAACTTTTGTGTGTGTAGAATGACTTGCCACATTTAGTGGCAGAGTCTGGTGCACTCACAACATTTCAAAGGCATCTGAATGGGTGTATAGACAGGAAGACCTCGGAGAGATAAGGCACAAATATTGGCAGAAATGTATGGATTAATTTCGGTTATCTATTCAGCAAGGGCAAGTTGGATCGCGGGATTTGTTTCCATTCTGGACAAGTCTGAGATGCTCCAGCCACCGGCAACAGTTTGAATACACCATTTGCAAAAAAAAAAACGCATGTTGTTTGTTACTCAGCCAGCGAGTTTGGTTATTTTGTTTGGAGAGTGGATGAGCCCAACCGATCCAGAGATGAAGGTTTTCGCTGCCAATGACCATCCTTCTTGACACTTTCCCAAGTTCGCCATCAAAGATATTGGCTGAAGAAAAATACCTCACGTATCGCATTACCCACATTGCTCTCCAGCGAATCCAAAAACTGAAAGCTCTTAACGTGGAACAGAATCAAAACTGAAAAGGCAGTACCATGATCAGACACACCGAAGCTTAAGTGCTGTCTGTGAGGCACTGTGAGTCGTCTCTGACATGAACTGCTCGCACAAATAACAGCAATGCAATTCCAAACCTACTGGAGATTTAGTGTATTGCCAAGTCCCAGAAAGTGCTCAAGTATCATAAAACAAAACACAACAACGAACCATTAAAAGTGAACATTTCCAATTATATCCGTGATTAAATTAGGCCATCAATGCGCCGGTGCCCCCATCTGATCGAGAGAGCCAATCACCTTTCTCCCTCACCAGGACAGTAATGAAGGAAATGAAAGTATAGCAACACTTCACATCGCGATTGCCCACCTTTTTGCCACAGCATCAAAAAACGGTGAACAGATTCAATGCAGGATCTTCTTTCGAAATAACGGTGAAATAACTATGTCTATTCACTTTCAGAGTAAACGAGGAACAAAGCAAGTTGTCTGCAATATGAATAACCAATGTAGATTACTTTGGTCCCAGGTTCTACTGATGCACAGACTTTCATATGAAAAGGTTCCTTTGGTGATTGCCCTACACCCAGAAATCTTCTGGCTGCCTTCTGTTTGCACTGACACATTAACCTTGTGCTGCTCTAATCGAATTTGTTGTTCTTGCCATTTGTCCGTATTCCTACTCGGGATAGCTGGTCGTGGCAACTCATGACTGCCACACAAATTCTTTGCCAAAATTGGATAGTCCCGCAACGTGATTCGCAGTGCACGAACTTTGCAACGAGTATATGCCACGCGGCAAGTTAAAAAGCACGCTTCCATTTATTATAGTAAGTTTCTAGGAACTGACAGCCAGATTCCTCCTTACACTCGGAATTATGACAACACATTAACCAACAGCCTCTCTCAGAGACAAGTGACCAATGCCCGACTTGTGCCAGACAAACGTAGTTAACAGGATTGCACGCAGGGACTGCACATAAAACGATAGAGGAGAAGCAGACAGACGACCATCGGGCTGCGTTCAGGCAGTTCAGTTACCCTGTAAACCCCATGCACAGCTGTTCCTTGTAGGTACACACAGGGATCTGAGTGTCTCTGACTCCGGGACTTGGAACTCGGATGATATGACCGTCTGCAGCACTGGTTACTTCCTTGTGTGAGGTAACTCCCGATGGAACATATGTAAAACACGATAGCTCATTGAGAAATACGTCCAAAATAGTACCCAAGAGACGTATTTCTGTTGTGTTTCTAGTCCTGTTCCTGACATGACAGACAGCATTGTACTTATTGTGTGCTTCCTGACGGTTCGGTGCATGCTTCCGTGAGCGCATTGTGTGCAGTAATCTGCGTTTGAGCTGCAATTACGTGCGTTTGAAATCCAGGACCACCGGCCTCGATTTTGTTTTCCTCTTCTCGTGCGCAATTGCAACACAGTAAACGATCAATTAATATTGGGAAATAATATACACAGGCGTGTGAAAAGCTCACTTTCCGTCGCAATTATGCAATGGTTAGAGATCACTTTGATACAGGAGATAAGGATGGAAAGTGTGTTTGGGTAGAGATGAGGAACATTGAGGAAAGAGGAAACCAGCCGGTGCAGCTTACAAGAACACTAACAGTAACCACAGTGTAACAAAAAACGTACAGGAAAAAATACCGCCTGTGAATGATAAAAGAAGGCAAGAATTATGGGAGACATTCATTTCCCTTCTTCCTCTCCTGTTTGAATTGTAAAGAAACTTTGAAGAAAAACAATCGAAAACTCATACATGCCCCACCGAACAACGTGCGCCATACCTTGGTCATTGATTACTGTAGATTAAAATACTTACAATGTGCAAACAGGTCCTTCAGCCCAGCAACTCCACACCGACCCGCCCGAGCCCAAATGCATTCCTCTCCTTTAACCACGTCAATTTAGCACGGCCATTTCAACAAACCGGTACATTTTTGGACTGTGGGAGAAAAGCAGAGCAAGCACACACAGACACAGGGAGATTGTGCAAACTCCACACATTCAGTTGCTTGAGGCGGGAATTGACCCTGCCTCTGTGGCATTGTGAAACAGCAGCGCTCACGATGGTGTCAGCGTGCGATGGGACTTAATTGCCTTCTTTAATTTGGAAAAATCTCTGTCATTGTGAGCATCTGGAAAGACCAGTTCCTTCGCCAGAAAAAGAAATGAATATGTCATTAACCTTTGTTTGTTTCAGATCCAACAATACTCAGATCAATAGCTCCTTTCAATGAATAATTTTGACTCAATTTGGCTGCAAATATCTTGTCCTAACTTTGTGCTTTTCTTCTTTTACATTGGTGTCTCGCACCTTACAAATGACAGCAAAGGTATGAATGGAGATGGAAACATGTAACTCAAGTCAGCGGCAGCTTTCAATGAGATCACGGCTGATTTGGTCAATGCTCAGGGGGCGGTGCTGTCTGTAGTCATGGCCGAGTGGTTAAGGCGATGGATTAGAAATCCATTGGGGTTTCTCCACGTAGGTTCGAATCCTGCTGACTACGTTATGAATGCTTTCCTGCTGGAACTATTCAAAGTTAAGAAAGCCTGTTTTGCAAACCAGGCCTGTAATTTGATTAGACTTGAAAAACTCGAGTTCTTCATCAGAAATGCTCCACATTTAAAACATTATCTCTGTTTGTCTTTCCAGATACACTGCTCGACACATCGGGTTTCTGCAGTTGTTATTGAACGCCCTGAGCAGAAGTGCTGCTTTTCATTAGATTCCTTTCATCCCTTGTCCTCTGTTCTCTGACTCTGGTCATTGGCAACACTTCCTCCTGCTCGTCAGAGTGCTCATTCCCCACCGCTCCCTCTCCCATCATTACAAACGACCGCAGGAAATTGCCACTTAACCATCTTTGTTCCAAAGTGAAACTCACCAGCCTAGGAACTCTCTCCACCAAACGGGACTTCTCATCCCTGGACATGGTGCAAGCCAGAGGATTGTGAAGAGTTACTGTGAAAATATTGTCAGTTGGCAGTTGGAAAAATGTTTAGGAAGCAAACCATATAATTTAGGCTCCAGCTTTGGAAATCTTGAGAAACCCTTTGGGAAATGGAATCATAGGAGATTGAAGAAGTGTAAATTGTCAGTCCGAGTAGAGGAAGGGACATTGACTCTGATCTTCTCGGCACAGGAACTGGTCTGAGACATTGAAAGAATTCTCGCTCCCGTACGCGAGGAATACAAACTTCATCTGGACTGTGGGATAATGAAAAACTCTGGAACACTCAAGACAATATCCAAATATTGACTGAGATCACTACAGTACGAGTACTGTAGATGGGTCAGTTTTTGTCCACTGTGTGCGGGAGGGCTTCCTGACACAGTATGTAGACATGCCTTCAAGGGAAGAAGCCACTTTCGATTTAGTACTGGGTAACGAGCCTGGCCAGGTTTTAGATTTGGAAGGAGGTGAGCACTGTGGAGACAGCGATCACAATTCTCTCAGGTTTACTTTCGTGATGGAAAGGGATAGGTGTACTCCACGGAGCAAGAGTTTCAGCTGGTGGAAGGGAAATCACGATGCAATGAGGTAAGATTTAGGAATCGTAGAGTGGGGTAGGAAACTGTAGAGGGTGAGCACATTAAAAATGCGGAGCTTATTCAAGGAAAAGCTCCTGTGTGTCCTAGATAAGTATGTACCTGTCAGGGAGGGAGTAAGATATAGTACGCGTGAGCCGTGGTTTACTAAGGAAGTGGAAACCCTGGTCAAGAAGAACAAGAAGTCTTATGTTAGGAGAAAACGTGAAAACTCAGTTCGAGCGCTCGAGGGTTTCAACGATATCAGGAAAGACCTAAAAAGAGAGCTGAGAAGAACCAGGAGGAGAAATGAGAAGTTGTTGGCAGATAGGATCAGGGTTAACCCTAAGGCTTTCCATAGGTATGTGAGCACTAAAAGAATGACGAGAGTTAAATTTGGGACAATCAAGGATAATAGTGGGAAGTCGTATGTGGAGTCAGTGGAGATAGAGGAAGCACTAAATAAATATTTTTCGACAGAGTTCGCTATAGATAATGAAAATGTTGGCGAGGAAGATAGAGAGATACTTGCGTCTAGACTAGAAGAGATTGAGGTTCACATGGAAGAGATATTAGAAATACTGCAGAGTGTGAAAATAGATAAGTCAGCTGGGCCGGACGGGATCTATCTGATGTTGTTCAGCAAATGCAGGACAGGAAGGTACAAATCAAGCTGATGCTCACAACGGCTCGTTTTGAGCCGCTAATTTGCAGTGAAGTGGCGGCGCCAATAAAAGGTGTCACGCAGCTCGTCTAATTTCACATCCTGAGCTCGAAATGACCAGATGTCTCTCGCAGAGTTTCGGCAGGGTCTTGCTTAGACGACACCATGACACGTTTTCACTGGAGTGGATCATGAAATCGCGTCGGGACTGCGAATAAAACGATGGAAACTTCCAGCAGAGAAGGAGGCGATCCCGAAGCAGGCAGCTGAGGACAAATGTTTCTCCTTTGCCAGTGAAAGGCACTGCTTCACAAATTGGAAACTTCGAAGTGAAGCAGTGTTGGTGATTTTCTTCGCTGCTTGTTCACCTTTTTAATTCTGATTCCGTGAAAGTCCATGGCATTACATATCGACATTCTGCCAGCGATGAGCGCGTCTGTTGGGCCAGTGGCGTAATGGATAACGCGTCTGACTTCGAATCCGAAGATTGTAGGTTCGCGTCCTACCTGGCTCGAGGGGAATGTCTGACTTTAACCGTGCCCCACGTTGACGCTTCCCTGTGATGTCCTGCCGGGACGTCGCTTCTGTGCTTCCACATTTGAAACTTGCATTTGTCCTATTATCCATTTCAAATTCCAGCTCACCCCAACGGAGACCTCTGTCGCTTTGGGGGTGTCTTTTTGTGGGTGAAAATGAGCTGAAGTTCCTCCAAAGAGTTACAAGTCGCTGTGCAAAGGTCACACATCTGCCCCATTATTGTGCCATTTAAGAACACAGGATAAAGTCATTGACATTTGCACTGGGAACATTAGAACACACGAGACTTTGGGCCAAAGTTGGAAACTGCGACTGGAATGATTGGCTCTCTGATTAGCCGCGATGCACACAGGTGGAATGGCCTTTTCCCACTTTGTAAATCTACGAAGACAAGTTGAATATAATCTGCAAGGAAAATGTTCATAAAGGGTGTTTTATTTACACCAAATACGACAGTATCTATCGCCTTGTCTTGTTATTTACTTGTGAGGATTCGATAGTCTCAGAACCGTGGCCCGGATCGTACTCCGGCTCATGGAATGCTGGTATTGTTCAGCTAACATGTCGGTGTACCAGTACTTCTGCCGATTTTCCGATGCTAGCAGGTCATTGGTTTTGTCCAAAACATTATGAATGTTAACATAATACGAATAGCTGCAGTTGCTGGAAATCTGAGCAAAAAACGAAAATTGTTTGCGGAACGCAGAAAGACTGGCAACAGAAACATCGACTTTCCTGCTCCTCGGATGCTGCTGTGCTTTTCAAAAATTTTCTGATCTAAAATCAGGTTTCCAGCATCTGCAGTCCTCACTTTTGCCTAGTTCCTTCAGTGTCGCTGGTTCCCAATTCAAGAACTCCATCTCTAGCGGTTTCATGTCTGTACCTCCATGCTGTCGAGTTGAAGAGTGAATAAAAGTAACTCACCCCCTCCATCTCTGGGGTAATTAGGGGCTGAAAGTGAATCGTATCACATTGAAGTGTATCTACAAGCGACTTAATCTCTGTCTTTTATTGGGAACCATCTCTTTCATTGTAACCATCAGGAAAGGCCATTTCGTTCGCTAAAAAGAGAAATGAATATGTCACTAACCTTTGTTTGTTTCATGGCCAAGAATACTCAGATCAATAGCTCCCTTGATTACCTCTGCTGGTCATGTTCGCAAAGAGGTCTAGCAAATTGCCAAGTGTGATTTTCCTTTCAATAAATAATGTTGAATCAATTTTGCTGCAAATATCTTGTCCTAACTTTGTGCTTTTCTTCTTTTACATTGGTGTCTCGCACCTTACAAATGACAGCAAAGGTATGAATGGAGATGGAAACATGTAACTCAAGTCAGCGGCAGCTTTCAATGAGATCACGGCTGATTTGGTCAATGCTCCGGGGGCGGTGCTGTCTGTAGTCATGGCCGAGTGGTTAAGGCGATGGATTAGAAATCCATTGGGGTTTCCCCACGTAGGTTCGAATCCTGCTGACTACGTTATGAATGCTTTCCTGCTGGAACTATTCAAAGTTAAGAAAGCCTGTTTTGCAAACCAGGCCTGTAATTTGATTAGACTTGAGAAAGTCGAGATCTTCATCAGAAATGCTCCACATTTAAAATATTATCTCTGTTTCTCTTTCCAGATACACTGCTCGACACATCGGGTTTCTGCAGTTGTTATTGAACGCCCTGAGCAGAAGTGCTGCTTTTCATTAGATTCCTTTCATCGCTTGTCCTCTGTTCTTTGATCTGGTCATTGGCAACACTTCCTCCTGCTCGTCAGAGTTCTCATTCCCCACCGCTCCCTCTCCCATCATTACAAATGACCGCAGGATATTGCCACTTAACCATCTTTGTTCCAAAGTGAAACTCACCAGCCTAGGAACTCTCTCCACCAAACGGGACTTCTCATCCCTGGCCATGGTGCAAGCCAGAGGATTGTAAAGAGTTACTGTGAAAATATTGTCAGTTGGCAGTTGGAAAAATGTTTAGGAAGCAAACCATATAATTTAGGCTCCAGCTTTGGAAATCTTGAGAAACCCTTTGGGAAATGGAATCATAGGAGATTGAAGAAGTGTAAATTGTCAGTCCGAGTAGAGGAAGGGACATTGACTCTGATCTTCTCGGCACAGGAACTGGTCTGAGACATTGAAAGAATTCTCGCTCCCGTACGCGAGGAATACAAACTTCATCTGGACTGTGGGATAATGAAAAACTCTGGAACACTCAAGACAATATCCAAATATTGACTGAGATCACTACAGTACGCGTACTATAGATGGGTCAGTTTTTGTCCACTGTGTGCGGGAGGGCTTCCTGACACAGTATGTAGACATGCCTTCAAGGGAAGAAGCCACTTTCGATTTAGTACTGGGTAGCGAGCCTGGCCAGGTTTTAGATTTGGAAGGAGGTGAGCACTGTGGAGACAGCGATCACAATTCTCTCAGGTTTACTTTCGTGATGGAAAGGGATAGGTGTACTCCACGGAGCAAGAGTTTCAGCTGGTGGAAGGGAAATCACGATGCAATGAGGTAAGATTTAGGAATCGTAGAGTGGGGTAGGAAACTGTAGGGGGTGAGCACATTAAAAATGTGGAGCTTATTCAAGGAAAAGCTCCTGTGTGTCCTAGATAAGTATGTACCTGTCAGGGAGGGAGTAAGATATAGAACGCGTGAGCCGTGCTTTACTAAGGAAGTGGAAACCCTGGTCAAGAAGAACAAGAAGTCTTATGTTAGGAGAAAACGTGAAAACTCAGTTCGAGCGCTCGAGGGTTCCAACGATATCAGGAAAGACCTAACAAGAGAGCTGAGAAGAACCAGGAGGAGACATGAGAAGTTGTTGGCAGATAGGATCAGGGTTAACCCTAAGGCTTTCCATAGGTATGTGAGCACTAAAAGAATGACGAGAGTTAAATTTGGGACAATCAAGGATAATAGTGGGAAGTCGTATGTGGAGTCAGTGGAGATAGAGGAAGCACTAAATAAATATTTTTCGACAGAGTTCGCTATAGATAATGAAAATGTTGGCGAGGAAGATAGAGAGATACTTGCGTCTAGACTAGAAGAGATTGAGGTTCACATGGAAGAGATATTAGAAACACTGCAGAGTGTGAAAATAGACAAGTCAGCTGGGCCGGACGGGATATATCTGATGTTGTTCAGCAAATGCACGACAGGAAGGTACAAATCAAGCTGATGCTAACAACGGCTCGTTTTGAGCCGCTAATTTGCAGTGAAGTGGCGGCGCCAATAAAAGGTGTCACGCAGCTCGTCTAATTCCACATCCTGAGCTCGAAATGACCAGATGTCTCTCGCAGAGTTTCGGCAGGGTCTTGCTTAAACGACACCATGACACGTTTTCACTGGAGTGGAACATGAAATCGCGTCGGGACTGCGAATAAAACGATGGAAACTTCCAGCAGAGAAGGAGGCGACCCTGAAGCAGGCAGCTGAGGACAAATGTTTCTCCTTTGCCAGTGAAAGGCACTGCTTCACAAATTGGAAACTTCGAAGTGAAGCAGTGTTGGTGATTTTCTTCGCTGCTTGTTCACCTTTTTAATTCTGATTCCGTGAAAGTCCATGGCATTACATATCGACATTCTGCCAGCGGTGAGCGCGTCTGTTGGGCCAGTGGCGTAATGGATAACGCGTCTGACTTCGAATCCGAAGATTGTAGGTTCGAGTCCTACCTGGCTCGAGTGGAATGTCTGACTTTAAACGTGCCCCACGTTGACGCTCTCCTGTGATGTCCTGCCGGGACGTCGCTTCTGTGCTTCCACATTTGAAACTTGCATTTGTCCTATTATCCATTTCAAATTCCAGCTCACCCCAACAGAGACCTCTGTCCCTTTGGGGGTATCTTTCTGTGTGTCTCCCTTTGTGGGTGAAAATGAGCAGAAGTTCCCCCAAAGAGTTACAAGTCGCTGTGCAAAGGTCACACATCTGCCCCATTATTGTGCCATTTAAGAACACAGGATAAAGTCATTGACATTTGCACTGGGAACATTAGAACACACGAGACTTGGGGCCAAAGTTGGAAACTGCGACTGGAATGATTGGCTCTCTGATTAGCCGCGATGCACGCAGGTGGAATGGCCTTTTCCCACTTTGTAAATCTACGACGACAAGTTGAAAATAATCTGCAAGGAAAATGTTCATAAAGGGTGTTTTATTTACACCAAATACGACAGTATCTATCGCCTTGTCTTGTTATTTACTTGTGAGGATTCGATAGTCTCAGAACCGTGGCCCGGATCGTACTCCGGCTCATGGAATGCTGGTATTGTTCAGCTAACATGTCGGTGTACCAGTACTTCTGCCGATTTTCCGATGCTAGCAGGTCATTGGTTTTGTCCAAAACATTATGAATGTTAACATAATACGAATAGCTGCAGTTGCTGGAAATCTGAGCAAAAAACGAAAATTGTTTGCAGAACGCAGAAAGACTGGCAACAGAAACATCGACTTTCCTGCTCCTCGGATGCTGCTGTGCTTTTCAAAAATTTTCTGATCTAAAATCAGGTTTCCAGCATCTGCAGTCCTCACTTTTGCCTAGTTCCTTCAGTGTCGCTGGTTCCCAATTCAAGAACTCCATCTCTAGCGGTTTCATGTCTGTACCTCCATGCTGTCGAGTTGAAGAGTGAAGAAAAGTAACTCACCCCCTCCATCTCTGGGGTAATTAGGGGCTGAAAGTGAATCGTATCACATTGAAGTGTATCTACAAGCGACTTAATCTCTGTCTTTTATTGGGAACCATCTCTTTCATTGTAACCATCAGGAAAGGCCATTTCGTTCGCTAAAAAGAGAAATGAATATGTCACTAACCTTTGTTTGTTTCATGGCCAAGAATACTCAGATCAATAGCGCCCTTGATTACCTCTGCTGGTCATGTTCGCAAAGAGGTCTAGCAAATTGCCAAGTGTGATTTTCCTTTCAATAAATAATGTTGAATCAATTTTGCTGCAAATATCTTGTCCTAACTTTGTGCTTTTCTTCTTTTACATTGGTGTCTCGCACCTTACAAATGACAGCAAAGGTATGAATGGAGATGGAAACATGTAACTCAAGTCAGCGGCAGCTTTCAATGAGATCACGGCTGATTTGGTCAATGCTCAGGGGGCGGTGCTGTCTGTAGTCATGGCCGAGTGGTTAAGGCGATGGATTAGAAATCCATTGGGGTTTCCCCACGGAGGTTCGAATCCTGCTGACTACGTTATGAATGCTTTCCTGCTGGAACTATTCAAAGTTAAGAAAGCCTGTTTTGCAAACCAGGCCTGTAATTTGATTAGACTTGAGAAACTCGAGTTCTTCATCAGAAATGCTCCACATTTAAAACATTATCTCTGTTTGTCTTTCCAGATACACTGCTCGACACATCGGGTTTCTGCAGTTGTTATTGAACGCCCTGAGCAGAAGTGCTGCTTTTCATTAGATTCCTTTCATCCCTTGTCCTCTGTTCTCTGACTCTGGTCATTGGCAACACTTCCTCCTGCTCGTCAGAGTGCTCATTCCCCACCGCTCCCTCTCCCATCATTACAAACGACCGCAGGAAATTGCCACTTAACCATCTTTGTTCCAAAGTGAAACTCACCAGCCTAGGAACTCTCTCCACCAAACGGGACTTCTCATCCCTGGACATGGTGCAAGCCAGAGGATTGTGAAGAGTTACTGTGAAAATATTGTCAGTTGGCAGTTGGAAAAATGTTTAGGAAGCAAACCATATAATTTAGGCTCCAGCTTTGGAAATCTTGAGAAACCCTTTGGGAAATGGAATCATAGGAGATTGAAGAAGTGTAAATTGTCAGTCCGAGTAGAGGAAGGGACATTGACTCTGATCTTCTCGGCACAGGAACTGGTCTGAGACATTGAAAGAATTCTCGCTCCCGTACGCGAGGAATACAAACTTCATCTGGACTGTGGGATAATGAAAAACTCTGGAACACTCAAGACAATATCCAAATATTGACTGAGATCACTACAGTACGCGTACTATAGATGGGTCAGTTTTTGTCCACTGTGTGCGGGAGGGCTTCCTGACACAGTATGTAGACATGCCTTCAAGGGAAGAAGCCACTTTCGATTTAGTACTGGGTAACGAGCCTGGCCAGGTTTTAGATTTGGAAGGAGGTGAGCACTGTGGAGACAGCGATCACAATTCTCTCAGGTTTACTTTCGTGATGGAAAGGGATAGGTGTACTCCACGGAGCAAGAGTTTCAGCTGGTGGAAGGGAAATCACGATGCAATGAGGTAAGATTTAGGAATCGTAGAGTGGGGTAGGAAACTGTAGGGGGTGAGCACATTAAAAATGTGGAGCTTATTCAAGGAAAAGCTCCTGTGTGTCCTAGATAAGTATGTACCTGTCAGGGAGGGAGTAAGATATAGAACGCGTGAGCCGTGCTTTACTAAGGAAGTGGAAACCCTGGTCAAGAAGAACAAGAAGTCTTATGTTAGGAGAAAACGTGAAAACTCAGTTCGAGCGCTCGAGGGTTCCAACGATATCAGGAAAGACCTAACAAGAGAGCTGAGAAGAACCAGGAGGAGACATGAGAAGTTGTTGGCAGATAGGATCAGGGTTAACCCTAAGGCTTTCCATAGGTATGTGAGCACTAAAAGAATGACGAGAGTTAAATTTGGGACAATCAAGGATAATAGTGGGAAGTCGTATGTGGAGTCAGTGGAGATAGAGGAAGCACTAAATAAATATTTTTCGACAGAGTTCGCTATAGATAATGAAAATGTTGGCGAGGAAGATAGAGAGATACTTGCGTCTAGACTAGAAGAGATTGAGGTTCACATGGAAGAGATATTAGAAACACTGCAGAGTGTGAAAATAGACAAGTCAGCTGGGCCGGACGGGATCTATCTGATGTTGTTCAGCAAATGCACGACAGGAAGGTACAAATCAAGCTGATGCTAACAACGGCTCGTTTTGAGCCGCTAATTTGCAGTGAAGTGGCGGCGCCAATAAAAGGTGTCACGCAGCTCGTCTAATTCCACATCCTGAGCTCGAAATGACCAGATGTCTCTCGCAGAGTTTCGGCAGGGTCTTGCTTAAACGACACCATGACACGTTTTCACTGGAGTGGATCATGAAATCGCGTCGGGACTGCGAATAAAACGATGGAAACTTCCAGCAGAGAAGGAGGCGACCCTGAAGCAGGCAGCTGAGGACAAATGTTTCTCCTTTGCCAGTGAAAGGCACTGCTTCACAAATTGGAAACTTCGAAGTGAAGCAGTGTTGGTGATTTTCTTCGCTGCTTGTTCACCTTTTTAATTCTGATTCCGTGAAAGTCCATGGCATTACATATCGACATTCTGCCAGCGGTGAGCGCGTCTGTTGGGCCAGTGGCGTAATGGATAACGCGTCTGACTTCGAATCCGAAGATTGTAGGTTCGAGTCCTACCTGGCTCGAGTGGAATGTCTGACTTTAAACGGCCCCACGTTGACGCTCTCCTGTGATGTCCTGCCGGGACGTCGCTTCTGTGCTTCCACATTTGAAACTTGCATTTGTCCTATTATCCATTTCAAATTCCAGCTCACCCCAACGGAGACCTCTGTCCCTTTGGGGGTATCTTTCTGTGTGTCTCCCTTTGTGGGTGAAAATGAGCAGAAGTTCCCCCAAAGAGTTACAAGTCGCTGTGCAAAGGTCACACATCTGCCCCATTATTGTGCCATTTAAGAACACAGGATAAAGTCATTGACATTTGCACTGGGAACATTAGAACACACGAGACTTTGGGCCAAAGTTGGAAACTGCGACTGGAATGATTGGCTCTCTGATTAGCCGCGATGCACACAGGTGGAATGGCCTTTTCCCACTTTGTAAATCTACGACGACAAGTTGAAAATAATCTGCAAGTAAAATGTTCATAAAGGGTGTTTTATTTACACCAAATACGACAGTATCTATCGCCTTGTCTTGTTATTTACTTGTGAGGATTCGATAGTCTCAGAACCGTTGCCCGGATCGTACTCCGGCTCATGGAATGCTGGTATTGTTCAGCTAACATGTCGGTGTACCAGTACTTCTGCCGATTTTCCGATGCTAGCAGGTCATTGGTTTTGTCCAAAACATTATGAATGTTAACATAATACGAATAGCTGCAGTTGCTGGAAATCTGAGCAAAAAACGAAAATTGTTTGCGGAACGCAGAAAGACTGGCAACAGAAACATCGACTTTCCTGCTCCTCGGATGCTGCTGTGCTTTTCAAAAATTTTCTGATCTAAAATCAGGTTTCCAGCATCTGCAGTCCTCACTTTTGCCTAGTTCCTTCAGTGTCGCTGGTTCCCAATTCAAGAACTCCATCTCTAGCGGTTTCATGTCTGTACCTCCATGCTGTCGAGTTGAAGAGTGAAGAAAAGTAACTCACCCCCTCCATCTCTGGGGTAATTAGGGGCTGAAAGTGAATCGTATCACATTGAAGTGTATCTACAAGCGACTTAATCTCTGTCTTTTATTGGGAACCATCTCTTTCATTGTAACCATCAGGAAAGGCCATTTCGTTCGCTAAAAAGAGAAATGAATATGTCACTAACCTTTGTTTGTTTCATGGCCAAGAATACTCAGATCAATAGCTCCCTTGATTACCTCTGCTGGTCATGTTCGCAAAGAGGTCTAGCAAATTGCCAAGTGTGATTTTCCTTTCAATAAATAATGTTGAATCAATTTTGCTGCAAATATCTTGTCCTAACTTTGTGCTTTTCTTCTTTTACATTGGTGTCTCGCACCTTACAAATGACAGCAAAGGTATGAATGGAGATGGAAACATGTAACTCAAGTCAGCGGCAGCTTTCAATGAGATCACGGCTGATTTGGTCAATGCTCAGGGGGCGGTGCTGTCTGTAGTCATGGTCGAGTGGTTAAGGCGATGGATTAGAAATCTATTGGGGTTTCCCCACGGAGGTTCGAATCCTGCTGACTACGTTATGAATGCTTTCCTGCTGGAACTATTCAAAGTTAAGAAAGCCTGTTTTGCAAACCAGGCCTGTAATTTGATTAGACTTGAGAAACTCGAGTTCTTCATCAGAAATGCTCCACATTTAAAACATTATCTCTGTTTGTCTTTCCAGATACACTGCTCGACACATCGGGTTTCTGCAGTTGTTATTGAACGCCCTGAGCAGAAGTGCTGCTTTTCATTAGATTCCTTTCATCCCTTGTCCTCTGTTCTCTGACTCTGGTCATTGGCAACACTTCCTCCTGCTCGTCAGAGTGCTCATTCCCCACCGCTCCCTCTCCCATCATTACAAACGACCGCAGGAAATTGCCACTTAACCATCTTTGTTCCAAAGTGAAACTCACCAGCCTAGGAACTCTCTCCACCAAACGGGACTTCTCATCCCTGGACATGGTGCAAGCCAGAGGATTGTGAAGAGTTACTGTGAAAATATTGTCAGTTGGCAGTTGGAAAAATGTTTAGGAAGCAAACCATATAATTTAGGCTCCAGCTTTGGAAATCTTGAGAAACCCTTTGGGAAATGGAATCATAGGAGATTGAAGAAGTGTAAATTGTCAGTCCGAGTAGAGGAAGGGACATTGACTCTGATCTTCTCGGCACAGGAACTGGTCTGAGACATTGAAAGAATTCTCGCTCCCGTACGCGAGGAATACAAACTTCATCTGGACTGTGGGATAATGAAAAACTCTGGAACACTCAAGACAATATCCAAATATTGACTGAGATCACTACAGTACGCGTACTATAGATGGGTCAGTTTTTGTCCACTGTGTGCGGGAGGGCTTCCTGACACAGTATGTAGACATGCCTTCAAGGGAAGAAGCCACTTTCGATTTAGTACTGGGTAACGAGCCTGGCCAGGTTTTAGATTTGGAAGGAGGTGAGCACTGTGGAGACAGCGATCACAATTCTCTCAGGTTTACTTTCGTGATGGAAAGGGATAGGTGTACTCCACGGAGCAAGAGTTTCAGCTGGTGGAAGGGAAATCACGATGCAATGAGGTAAGATTTAGGAATCGTAGAGTGGGGTAGGAAACTGTAGGGGGTGAGCACATTAAAAATGTGGAGCTTATTCAAGGAAAAGCTCCTGTGTGTCCTAGATAAGTATGTACCTGTCAGGGAGGGAGTAAGATATAGAACGCGTGAGCCGTGCTTTACTAAGGAAGTGGAAACCCTGGTCAAGAAGAACAAGAAGTCTTATGTTAGGAGAAAACGTGAAAACTCAGTTCGAGCGCTCGAGGGTTCCAACGATATCAGGAAAGACCTAACAAGAGAGCTGAGAAGAACCAGGAGGAGACATGAGAAGTTGTTGGCAGATAGGATCAGGGTTAACCCTAAGGCTTTCCATAGGTATGTGAGCACTAAAAGAATGACGAGAGTTAAATTTGGGACAATCAAGGATAATAGTGGGAAGTCGTATGTGGAGTCAGTGGAGATAGAGGAAGCACTAAATAAATATTTTTCGACAGAGTTCGCTATAGATAATGAAAATGTTGGCGAGGAAGATAGAGAGATACTTGCGTCTAGACTAGAAGAGATTGAGGTTCACATGGAAGAGATATTAGAAACACTGCAGAGTGTGAAAATAGACAAGTCAGCTGGGCCGGACGGGATCTATCTGATGTTGTTCAGCAAATGCACGACAGGAAGGTACAAATCAAGCTGATGCTAACAACGGCTCGTTTTGAGCCGCTAATTTGCAGTGAAGTGGCGGCGCCAATAAAAGGTGTCACGCAGCTCGTCTAATTCCACATCCTGAGCTCGAAATGACCAGATGTCTCTCGCAGAGTTTCGGCAGGGTCTTGCTTAAACGACACCATGACACGTTTTCACTGGAGTGGATCATGAAATCGCGTCGGGACTGCGAATAAAACGATGGAAACTTCCAGCAGAGAAGGAGGCGACCCTGAAGCAGGCAGCTGAGGACAAATGTTTCTCCTTTGCCAGTGAAAGGCACTGCTTCACAAATTGGAAACTTCGAAGTGAAGCAGTGTTGGTGATTTTCTTCGCTGCTTGTTCACCTTTTTAATTCTGATTCCGTGAAAGTCCATGGCATTACATATCGACATTCTGCCAGCGGTGAGCGCGTCTGTTGGGCCAGTGGTGTAATGGATAACGCGTCTGACTTCGAATCCGAAGATTGTAGGTTCGAGTCCTACCTGGCTCGAGTGGAATGTCTGACTTTAAACGTGCCCCACGTTGACGCTCTCCTGTGATGTCCTGCCGGGACGTCGCTTCTGTGCTTCCACATTTGAAACTTGCATTTGTCCTATTATCCATTTCAAATTCCAGCTCACCCCAACGGAGACCTCTGTCCCTTTGGGGGTATCTTTCTGTGTGTCTCCCTTTGTGGGTGAAAATGAGCAGAAGTTCCCCCAAAGAGTTACAAGTCGCTGTGCAAAGGTCACACATCTGCCCCATTATTGTGCCATTTAAGAACACAGGATAAAGTCATTGACATTTGCACTGGGAACATTAGAACACACGAGACTTTGGGCCAAAGTTGGAAACTGCGACTGGAATGATTGGCTCTCTGATTAGCCGCGATGCACACAGGTGGAATGGCCTTTTCCCACTTTGTAAATCTACGACGACAAGTTGAAAATAATCTGCAAGTAAAATGTTCATAAAGGGTGTTTTATTTACACCAAATACGACAGTATCTATCGCCTTGTCTTGTTATTTACTTGTGAGGATTCGATAGTCTCAGAACCGTTGCCCGGATCGTACTCCGGCTCATGGAATGCTGGTATTGTTCAGCTAACATGTCGGTGTACCAGTACTTCTGCCGATTTTCCGATGCTAGCAGGTCATTGGTTTTGTCCAAAACATTATGAATGTTAACATAATACGAATAGCTGCAGTTGCTGGAAATCTGAGCAAAAAACGAAAATTGTTTGCGGAACGCAGAAAGACTGGCAACAGAAACATCGACTTTCCTGCTCCTCGGATGCTGCTGTGCTTTTCCAGCATTTTCTGATCTAAAATCAGGTTTCCAGCATCTGCAGTCCTCACTTTTGCCTAGTTCCTTCAGTGTCGCTGGTTCCCAATTCAAGAACTCCATCTCTAGCGGTTTCATGTCTGTACCTCCATGCTGTCGAGTTGAAGAGTGAAGAAAAGTAACTCACCCCCTCCATCTCTGGGGTAATTAGGGGCTGAAAGTGAATCGTATCACATTGAAGTGTATCTACAAGCGACTTAATCTCTGTCTTTTATTGGGAACCATCTCTTTCATTGTAACCATCAGGAAAGGCCATTTCGTTCGCTAAAAAGAGAAATGAATATGTCACTAACCTTTGTTTGTTTCATGGCCAAGAATACTCAGATCAATAGCTCCCTTGATTACCTCTGCTGGTCATGTTCGCAAAGAGGTCTAGCAAATTGCCAAGTGTGATTTTCCTTTCAATAAATAATGTTAAATCAATTTTGCTGCAAATATCTTGTCCTAACTTTGTGCTTTTCTTCTTTTACATTGGTGTCTCGCACCTTACAAATGACAGCAAAGGTATGAATGGAGATGGAAACATGTAACTCAAGTCAGCGGCAGCTTTCAATGAGATCACGGCTGATTTGGTCAATGCTCAGGGGGCGGTGCTGTCTGTAGTCATGGCCGAGTGGTTAAGGCGATGGATTAGAAATCCATTGGGGTTTCCTCACGTAGGTTCGAATCCTGCTGACTACGTTATGAATGCTTTCCTGCTGGAACTATTCAAAGTTAAGAAAGCCTGTTTTGCTTAACGGGCCTGTAATTTGATTAGACTTGAGAAACTCGAGTTCTTCATCAAAAATGCTCCACATTTAAAACATTATCTCTGTTTGTCTTTCCAGAAACACTGCTCGACACATCGGGTTTCTGCAGTTGTTATTGAACGCCCTGAGCAGAAGTGCTGCTTTTCATGAGATTCTCTTTCATCCCTTGTCCTCTGTTCTCTGACTCTGGTCATTGGCAACACTTCCTCCTGCTCGTCAGAGCGCTCATTCCCCACCGCTCCCTCTCCCATCATTACAAACGACCGCAGGAAATTGCCACTTAACCATCTTTGTTCCAAAGTGAAACTCACCAGCCTAGGAACTCTCTCCACCAAACGGGACTTCTCATCCCTGGACATGTTGCAAGCCAGAGGATTGTGAAGAGTTACTGTGAAAATATTGTCAGTTGGCAGTTGGAAAAATGTTTAGGAAGCAAACCATATAATTTAGGCTCCAGCTTTGGAAATCTTGAGAAACCCTTTGGGAAATGGAATCATAGGAGATTGAAGAAGTGTAAATTGTCAGTCCGAGTAGAGGAAGGGACATTGACTCTGATCTTCTCGGCACAGGAACTGGTCTGAGACATTGAAAGAATTCTCGCTCCCGTACGCGAGGAATACAAACTTCATCTGGACTGTGGGATAATGAAAATCTCTGGAACACTCAAGACAATATCCAAATATTGACTGAGATCACTACAGTACGAGTACTATAGATGGGTCAGTTTTTGTCCACTGTGTGCGGGAGGGCTTCCTGACACAGTATGTAGACATGCCTTCAAGGGAAGAAGCCACTTTCGATTTAGTACTGGGTAACGAGCCTGGCCAGGTTTTAGATTTGGAAGGAGGTGAGCACTGTGGAGACAGCGATCACAATTCTCTCAGGTTTACTTTCGTGATGGAAAGGGATAGGTGTACTCCACGGAGCAAGAGTTTCAGCTGGTGGAAGGGAAATCACGATGCAATGAGGTAAGATTTAGGAATCGTAGAGTGGGGTAGGAAACTGTAGGGGGTGAGCACATTAAAAATGTGGAGCTTATTCAAGGAAAAGCTCCTGTGTGTCCTAGATAAGTATGTACCTGTCAGGGAGGGAGCAAGATATAGAAAGCGTGAGCCGTGCTTTACTAAGGAAGTGGAAACCCTGGTCAAGAATAACAAGAAGTCTTATGTTAGGAGAAAACGTGAAAACTCAGTTCGAGCGCTCGAGGGTTCCAACGATATCAGGAAAGACCTAAAAAGAGAGCTGAGAAGAACCAGGAGGAGACATGAGAAGTTGTTGGCAGATAGGATCAGGGTTAACCCTAAGGCTTTCCATAGGTATGTGAGCACTAAAAGAATGACGAGAGTTAAATTTGGGACAATCAAGGATAATAGTGGGAAGTCGTATGTGGAGTCAGTGGAGATAGAGGAAGCACTAAATAAATATTTTTCGACAGAGTTCGCTATAGATAATGAAAATGTTGGCGAGGAAGATAGAGAGATACTTGCGTCTAGACTAGAAGAGATTGAGGTTCACATGGAAGAGATATTAGAAACACTGCAGAGTGTGAAAATAGATAAGTCAGCTGGGCCGGACGGAATCTGTCTGATGTTGTTCAGCAAATGCACGACAGGAAGGTACAAATCAAGCTGATGCTAACAACGGCTCGTTTTGAGCCGCTAATTTGCAGTGAAGCGGCGGCGCCAATAAAAGGTGTCACGCAGCTCGTCTGATTCCACATCCTGAGCTCGAAATGACCAGATGTCTCTCGCAGAGTTTCGGCAGGGTCTTGCTTCGACGACACCATGACACGTTTTCACTGGAGTGGATCATGAAATCGCGTCGGGACTGCGAATAAAACGATGGAAACTTCCAGCAGAGAAGGAGGCGACCCTGAAGCAGGCAGCTGAGGACAAATGTTTCTCCTTTGCCAGTGAAAGGCACTGCTTCACAAATTGGAAACTTCGAAGTGAAGCAGTGTTGGTGATTTTCTTCGCTGCTTGTTCACCTTTTTAATTCTGATTCCGTGAAAGTCCATGGCATTACATATCGACATTCTGCCAGCGGTGAGCGTGTCTGTTGGGCCAGTGGCGTAATGGATAACGCGTCTGACTTCGGATCAGAAGATTGTAGGTTCGAGTCCTACCTGGCTCGAGGAGAATGTCTGACTTTAACCGTGCCCCACGTTGACGCTCCCCTGTGATGTCCTGCCGGGACGTCCCCTCAGTGCTTCCACATTTGAAACTTGCATTTGTCCTATTATCCATTTCAAATTCCAGCTCACCACAACGGAGACCTCTGTCGCTTTGGGGGTATCTTTCTGTGCGTCTCCCTTTGTGGGTGAAAATGAGCAGAAGTTCCTCAAAAGAGTTACAAGTCGCTGTGCAAAGGTCACACATCTGCCCCATTATTGTGCTATTTAAGAACACAGGATAAAGTCATTGACATTTGCACTGGGAACGTTAGAACACACGAGACTTTGGGCCAAAGTTGGAAACTGCGACTGGAATGATTGGCTCTCTGATTAGCCGTGATGCACACAGGTGGAATGGCCTTTTCCCACTTTGTAAATCTACGAAGACAAGTTGAAAATAATTTGCAAGGAAAATGTTCATAAAGGGTGTTTTATTTACACCAAATACGATAGTATCTATCGCCTTGTCTTGTTATTTACTTGTGAGGATTCGATACTCTCAGAACCGTGGCCCGGATCGTATTCCCGCTCATGGATTGGTGGTATTGTTCAGCTAACATGTCGGTGTACCAGTACTTCTGCCGATTTTCCGATGCTAGCAGGTCATTGATTTTGTCCAAAACATTATGAATGTTAACATAATACGAAGAGCTGCAGTTGCTGGAAATCTGAGCCAAAAACGAAAATTGTTTGCGGAACGGAGAAAGACTGGCAACAGAAACATCGACTTTCCTGCTCCTCGGATGCTGCTGTGCTTTTCCAGCATTTTCTGATCTAAAATCAGGTTTCCAGCATCTGCAGTCCTCACTTTTGCCTCGTTCCTTCAGTGTCGCTGGTTCTCAATTCAAGAACTACATCTCTCGCGGTTTAATGTCTGTACCTCCATGCTGTCGAGTTGAAGAGTGAAGAAAAGTAACTCACCCCCTCCATCTCTCGGGTAATTAGGGGCTGAAAGTGAATCGTATCACATTGAAGTATATGTACAAGCGACTTAATCTCTGTCTTTTATTGGGAACCATCTCTTTCATTGTAACCATCAGGAAAGACCATTTCGTTCGCTGAAAAAAGAAATGAATATGTCACTAACCTTTGTTTTTTTCATGTCCAAGAATACTCAGATCAATAGCGCCCTTGATTACCTCTGCTGGTCATGTTCGCAAAGAGGTCTAGCAAATTCCCAAGTGTGATTTTCCTTTCAATAAATAATGTTGAATCAATTTTGCTGCAAATATCTTGTCCTATCTTTGTGCTTTTCTTCTTTTACATTGGTGTCTCGCACCTTACAAATGACAGCAAAGGTATTGAATGGAGATGGAAACATGTAACTCAAGTCAGCGGCAGCTTTCAATGAGATATCGGCTGATTTGGTCACTGCTCAACGTTACAGCTTTGTCTGTAGTCATGGCCGGGTGTTTAAGCTGAATAATTAGAAGTTTTCTGGGGGTTTCCCCACGTAGGCTCGTGTCCTGCTGACGTACGTTATGAATGCTTTCCCACTGGAACAATTTCTACTCGAAGTTCAGAAAGCTTATCTTGCAAACCAGACCGGTAATTTGATTAGACTTGGGAAACTCGAGTTCTTCATCAGAAATGTTCTGTATTTAAAGCATTATCTCTAAGAATGACGATAGTTAAATTTGGGACAATCAAGGATAATAGTGGGAAGTTTTGTGTGGAGTCAGAGGAGGTAGGGGAAGCACTAAATTAATATTTTTCGACAGTGTTCGCGATAGAAAATGAAAACGTTGGCGAGGAAGATACAGAGATACTTGCGTCTAGTGTAGTAGAGATTGAGGTTCACAAGGATTAGGTAATAGAAATACTGAAGATTGTGAAAACAGACAAGTCCCCTGGGCCGAATGGGATCTGTCCTAGGAACCTTCTGGGAAGCAAGGGAAGACATTGATGAGCCTTTGGAATTGATCGTCAAATCATCGTTGTATACAGGAATGGAGCCCGTGGAATGGAGCATAGCATATGTTGTTCTCTTGTGCAAAAAGTTTCGTAGAGACAACCCTGGTAATTACAGACCAGTGAATTCACTGCAGTTGTTGGTAACGTGTTGGAAAAGGTTATTATAGATAGGATTTATGACCATCTCGCAAAGAATAATCTGATCAGGGACAGTCAGCACAGTTTTGTGATGGTTAGGCCTTGCCTAACGAATCTCGTTGACTTTTTTGACAAAGTGACCAAACAGGTAGATGACAGTAACCCGGTTGATGTGGTGTATATGGGTTTCAGCAAGTTGTTCGATAAGTTTCCCCACAATAGGCTGTTATACAAAATGCGGAGGAATGGAATTATGGGAGAGTTTCCAGCTTTGATCAGTCATTGGCTTGCCAATAGAAAACAGTGTTGTCGTTGATGGAACATGTTCTTCTTGGTGTTTAGGTCCTGGCGCCGTAACACAAGGGTTGGTGTTAGGTCCACTGCTGTTACATGAGATCTAACCTTGCCAATCAGTCTCCCATGGGAAACATTATTGAACACCTTACTGAAGACCGTATGGATCACATTTACTGCTCTGCCCTCATCAATCTTCTTTGTTACTTCTTCAAAAAAATTATCAAGTTTGTGAGACATGATTTCCCACGCACAAAGCCATGTTAATAATCCCGAATCAGTCCTTGCCTTTCCAAATACATGTACATTCTGTTCCTCAGGATTCCCTCCAACAATTAGAGCATTCTTGGCAGATGCAGTTTCATGTAGGGAATGCGAGGTCATATACTTTGTTGGGAAGAATCAAAAGACACACTAGTGTTAAAATCGATAGAAAAAAAAAGAAGTGCGGTGCAGAGGAGTCTCAGTGTTCTTATACATGAAACGAAGAAAGGTTAATCACATATTTATTTCTTGCTGGCAAAACAAAGCCGTTTCTGATGCTCACAATTAAAGAGATGGTTTGCAAGAAAATAGGAAAATTAAGTCACTAGTAGAGTAATCAATTACCAAGATATCCCTCGTGATGTTTTATGGGACATGTGGGATTTTTTTTTATTTTGGTTCTCCAAACGTTTTTACAATAGAACCGAGAGTTTTAGATGGGAAGTTAAGATCACGCATGACTACTGCCATTTTTGTCACCTTGTACGATTTATTTCGCTTTGTGGTTACTGCGAGTGGGCTTGTAAACTGCACATGCTTGTGAGTCCATTCCTCACTGTTCCTCAACTCCAGCCAAACAGACTTTACATCCTTATTTCCTGAATCAAGGTAATTCTCTCACCATTGCATAAATGTCATTAAAACCTCGGTATTTCACACGCCTCTTTATATCATCTTTCAATATCAATTGATCTTTTACTGTATTGCAGTTGTCCATAAGAAGAGAAAAATGAAATGGAGAATGGTGGACCTAAGCTTCATACACCCGTTATTGAAGCGAAAATGCAGATTTCTGCCTATAAAACGATCGTGGAAGCATGTGCCGAACCCTCAGGAAACACAGAATAAGTGCAGTGCCACAGGGCATGTCAGGGACAGCACTAGAAGGACAACAGAAATGCTGCTCTAAGCTCCTATTTTGGATGTATTTCTCAATGAGCAATAGAGTGTGACATGTGTTCCATCAGGAGTTACCTCACACAAGGAAGTAACCAGTGCTACAGACTGTCATATCATCCAAATTCCAAGCCCTGGAATCAGAGACATTCAATATTCTGTTTATAACTGCAAGGAACAGCTGTCCAAGGCGTTTTTACAGTCCAGATGAAATTATGAATGCAGCTCTCCAGTTGTCAGCCTCTTTCTCCTATGTCGTGTTTCGTGCAGTCCATGCGTGGAATCTCGTCAACCACGTTTGAAATGCACATGATGGGGTATTGGGCCTTGTTTTCTCGTGAGTTGTTGTCTGAGTGAGTCCCTCGGTTTCTGTGCTGTTATATGTCCGAGTGTTCGGAGGAATCTGGATATCATATTGCAGAATTTGTTTTTAACACAGGGAAGCATGATTTAAAAATTACCTCATAGCAAATCCACGTTGCAAACTTTGTATGCCATGCATTTGCGAATGAAGGTGGGTGAATATTGGTTCTTGGCAAAGAATTTGTGTGGGCGTCAGTCCAGCAGTCCCTAGTAGCAATACGTACAAACGGCAGGGGCCACACATTCGGCTACAATAGCACAACAATAATAGGACAGGGCAAGCACAAGACAGGCAGACAATTCATGGAAACAGGGCACTCATCCACGGATTCCATCCGTTGGACCCAATCTGCAATCCCAACAAACGGCAGCAGCAGGAATGAAACCAAATGCATTCGTACCAAAACATGAGAGCAGCGCTTCACAGGAACCTCTGCAGCGCTGAGAATGTCACCCAGAAAGGGACGAAAAGTCTGCAAACCATTTTCCTAGCGTCACCGAACTTTTTAACAAGAACTCCAGAAGCATCCGAACTTCACATCTTTCTGCTCCAAAACACTCCGCTTTTCCACAACAGAGAATTGCACACTCAACTACCGCGTGTAATATGAGAATTGCAGCCCCTACACGACCAAGGGCGGCAGTAAGAGCGAGGGGAAACAGCTGCCACTGTCATTCCACAGCTACAAACGCTCTCTTTGAAAGGTACATTATCGTATGAATGTCGGGGCAGCAGTAGAATATGGGAACTAAACAGCCTGCGCTGTGTATTCATATTCTGGACAATGTGAGTTGTTCACAGTTTTCCCTGAAAGTGAGTGGACGTCGTTATTTCACCGCTGCTGTGAAGCCAGATCCTGCACTGAGTCTGGTCCCTCGTTTTTTGTTGTTGTGGCTAAAAGGTGGGCAATCGCAACGTGAAACTTTGTTATATTTCTCTCATTTCCTTCATTACTGTCGTGGTGAGGGAGGCTGGAGATTGGCTCGCTCGATCAGATGGAGGCACCAGCGCATTGTTGACCTAATTTAATCGAGAATGTAATTGGTCATATTCACTTTGCATGGTACATTTTTCTGTTTTGTTTAATGTTACTTGAGCACTTTCTGTTACTTGGCAATGCACTAAATCTCCAGAATGTCGGGAAGCTCCGTTTGGAATTGCTTCGGTGTTATTTGTGTGAGCAGCTCTTGACATACACGTCTCGCACTGCCCCACAGACAGAAGTAATGAGTTTGCGTGTCTGATAATGACTCTGCCTTTTGAGTTTTGCACCTGGTCCACGCTAAGAGCTGTCAGTTTTTGGATTCACTGGAGAGTTAAGGGGATAACACGATTTGTGAGGTTTTTTTTTTAGTCAACGAAATTATTTGATGGAGAACTTGGGAATGTATCAAGGAGAATGGTCATTGTCTGTAAATGTCTGGAAAACATTCCTCTCTGTGTCATTTCAAAACATTACGCCTCAAGAAAAAAATAAAATTCAAACACGCTCACTTAGTAACAAACAGCATGCGTTTTTGCAAGTGGTCTATTCAAACTGTTGTCAGGTACTGGAGTGTCACAGAATTACCGAGCAAGGAAGCAAACCTTCCTATCCACCTTGCACCTGTTGAACAGATGACCGTAAATAATCTAAACATATTTGTCAATATTTGTCCCTTATCTCTCCGAACAATTCCTGTCTGCATACCCATTTAGATGCCTTTGAAGTGTTGTGAGTGCACCAAACTCTGCCACTAAATGTTGCAATTTATTCCACACGCACAAAAATGTCTGTATTAAAAACAAGTGTCGCTCACGTCCCTTTCAAATTGTACGGCTCTCACATTAAACCTATGCTATCTCACTGTAAATTCATGTGACTTCTGAAAAAAATGTAGATTGACTATGTTCTCTGTTCGTCTACCTCATGATTTTGTAAACATTTCCAAGAACATCCCTCAGGCCTGAAGCTCCGGGGAAAACTGTCGAAGAATATTCAGCTTCTCAATAATGTCCACACCGTGCAAACCTTTCAAATCGTTGTAAATATTTTTTTAAATTATGCGAAGGTATATATAGAAAGTGCCAGGGGAAATTGCCTGAAGTGAAGCGATGCTGAAACATTAGTCTTGACAGGTTTGGCGCTTAATTATCGTCAGGGAGCGTCGCCGAGTGGTTTAATGTAGGTAAAAGCAACAAATGCAGATGCTGGAGACCAGATTCAGGATTAGTGGTGCTGAAGAGCGCAGCAGTACAGGCAGCATCCGAGGAGCAGTAAAATCGACGTTTCGGGCGAAAACCTGTATTCCTGATGAAGGGCTTTTGCCTGAAACGTCGAGTTTACTGCTCCTCGGATGCTGCCTGAACTGCTGTGCTCTTCCAGCACGATTAATCCAGAGAGGTTTAATGTGCTGCGTTTAGGATCCAGTCTCTATTGCGTCGTGGGTTTGAAACCCAACTTTGCAATAGAACAACTGCAGGCAGCTTTTTATGACAGAGCTACGCAGGTCCTGATATTGCTTTATGGGTGTGTTTGTTACTCCTCGGGTCTCTCACCCTCTCTGCGATAAACACGGGAACATGAGCAACTGATTCTTAAAATAATGAGAACTACTGCTGTCCACATCCTCTCGATCACTGTGCGTTTGGATGTGTACACGCACAATTTTGCTGCCAGTTGCTGTGTCTCAAATGGTCAGAGCATTTGGCTGAAATGTTGGTTGTCCTAGCCCAAAAAGAGCACAGAGCATCAAATATTTCACATCAAGTATTGAGAGCGACCATGTGCTGACAATACAACCACGAGAACTCATCCATGATTGACCCTGAGTCCTCAATGAGTGAGACGGTCACGTGCAGCAAAATGTGACCCCACTCTCTACAAGCCCCAGCTGCCAACAGAAAGGGGCCACTGCAGTTTCAATCAGCGGCTTCCTGCCCAGCCCTGGGACACAGCTCATGGAAACTCCTTCCTCAGGAACGGCTGTTACCGTGTGAAAGGGTAAAACATTCTAATTCAAACTGGAAATGGCTTCAGAAGATTGTTCCTGTTTTTAAAACATTTTATAATCAGAATTCCTTTCTCGAATATTAGAAGTGGTAAACTTTGTAGGCAAGTCGAACAAAGAAAGTGTTGATTGTGAGGACTCTGTCTCTTCAGCAGATGGGATTCCCTACACTCTAATCAGAAATGATTTGGTTTCCTGAGGTATTTTCCCGATTGATTTGCAGTCTGCCAGAGTGTCTGGGAATCACTTCGGCGACCTAAGGAACAGGCTCAAAATTTGAAAATATTAACAGAGAATCGTAAATCCAGGGGCAAGGCCTAAATGGATTGTCATGGTCTGAAGGAATAAATCTGAGAATTGAAAGACTTGGATAATGTTATTTGCAATGGGGAGGAATAAACGAGATTTTGGAAATTGTCGTGTCAGCTGAATGAAACTCGGTATGAAATGATAAATTAACCAACACCAATCCTATCCTGATACACTCAGTCGGTAGAGCTTGAGACCTTTAATCTCAATGGTGTGGGGTCGAGACCCATGCAGGGCGCTGTTGTTTGTTAATAGGTTTGCCGCTCTCCTTTAATGTTGC
Source organism: Chiloscyllium punctatum (assembly GCF_047496795.1). NCBI lineage: Eukaryota > Metazoa > Chordata > Chondrichthyes > Orectolobiformes > Hemiscylliidae > Chiloscyllium > Chiloscyllium punctatum. The sequence continues at coordinate 4,638,815 of NC_092767.1, read as the reverse complement.
AAGAGCAAAATCGCTCGCTGAAGCTTGTTTTGTTTACACATTTTTTCCTCCGTTTTTGATCATCTCTTGGTTTCTGAGTGAAAACTGTCTCCACTGTACTGCAGGTGCAACAGACAAGGTTATCAGTTCAGCTGAATATGCTATAAACGATGTCCCTTCCAAAACGTGAGGTTCCATTCCAAACGTGCCCCAACCAAAATGTCCAGATACGTCGAATGCGAATGGCCACATGACAGTGACAGCTGCATGTCAAATGGTGCTGCAATAGAATTAAGTGAATGAGAATGCTCTGATGGAAACCGAATGGAAATCTCCCTGAAATTTTCCCAGTTCACTCGGTAAATGATGCTGTTGTGTACCCACATGTGTCTACGTAATGGACAGCTTATTGTCAGTAACAGGGGATGGGGGTGATGCAGGATAGTGAGGTTTCCGTGTGAGTTAGAAGTGATTTGTTCGTCCACAGAGCAGACATAGCTGTTTGGTCCAGGATCAGACTTTTCCCTTCTGTTTCAGTACCAACAAAAGAAATTGCAGGAAAATCTCAGCAGGTCTGGTAGAATCTTGGAATGGAAAACCGAGTTAAGTCTTCAAGACCAGTGACACTTATTACTCCATGTCCATCTCCGTCTACCTTTTCATTGAATATCTCCTGACTCTCAACTTTATACTCAGTTTCTCTTTTATTATTCCATCTCCAAACATTCTTCCAGTCTCAAAATTTAATAGCAGAACTGTTCCATCTATCACCTCGCCGAGTTATGAGAGGAGGACTTCGAAATGCACGATTAACTCTGTTTCTATTTCCCAAGATACAGGCTGGTCGGAGACCAGAAGGCATCGGAGGACAGTTAGAGCTTTCAGCCCGTCTGGTCTGCCCGCCATTCGGTCATGACTCATATCGTTCCCAAACAAATTTTCAGCCTTCCATTTGTGACACTTAGCTCCCCTGAATTTAGGATCCAGTCTTTTTCCCAGAGTGCGAATGAAACTATCCCAACCGTCTCCACATCTGCTGGCAGCTGTTACACCATATCTGTGTGTGATCGAGCTCAATTTCAGTCCCACACAGCAAACACGTCTGTTCTGAGCAATGCAATTCCCGCTGCATGACAGATTGATCGGGTCTCTGACCCCACGGTTTTTCTTCGAGGCAGTAGTTAGCTCCTTCACCACCCACGGCAAGGATCGGTGCTTCAAAATGTGAGGACAAAGAACGATAGGCACAAGAGTTTGTACAGGTTAGGTCGAAAGGGTTATTGTCAACTTCAGTGGAGTCCCTGCTTCAGAGTCTGGGTTTGAATCCCCCAGGCCTGGAAAAAATTCCAAGTCAGGAAATGAAGATTTATTTCTCTTCTTGTGGCTAATCAGAATGAAAACCATTTTCTGCTTCAACAGAGAACACAGACCCGGTTCTGCCAGAAGGAATCCAGTGATTGATTGCAAACAACTGGAATCATAGAGTCATAGAGATGTACTGCAGGGAAACAGACCCTTCGTTCAAACCTGTCCATGCTGACCGGAAATCCCAACCCAATTTGGTCCCTCTTGCCAGCATACGGCCCATATCCCTCCAAACCCTTCCTACTCATATACAATTTCAAATGCCTCTTAAATGTTCCAATTGTACGAGCCTCCACTACATCCTCTGGCAGCCATGGCAGCATATACACGAATAAATCGTCACTGCAAATCCCCTCTAAGGATCTCGCCTTTCTAAGCTGAAACTATCTCGCTGTTCATTCAATGTCGCTACGTCTAATTCTTGGAACTCCCTCCCTATCGACATCATGGCTGTATCACTCTGTTGAGCACTTCGAGGACGATGTAACGTAACTTACCATCTCAATCTCTTGAGTAATTATGGTTGGGCAGTGAAGCCTATCCCAAAGAGTGACGTGCATTCTCCAGAATTTCGTTTGAAAAAACTGCAGTTTCCAAGTGGACATCCGAAAGTGGTCGGCAACAAAAGTAAAGTATCGAAGGGAAAGTAGGATAAACTGAAAGTCAATGATGACTGAGTTGAATGAGGCTGAAAGTGAGTGAGGAGCTGTTGGTACAAGGATCAATGTCAGTGCTAATGGTTTAGCCCTTACTGCCCACTGTTAACACCAATTCACACACCACTCCTGGTAAATTCACCACAATTACCCTGGTCTCTTGGTATGAGTTTCCCTCTGTGCATATTCAGGCGGTAAATCGTCCCCGAGAGGATGAACGCATACTGTTTATCCTGTCAGGTTAAAGAGGTGAAAGCATCAGTTTGAAATCAAAGCAAGAAGAGATTGCCTCTTCCTATACATTTTCAGTAGACAGTCACCAGCTGTGAACTTCTTTCCTGCACAAGCGGATGTTGATATAAATTATCATCGAGCAGCTTTATTACAGAAAGGTGGTCCGAATAACTGTGATCAAATATTTCATTAAATGCCCTTATTGATTTGAAGAACCGTGTCTGTGGTTTCGTCAGTTAAATCAAATGGTAATAAACAGACGTTAATGGTGTCAAATGCCGTCAAATGTTCTGTACATTGCAAGTTCATTGTTTAAACTTCTTGTTAAAGCCGTATTGTTTCGCTAACATCACGAAAGTAACGGCTCACCATGCTTCTTGTGTTTGAGCTCAGACCGTTATTATTTCGTGCTACCAAGCCCTACCTCCTGATGTGGACCCATTAGTCTATGTTCTATCCTGCTAATTCAACGCAGAGTTATTTTTACTCTGTTCGACAAGGATTTGTCTATCTCTTCTACTATTATTCTCCGTCCGTCTTTTCAAGTTTTTTGGGAATAATGAAGAGACGCAGGAGACACTGCAGACTTGCAGGACAATGTTGTATTAATAACGCATCCAATGAGATAATAGCTCTTATTGTCCGCTGTCACCATTCATTGATTTTTGGCAAACGGCAATGGCATCATAGAAATCCTATAATTGGAGTGAAACTGCTTTTTTTTTCTGGTCTATTAAGAATACTATTTAGAATTGTAAAAGCTAATAACGTTTTGAGTGAACAAATGTCACCTGATCTCAGACCTAAGTAACACAGACATTATTTGGAGTCTGTGAGCCCAGTTCTACACACTCTGGCCGGGGGTCGGAGAAAGCCACGGAACAGCCTCCGATTTTAACACTTTTCCAAGAGTAGAAATGAAAAATGAGGGATATTGACAGAGGAAATTCCCCATTGCTACAGCAGTGAGACCACTGGGTCCTGAACAGTAGACTTCCACGGAAAGTGAAGTATGGTGCTGTATGTTTTTTTCATTTGTGATCATTTTAGCTGCACATTCAGTTTATTTCTTTCTTCCATTTCTGTCAGCTTGGAAAAGGCCTTTCCGCCCATCTGCAGTGCGGGTCATTGGACATTCATCTTTTCGAGTCCAGGAGCTACTATTTCTTGGAGGACCTTCTGCACTGCATCTCGGGTGGGGTGGGTGCGAGGCTTTACCACTATATTCACCTGTCTATAGATATCGGAGAAGGGTCTATCTATTCCACGCCACCAGGCTTCCTCATCGCTCTTCTGAATCTTGGTTATTATTACCCTTGCCAAGGCACCTCCTTCTTTGATAACAGGAAACCGATATCCCGTGTCAGGCGTACCTGTAGCCGTGATGGATACTACTCAATGCCAGTAACTGGGTACACAAGGATCTCTGTGGAAATATTAATTGCCTTATTTATAGTCGTCCTGGTTACCAAACAGGCATGGGTGGCATGTAAAGGTCAACTTAACATCCTTGGTTAAGATTACCGTCTGCTGTTGTATCCCAGACACCCCCTGCCTTCACGACTCGTCCTGCCATGCAGTCCCATATTTCTATGAGTCTTCTAATCATTACTTACACTTATTTGGATCGGGTGTTGTCCGATGTCTCCTCAAGGTCAACTACACGTTTGCAACGGCTGGCGTGTATCAACGTGGCTCTTTCGGCGATCTTAACAGCTGTCTGTGTTGTAGGGAGCCCTTGGAACGGTCCCAGCCAGCTCTTCGCCTTCATGCTTTTGCTCCTGAAGTCTTTCACCACTATCCAGGCTTCAGGTTCTAGATTGTGCATCTTCCCTTCTGCTGATTGGGGTTGTGCTGCCCTTCTTTTGATTCTGTATTTGAGACAGAAGTGTGGAGAGATTTATACCGTAACATAATATCTCGTCCTCACAGTGGTCTGTTATCTGTTTTAAAATCGGTCTTGGCCAATTCCTGTATTGGGCCACCTTCCAAACAAAATCTCAAACGTCCTAATATTTACTCTTCCTCTCCTTCATATATATTCGCACAATTGGAAATGCCTTTGTCCATGTCACCTCTAGTTCCTCACAACATTTTGCCAATTAATTTTTAATGATAGTTTTCTCTCTTTCCACTGCCCCACCGCTCGCTCGGTGGTAAGCACAATGTTGCCTCACCTTTATTCCCAAGTAATCACTGATCTGCTGTAGGGAAATATTTATAAATGGGTTTCCATTGTCGCTGCTTAGCCTTTCAGGATGCCCCATCTCGGAATTATTTCAGTTAGCAAAGCCTTGGCTACTGCACTGGCATCCTGTTTAGACATGGGAGCACTTCCACCCCATGGGAAAACATCAAATATTACCAGACAATGCCTTTTCCCTTCGCTGGGTGTTAGTTGGGATTGGGGGTGTTCTGCCTGATTCATTTGTATTCCCCTCCCCACATTATTAGTGGCACAGATAACACATTATTCACCTTATTTTTATGAGTAATGAGTAAATTCCTTTCTGTACCAGCATGCTGAAATATTGTCGTACATCCCCACTTTTGACACATGGTCCTTACCGTGTGTTACTTTGGCATAGAAAGGGAATAAAGATCGTGGTAGACAGGGTTTCTCACTGGGGCCACACCACACCCATTCCCTCATTCTGCACCCTGCCCTTGTCCATTCACGCTTCTCCTTCGATGTGGTCTGAGACTGTAACTCCCATAAGTCTGCTTTGGATTACAAATATGTGACATACACATGTCAAACTCATCACTTGGCGGCTGATTGGCTGCTGTGTCCTTGCCGCTCAGTCTACATTTTCATTGCCTTGAGAACTTGAATCATAATTATTCCTGTGGGCTTCAAATGTACATACAGTGATTGATTTAGGCAATCGGACTGCTTTCAGGAGGTCAGAGATCAGGCCATATTATGTGATTAGCTTTCCAGTGGAGGTCAAGAAGCCCTTGTTTTTCCACAGGGATCCAATATTATGTACAACCCCGAATGCATATCTGTTGTCGATGTAAATATTCACTGTTCTTCCTTCGGCCAATTTACATGCCTCAATCAAGGCAATCAGCTCTGCTGCTTGCGCTGACAGATGAGAAGGAAGTGATCCCGCTTTGACTACCTCGTGGGTAGTTGCTACAACATACCAGACACTGGCCTATCTCTTTGCTTCTGAATGCTGACCTATCCACAATAAAACCCCGTATCCAGATTCTAAATTGGTGAATCCTACACGTCTGCTCTCGGGCTTCAAATGCCATTAATTACAGTGACACAATCATGTCGGTCTCCGTCTCCTTCTCTGGGGAGAAGTCAAGCAGCATGAAGGACGTTACATCGCTTTATTGTCAGGTTAGGCTTCTCCAGTAGCATAGCATTGTATGTGAGCCAACGTGCAGCCGACATGTGTGCTGTGTTGTGCTCAGAAAGCAGTAAGGATACTGCATGTGGGACCAGTCGGTTTAATTCAACAAAGCCGACTATGTCCCTGGAAGCTACAACAGCCTTTTCAAATGCAGGCACGACACAGAGGCATTTATGCAATCCTGCCGTTACGGGATCTAAGTTGAGGTGAAAAATAAGCTATGGCGTCAATTTTCTACACACAATTCTGCATCAGCTCAAATGTCATGCAGGCACGCTTCTCATCCACTGTATGTACAAAAGGCTTGTTTGGATTTGGAATCCCAGTGTCGGTGTAGTTGGGAGTGCCATTTCAACATTTCAACAAAGGCACTCTAGGCCTCAGGGGTCACTGCAACGGACTCTAGCTCTGCAAATCTGAACCATGAACTATGACACTTTTAGGCGCCTAAAGGTTTGCGTAATGCGGGTTAAACATTCTAAGTAGGATCACATGACCAAAAAGGATAACAATTGTTTCTTCATGTGAGGATTTGAATTTTGCTGGTTTGCTTGAACTCTGTCTTGACCAATGGCCTTTCCTTGTTCAGATATTAAGTGACCTAAGAACTTCAACCGTTGTTCCACAAGTTGTAGTTTTGCGAGACTAGATGGCAGAGCATCGTAAGACTACCTTTCTCACATTGTTTCTCTGTTGATGCTGCGATTAAGCATTCGTTTACATACTGCAGAAGCGCTGACATCCCCCCTCTCCCCCACCCCACCCCTTCCCCGGTTAAAACAAGAGTCTCCAGACTCCTGTGGAGAGCCTCGTTAATTATGGTGGGGACTCACAGTAATCTTGAAAATGTCACGTGAAAGTATACCATTTGCCTTTGAATGGAAAAGTGAACCAGAATTGACTGTCGGCGTGTAACGGTACACAAAACAAGGCATTTGCTAAATCCACAATAGACAGCCATTTACATCCAGCGGAATTTGAGCCAATATAATATAGGGGTTGGGAACATTTGGGGTGTGCGGAACAACAGCGTTCTTGATAACCTGCAGGTCATGACCAAACCTCCCGATTCCCCCGATTCACCTGGAATGTTTGCCTTTTTGAACGAAAAAAATGGGTGTTATCACCAGTGATTATTCACGGGGGATTATCACTCCAACCTATAAGAGAGATTCAAAGACTGGAGTAATTCCTTGCACAGCCTCGGGCTTTAACGGCTCTTTTGCTTTGCCAGGACTATACTCAGACTTCGGGGTTATTCTTAAGGATTCGTTTGAGCCCCACATCGTTTTTGCCTTTTGCCCTGAAATCAGTTGGGACCCTTCTTAATCTTGGGTCCGAGACATCTACCATAGGTAAACGCCAGACGACACTCCTGCCGGGGATTACCTGGACTGCCCTGTCTGCCTGAGTTAGCCAATTTAGTTTCTTCCTATACGTCCTTATAACTGCATTGAATCAGATACCCACACCGATCCTGAAGATACAATCTTGCGTTTTTTTGTGCCTGTAGTACCCATGGTCCCAAATTCTGACACCTGTCGCTGGATGCCTTCGCCAATGATCCGTGAGGAAAAGAGCCTTCCACATGAAAAAAAAGGGTCTACTTACCGTCACAGATACTTAAAAAAGTTTAAAGTGACAGAACATCTGTGATCATTCCAATAAAATTCGCACAATAACAACTGATCTGGTTTAACCAATCTCCTGAACCAATCCTTCTCTTATGATTTGTCAGGACCATCGTGGTGTATGTTTGCTGTGCAGTGCAGCATAGCTCCAGCAAGAAAATCTGTGTTAATGGGATTAACATGGCTACTTGCTTCCTGGGTAAGTGAATCGCTCACGGAAACTATCGCTCTCTGACATGCATCAGGGATCGTGATTCGTATTTTCCAGCCTGCACTGTTAAATCTTCTTTTTGTATTACCTGCAAGCCCGTCGGGGTACTGCGCAAATCGGACCCCAGTCTCACTATGAGATCCCGAGACATCAGATTTAAAGTACAGAATTCCGATCACAGAAATGAGAATTGGAATGTTTCCCCATTACTGGTTTCGCACAATAGGGGTGCGGTAAATCTCTCTCGTGTCACGACTCCTGATGCGCCCATTAAGTTCAGGAAGCTTCCGTTCATCTTTATTTGCGTCGACTCTCTGAACTGCCTTGATTTATGAACTGAATATGTTGCCCTTTTACCTTCCAAAAAAGTAAGAGGTGCACCTTCCACATATAACATAGATGTAAGCATTGACTTATATGCATCATCGTTGTCCTGAAAAATATAGTTCACGCTTCGCAAACTCAATGCTCAGTATAGAGGTGGGACATGTTTCAGTGCCCATAAGGTTAGTAGTAGAGATGAGCATAAGCGAGTACTCGTTGCCAATCATAAAGCAAATAGGCTTACCTGTAACTTTGGGCCTGTCCACCTCCCCCTCAGCCTTCCTCCATTAGTCACCCTGCTGCCCAGCCTCCAGGGCCGATTGAGGCTGTCTGGTCGTGCACTGCCTCACTCAGTGGTCCATTGCTCTGCAAACAAAGCACCCGCCAGATTTACCTCTGCCAGCCCTTCTTTTCACGCAGCACCTCCTTCCAACGGCTGGGCGACCATTTACATCATAGTAAGCTGAGCTTTAATTGTTTGCTGTTCCATCTTTAATTTCCGTTTTTCCTTCTCTTGGGCCAGAAAGTTTTCAGCATGTAGCGCGTGGAGTTCCATCAAATTCAGGTTTCCCGTGTCCCAGGTAATACATTGGCAAAACGCCTCATGTAATGGCCGCCTGATAGCTTTTACATATTCCCTTTAAAGTTCAATTCCCTTATTCTTATCAACACTTCAAGGTCAGTGGCCTGAAACATTCGAGTTCCTTTCCAGATATGGAGTTGTTTTTTTCTAATTCCTTGGCTGTTGATATGGTAGTTTGCTGGCCTTGTCAGTCTGCTATTAGTTCGGTTTAAATATGCATAGATTTTCTTTCTGTCTGCAACACTTGCCCTCTGCAATGTCAGGCCCTTTCTTTTTTTTTGTTTCCCTGTGTTTTTATTGGTTTCAAAAGAAATGTTAATTTTCCATTGCAATGGACACCACATTATTTTCACAGGTCGGTGCAACATCGAGGGCCGAAGTGCCTGTACTCCACTGTAACGTTCTATGTTGTAAGATACATTTCCTGCTGTTTTCCGATGTCTCTCCTCACTGTGGAAACTTCCAAACACATCTTCCAGTGATTTGTCTGCACTTCATTCAATCCAGAAAACTGTAGTTCCTGCTGAGAATGTGATCTCTCTACAATGGAGAGAGGAAAACAGAGTCGGTGACAAAGCTGAGATCACTTAGGTTCTGTCCAGAATCAACAAAAATTACCCCAGTCTTCCAGTGTCCTGCCACTTTAACATTGCATTGTGTACCCAAGCCATCATACCAGTCTCTGGCCTGCTGCAGTTCTACTTCAAGGCACAGAGCAAGCTGAAAGATCGGGCAACTCATTTTCTACTGAAAGACCATGCAGATTTCAGGACCCAACATCGAGTTCAATCATTTTGGATCCAGTCCGCCCTCTTCCCCATTTTTCACCCACCCATACATCCCATCAGTTCCGAACACGAATCATTGGACTCGAAGCGTTCACTGTCCTTTCTCATCATAGATGGACAAGAGCTGCTGATTTTGTTCAGACATTTTGGCATTTCATCAAAGAGCATTTCTTTTTCCGTTGTAATCGCAAGACTGCAGGAACCGTCTGATTGCAGGAGGAGAAGTTCACAGGAGATGAACATAATGCCAAGGGCTGGACCATTCCCATTGTGAAGGTAGATGAGCTAAGCTGGGGCTGTGTAACTAAGCACAGAGAAGGCTGAGTGAGAAACTGATTAACATGCACATATTATGGAGAGGATAGATATGTATGACAGGAATAAGGCTTTTCGGGAAGGAATAATAACCAGTGACATAGATGAAAAGCAGGAGAAAAGCGATTTAGAGGAGATTTAGGAAGAACGCTTTCACCCATAGAGTGTTGTTCATCTGGAATTTCTTATTTGAACGTGCGGTAATGCTAAGTGTTATGAGGACATTTCAGCAATATGTAGCTGAAAACTTAAAGATCCAGAGCACACGTGGATAAGGACCAGATACTGGAAAGTGTGACGAGGTCAGACAGAAGTGAGATGGGTGTCCCGAACGAAATCGTTCTAAGGCAAACTTTTGTGCTGAAAACTGGGTGAGGCCGCGACTCTGTGGTGCAATGGAAAGCGCATTGAATTTCTAAGTCTTTCTAAAGACTGCCATTCAAAAGATGTGGATGCAACTCACATCAGAGTCGAGTTTTAGTTTATGGTTTGAAAGGTGTTCAGACCAGACTCGGCTGCTCTGACATTCATGCAGAAACCCAACTGTCTCGAAATGCAACATTTTCCTCACAGTAATGAATAACTTCGATCTCTATTTATGGTAGAGATCGATAAATATGAGTTAGCCACTTGGCAATACAATGATATGGATGCGCTGGAAAAAGACATAAAAGTGCTGTGTGAGCTATGATGGTACAGAATGGCGTGACGGGGCAGGAGCGGTGTTAAGAATGGACTACTTCTGCTCCTTTCTGCTTGAGTCTTTTCTGGCCCAGGTTTTTAAACAATCACAATGAGAACAATGTGAATCTACACCAAGTAATATTTTCTGTCTAACCTCAACTTTGCTACCCTCCAAGCTGGAATAGATAGCTCCTGTTTCAGCTTTAGGTCAGATAGTGGAGGATACTCACAAGTTCTCTGTCAGGCTTAACATCCCTTCATGTAGGTTTCCAAGTGGACACATGGAGCAAGCGATCACATGGATGCTGGGGATTGAAGGACAGATTTCCCTCTTGCTGGGCTAGAATTCTGGCCAACGTAATGAACGTGATTTTTTGACATTTTAAAACTTACTCTGGATTCTTGCGACTTTACTAATTAAACTAAAATTCACTTTGACCTTGCATAACATGATTAATTTTTCACTATTTATAAAAATACTCTGCCACGTGCCCTTGGATGTAGTAATGCAGAAGATTGTTGACGTTGGGTACAGTGTGGGTCATTGTGCCGTATGAACATTTCAAAGGATGCTGGTGAAGTATCAGTGAAACGAATTCTCTGACGAATTGATACCGATAGAAGGAAAATCCCAGTACAGTAGCGACATAACATTGCCTGTGATCAACGCAGGAAGCTACGGTAAACGAACACAGACTTCAATTATGCCTATTTTCACCACATTTTACTATTCATTTTCCTGAACCAGATGCTCCATAATCGATGATCCATCATCAGTATAACCTCCTCTGCGCTGTGTTTCATTTCAGATCTTCAGCAAAAAAGGAGTAATTGGTTTGAGGGGCCCAAGTGGTAAGATCAGTAGCCATTGGTCATCAGGACACGGCAGCTCCAGTGGTGCAATTCGTCAGTTTGATGTAATTGCACGACAGACTGGAAGTGCGTAAGGTGCCAAAGTTGCACATTTGATTCTCGCCAGGTGTTGGTTTTACTGATAGTGACCAGAGATGATTGCAACTTCAAGCTGAAGAACAGTTCAAACACCGAATATTACACCGCAATAAAGTTCATTGTGGCCCTTACATTGCATCGACCTGTGATACCAATCTGACTAGTATTTTACCATCATAATCCGCAAGTTTATACAATGACCATTTCATTGCCCTGAAAGTTGTTGAGTCTACGAGTGTTGAAGGCAAGGCGTTCAGCATCCTTTCTACTCACTGATAAAGGAAACTACCTCGGTATCCTCAATTTACATCGATGTGCCCTTGTGCCAAAATTACCGTTTGAAGAAAAATGCCTTCGCTGTCCACCTTATGGCAACCTCTGATCATCTTCTATGTCTCTCTAAATTCACCCCTCAAACTTCTTGTCACTATCAAAAACCGCCTCAAGTCCCTCAACCTTTCCTCGTAAGACCATCTGCCCATAGAAGGCAACATCCTAGAAAATATCCTCTGTACCCTTTCCAATGCTTTCACATCCATCGTATAATGTGGAGACCAGAAATGCACGCAATTCTATGAGTGCGGCCACACCAGTTAATTTCTGGAGCTGCAAAGTGATAATTTCACTCTGAAACTGAATCATTCTCCCCAGAAAAACTAATACACCGTACTCCTTGCAAACAAACCTGTCAACGTGGGTGGTAACTTTCCGAGTTTTATATTCATGGGCACCGAGATCGCTCTGCACATCTACACTTCCAAGAATATAACAATTAGCCAAGAACTCTTTACTCTTGTTGCTCCTTCCGAAGTAAATTATCTCACACTTTTCCTCATTAAACTCCATTTGCCACCTCGGAGGTCAGTTCTGCAGATTATCCATGTCCCTCTGTGACCGTGAGCAGATATTGGCACTATTGACATCATCATTGATCTTAATGTCATCTGCAAACTTATGAATCCATCATTCCATGCCCTAATCCAGGTCATTTATAAAAATGACAAACAACAGCGGACACAAAAAGGAATCTTGTAGTACACCATCAGTTACTGAACTCCAGGACTATCATTTCCTATGAACTGCCACACTCTGTCTTCTTTCAGCGAGCCAATTTCTGATCCAAACTGCTAAACCATCCTCAATCCCATGACTCTGTATTTCATGCAATAGACGACAGTGCCATCCTGAAAACCATATCCAGCACATCAACCACTTTACTCTCATCCACCTGTTTGCTCACCTTCTCAAAGACCTCAATAAGGTTTGTGAGGCACAACCTGCTATTCATAAAATCGTACTCACTATCCCGAACCAACTTCTTCCTTTTTCGATGATCATAAATCCTATCTCTCATAATCTGTTCCAAAAGTTTCGCTGCAAGAAAGCTAAGGATCACTGTTCTATAATTACCAGCATTGTCTCTACTCCACTTCGTGAAGAAGGGGACAATATTTTCTAAACTCGGGTCTTCTAGCACTAATGACATAAATACTGACGAAATGAAACTTATAGTCAAATGTTCTGCAATCTCCTCCCACGATTGGCAGAGAGTCCTCGGATACATCCCATCAAGTCCAGGGGACAAACCTATTTTTAGACTTTCATGAATTGCTAACAACTCCTCTTTATGAATGACAATTTCGTTTATTCTAATAGGTTGCATCTCAATACTCTCTTCGACAATATTGTCTTTTTCATTTTTGATATGATAAAAAAAATACATTCAGCGTCTCTGTTATCCTTGGACTCCGCTGACAACTTCGTACTTCTGTTCTCGACAGGCCATAACCATATGCTAGACATTCTTTTATTCTTGAACTATCAATTGAAAGCTTCAGGATTGTTCCTGCCAGACAAAGACTTCTCATGCCTCCTGTTCACTCAAAGTAGCTCTCTCTTTAGGCCCTTCCTGGTTAGCTTTTAATTCCCAAGCGTCCTATCTCAGCCTTCAAATCTCATGTTTACATACGCCTCTTTCTCCTTCTTCTCAAGAGACTCAACTTCTTCAGCAAACCCAGCTCCCTGTGTCGACCTCATATTTCCTGCATGACGCATACATACTTACCAAGGATATGCAGTAGCTTTTCCCTGAACAAGCTCCATATTTCAGGTGTGCACAACCCTTGAAGTTACTTTCCACATGCGGTGCATCTTAACTCGTGTCTAATCGCATCATAATGGCCTTTCTCCCCGCGATACCTCGTGCTCTGCAATAAATACCTATGCCTATCCATCACTGAATAAACGGAACCGAATTGTGGTCACTATGAAAAAAGTGCTCACTTACCTCCAAAGAGAACAGCTGGCTGAGTTCATTACCCATAAGCAAATCCAATGTGGCTTTGTGTCTTGTTGGCCTGTCTGCATGCTGCGTCAGGAAACCCTTCTGCACACATTGGACAAAAACTGACCGATCCGAGGTGCTGAACCGATAACATTTCCAATCAATATTTGGAAAGTTAATGCTCCCCATAACAACTACCGTGTCACTTTTGTTCCTGTCCAGAATCATCTTTGCAATCTTTCCTCCATAAATCCAGAACATTTTTGTGGTGATCTCTCCATTCCTGACTCTAATCTCAGTACATTCTACCTCAGCAGATTCAGTCGCGTCCTCACCAATATCCTTTATATTACCATATTACTGTCCTTGACGAATAATGCCACATCTCCCCCTCTGAAGCGACCCTCCTGTTCTGACTGAAAAATCGAAACTGAGGTACCAGGAACAATCATTCTCTTCAGTCCTCCGTTCATGTCTCTGAAATGGCCACAACATCGAAGTTCCAGGTAACAACCCATGACACCTACCTCATCCCAGATGCTTCTGGCGTTGAAGCAAACACACTTGAAGCCACCTTCATCCTTACCAGTACACTCTTGTAAACCTGAAACGGTATTTATGACAAAACCACTCACAACCACCTGCAAACTGGAGCTACAATTCAGCTTCCCACTCTGTGGCTGAACTCGTTCAAACACTCATGAAAAGCTTTGGCAAATTATCCCCTCAGGGTATTGGTACTCTTCTAGTTCAGGTGAAGACCATTCTGTTTGTAAATGTTCATCGACTCCAGTATGAGCCCCAACTATCCAGGTATCGGAATCTCTCCCTCCCGCACCATTCTTCCAACAACATTTTCAAATGCTCTCTCCCTACACTTCACCTCACTACGACGTAGAATGGGCAACAAATCAGAGAGAACAACTCTGTTTGTTCTGGATTTAAGATGTCACCCTCGATCCCTGAAATTCTGCCATACATTCACATCACTTTTATTACCGATGTTGGTGCATATGTGGACAATGACTTGGGGTTGCCCACCCTCTCCCTTAAGGATCCTGAAAACACGATGCGAGATATCACAAACCCTGGTAGCTGGGAGACAACACACCAATCATGGGTCTGCCCGATATCCAAAGAATCTCAATCTGTTCCCATCGATATGGAGTCCCTTTAACAAATGCTCTCCTCCTCTCTCCCCCACCCTTCTGAGAAAAAGGGCAAACTCTGTGCCAAACACCTATACCCAATGGCTTTACCCTCGGAAGTCATCCCACCCAAAAATAACAAATATGGTATACATGTTACTGAGGGGCAAGGCCACAGCAGATGCCTGCACTGTCTGCCTGTTAGCGTTTCGGCTCCCGACTGTATCCCATCTATCTATTTATTGTGGTCAGTTTGACGGTGATGGAGTGAGTGTGAGGGGGTCAGGGTGACGGTGTTGGAGTGAGTATGAGCGGATCAGTGTGACTGTGATGGAGTGAGTGTGTTTGGATCAGTGTGACGGTGATGGAGTGAGTGTGAGGGGGTCAGGTTGACGGTGTTGGAGTGAGTGTGACGGGGTCAGTGTGAGGGTGATGGAGTGAGTGTGAGGGGGTCCGGGTGACGGTTATGGAGTGAGTGGGAGAGTATCAGGTTGACATTGATGGAGTGAGTGTGCGGGGGTCAGGGCGATGGTTATGGAGTGAGTGTGAGGTGAACAGTGTGACGGTGATGGAGCGATTGTCAGGGGGTAAGGGTGACGGTGATGGAGTGAGTGTGAAGGGTTCAGTGCGACAGTGATGGAGTGATTGTGAGGGGGTCAGGTTGACGGTAATGGAGTGAGTGTGAGAAGATTTGGGAGACGGTGATGGAGTGAGTGTGACGGGGTTCAGGGTGACGCTGAAGGAGTGAGTGTGAGGGGGTCAGGGTGAGGGTGAAGGTGTGAATGTGATGGTGTCAGGGTGACGGTAATTGTGTGATTGCGAAGGGGTCCGGGTGATGGTGGTGGAACGAGTGTGAGTGGGTCAGGGTGTCTGTGATGGAGTGAATGTTAGGGGATCAGTGTGATGGTGAACGAGTGAGTGTGTGGGGGTTCAGGTGACGGTGATGGGGTGAGTGTGAGTTGCTCAGTGTGACAGTGATGGAGTGAGTATGCGGGGGTCATGTTGATGGTGATGGAGGGAGAGTGAGGGGATCAAGGTGACGGTGAAGGTTTGAGTGTGAGCATGATAGGATGACAGTGATGGACTGAGTGTGACGGGGTTCAGGTGATTGCGATGGAGTGAGCGTGAGGAAGTCACACGAACGGAGATGGCGCGAGTGTGACGGTGTCAGAGTGACGGTGATGGAATGAGAGTGAGGGTGTCAAGGTGACGGTGATGGTGTGATTGCGAAGGGGTCCGGGTGATGGTGGTGGAGCGAGTGTGAGTGGGTCAGGGTGTCTGTGATGGAGTTAGTGTTAGGGGATCAGTGTGATGGTGATCGAGTGAGTGTGTGGGGGTTCAGGTGACGGTGATGGAGTGAGTGTGAGGTGCTCAGAGTGACGGTGATGGCGTGAGTGTGCAGAGGTCAGGGTGACGGTGATGGAGTGAGTGTGATGGGGTCAGGGTGATGGTGATGGAAGGAGTGTGAGAGTGTCAGGGTGAGGTGATGGAGTGAGTTTGAGGGGGTCAGGGTGACGGTGATGGGAGAGTGTGAGGGGATCTGCGAGACCGTGATGGAGTGAGTGTGAGGTGGTCAGGGTGACGCTGAAGGAGTGAATGTGAGGGGGTCAGTGTGACGGTGATGGAGTGAGTGTGCGGGGATCAGGGTGAGGGTGAAGGTTTGAATGTGAGGGTGTCAGCCTGACGGTGATGGTGTGATTGTGAAGGGGTCTGGGTGATGGTGGTGGAGCGAGTACGAGGGTCAGGGATACGGTGACGGAGTGAGTGTGAGGGGGTCTGGCTGATGGTTATGGAGTGAGTGTGAGGGGATCAGTGTGACAGTGATGGAGCGATTGTGAGGGGGTCAGTGTGCCGGTGATTGAATGAGTGTGAGATTGTCAGGGTTCGGGTGATTGTGATGGAGTGTGTTTGAGGGAATCATGGTAACGGAGGTGGCGCGAGTGTGACCGTGTCACAGTGACGGTGATGGAGGGAGTGTGAGAGAGTCAGGATGATGGTGATGGAGTGAGAGTGACGTGGTTTGGGTGACGGTGGTGGAGCAAGTGTGAGTTCATCCATGTGTCAGTGATGGAGTTAGTTTGTGGGGATGCGGTGACAGTGATAGGGTGAGAGTGTGGGGGTCAAGGTGACATTGATGCAGTGTGTCTGAGGGGTTCAGGGTGATGTGATGAAGTGAGTGCGAGTGTGTCAGAGTGACGATGATGGAGTGAGTGTGAGGGGGTCAGGGTGGCGGTTTTGGAGCGATAGTCAGATGGTCAGTGTGACGGTGATGGAGTGACTGTGAGGGGATCACTGTGACGGTGATGGAGTGAGTGTGAAGGGTTCAGTGCGACGGTGATGGAGTGATTGTGAGGGTATCAGGTTGACGGTAATGGAGTGAGTGTGAGGGGATTTGGGAGACGGTGATGGAGTGAGTGTGAGGTGGTCAGGGTGACGCTGAAGGAGTGAATATGAGGGGGTCAGTGTGACGGTGATGGAGTGAGTGTGCGGGGATCAGGGTGAGGGTGAAGGTTTGAATATGAGTGTGTCAGCCTGACGGTGATGGTGTGATTGTGAAGGGGTCCGGGTGATGGTGGTGGAGCAAGTGTGAGTGGGTCATGGTGTCTGTGATGGAGTGAGTGTTTGGGGATCAGTGTGATAGTGATCGAGTGAGTGTGTGGGGGTTCTTGTGACGGTGATGGGGTGAGTGTGAGGTGCTCAGAGTGACGGTGATGGAGTGAGTGTTAGCAGATCAGTGTGACAGTGATGGAGTGATTGTGCAGAGGTCAGGGTGATGGTGATGGAGCGAGTGTGAGGGGGTCAGGGATACGGTGATGGAGTGAGTGTGAGGGAGTCTGGGAGACGGTGATGGAGTGAGTGTGAGGGGGTCAGCGTGACGGTGATGGCGTGAGTGTTCGTGGGTCAGGGTGACAGTGATGGAGTGAGTGTGAGGGGTCAGGGTGACGGTGATGGAATGAGTGTGACTGGGTCAGTGTGATAGTGATGGAGTGAGTGTGAGAGATTCACGGTAATGGGGATGGCGCGAGTGTGAGGGGGTCAGGGTGACAGTGATGGAGTGAGAATGAGTGGGTCAGGGTGTCTGTGATGGAGTAGGTGTTAGGGGGTCAGTGTGATGGTGATGGAGTGTGTATGTGGGTGTTCGCATGATGGTGATGGAGTGAGTGTGAGTTGGTCAGTGTAATGGTAATGGAGTGATTGTGAGAGGATCACGGTGACAGTGATGGAATGAGTGTGAGGAGCTCAGTGTGACGGTGATGGAGTGAGTGTGAGAGTTACAGGGTGACGGTGCTGGAGTGAGTGTGAGAGTGTCATGGTGATGGTGATGGAGTGAGTATGGGGGGTCAGAGTGACGGTGATGGAGTGAGTGTGAGGGGTTCTGGAGGACCGTGATGGAGTGAGTGTGAGATTATCAGGGTGTCGGTGAAGGAGTGAGTGTGGGGGGTCAGGGTGACAGTGATGGACTGAGGGTGACGGGGTTCGTGTGATAGTGATGGAGTGAGTGTGAGAGAGGCACGGTAACTGAGATGGCGCGAGTGTGAGGGGGTCAGGTTGACGTTGATGGAGTGAGAGTGAGGGTGTCAGAGTGACGGTGTTTGAGTGATAGTGAGTGTGTCAGGGTGATGGTGTTGGAGCGAGTGTGAGGGGATCAGTGTGACGGTGATGGAGTGAGTATGAATGGTTCACTGTGACGGTGATGGAGCGATTGTGAGGGGGTCAGGTGATGGTGATGGAGTGAGTATGAAGGGTTCAGTGCGACAGAAATGGAGTGATTGTGAGGGGGTCAGGTTGATGGTAATGGAGTGAGTGTGAGGGGGTCAGTGTGACGGTGATGGACTGAGTGTGAGAGTGTCAGGGTGACGGTGAGGGAATGAGTGTGAGGTTGTCAGGGTGACGATGACGGAGTGAGTGTAAAGGGTTCAGTGTGACAGTGATGGACCGAGTATGATGGGGTTCGGGTGATTGTGATGGAGTGAGTGTGAGAGAGTCACAGTAACGGAGATGGCGCAAGTGTGGCGGTGTCAGAGTGATGGTGATGGAATGAGTATGAGGATGTCAGGGTGACGGTGATAGTGGTGGAGCGAGTGTGAGTGGGTCAGTGTCTCTGTGATGGAGTGAGTGTTAGGGTATCAGTGTGATGGTGAACGAGTGAGTGTGTGGGCGTTCAAGTGACGGTGATAGGGTGAGTGTGAGGTGTTCAAAGTGACGGTGATGTAGTAAGTGTTAGGGGAATCAGATCAGTGTGACAGTGATGGAGTGAGTGTGCGGGGGTCAGGGTGACGTTGATGGAGTGAGTGTGAGGGTTACAGGGTGACAGTGATGGACTGAGTTTGATGGGGTTCGGGTGATTGTGATGGAATGAATGTGAGAGAGTCACAGTAACGGAGATGGCGTGAGTGTGACGGTGTCAGAGTGACGATGATGGATTGAGAATGAGGGGGTCAGTGTGACGGTGATGGTATGATTGTGACGGGATCAGGGTGACAGTGATGGAGTGTGTGAGGGGCTCAGTGTGATGGTGATCGAGTGAATGTGAGAGAGTCAGGATGACGGTGATGGAGTGAGTGTGAGGGGGTCAGTGTGAGTGTGATGGAGTGAGTGTGGGGGGTCTGGGAGACTGTGATGGAGTGAGGTTGAGGGTGTCAGTGCGACGGTGATGGAGTGAATGTGAGGGGGTCAGGTTGACGGTGATGGAGTGAGTGTGAGGGGTTCAGGTTGACGGTGATGGAGTGAGTGTGAGTCTGTCAGGGTGACGGTGATGGAGTGAGTGTGAGGGGGTCAGGGTGACGGTGATAGAGTGAGTGTGAGGTGGTCTGGGAGGACGTGATGGTGTCCGCTTTGGAGGGTCAGTGCGAGTGTGTTGGAATGAGTGTGAGGATTTCAAGTTGACGGTGATGGAGTGAGTGTTAGGGGATCAGTGTGACGGTGAGGGAGTGAGTGTGAGAGGGTCAGGGGGATGGTGATGGAGTGATTGTTAGGGGGTCAGTGTGATGGAGATATGGTGAGTATGTGGGTGTTTGCGTGACGGTGATGGAGTGAGTGTGAGTTTGTCAGGGTAAGTGTGATGGAGTGATTGTGAGGGGGTCAGGGTGATCGTGATCGAGTGAATGTGAGAGAGTCAGGCTGACGGTGATGGAGTGAGTGTGAGAGTGTCAGGGTGACGGTGATGGAGTGAGTGTGAGAGTGTTAGGGTGACTGTGATGCAGTGAGTGTTAGGGGATCAATGTGAAAGTGATGGAGTGAGTGTGCGGGGTCAGTTTGACGGTGATAGAGTGAGTGTGAGGGGGTCAGGGTGACGGTGATGGAGTGAGTATGAGGAGTCAGGGTGATGGTGATGGAGTGAGTGTGAGGGGATCTGGTAAACGGTGATGGAGTGAGTGTGAGTGGGTAAGTGTGAGGGTGTTGGAGTGAGTGTGTGGGGATCAGTGTGTTGGAGTGAGTGTGAAGGGATTTGTGTGACGGTGATGGAGTGAGTGTGAGGAGGTCATTGTGACGGTGATGCAGTGAGTGTGAGTGTCAGGGTGACGGTGATGGAATGAGTGTGAGGCAGTCAGGGTGACGCTCACGGAGTGAGTGTGAGGGGGTCGGTGTGACGGTGATGGAGTGAGTGTGAGGGGATCACTGTGACAGTGATGGAGTGAGTGTGAAGGGTTCAGTGTGACTTGAATGTGAGGGTTTCAGTGTGACGGTGATGGAGTGAGTGTGAGGGGATGACGGTGACGGTGAAAGTTTGAGTGTGAGGGTGTTAGGGTGACAGTGATGGACTGAGTGTGACGGGGTTCGGGTGATTGTGATGGAGTGAGCGTGAGAGAATCACAGAAACGGAGATGGCGTGAGTGTGATGGTGTCAGAGTGACGGTGATGGAATGAGAGTGAGGGTGTCAAGGTGACGGTGATGGTGTGATTGCGAAGGGGTCCGGGTGATGGTGGTGGAGCGAGTGTGAGTGGGTCAGGGTGTCTGTGATGGAGTGAGTGTTAGGGGATCAGTGTGACAGTGATGGAGTGAGTGTGATGGGGTCAGGGTGACGGTGATGGAAGAGTGCGAGGGGGTCTGGGAGTCCGTGATGGATTAAGTGTAAGGGTGTCAGGGTGACGGTGATGGAAGTGTGTGAGGGGGTCTGGAGAACGTGATGGCGTGAGTGTGAGAGTGTCAGTGCGAGTGTTTTGGAGTGAGTGTGAGGATGTCAAGGTGACGGTGATGTAGTGAGTGTGAGAGGGTCAGGGTGTCTCTGATGGAGTGAGTGTCAGAGGATCAGTGTGACGGTGATGGAGCGAGTATGAGGGGGTCACGGTGACAGTAATAGAATAAGTGGGTCATCATGTCAGTGTTGAAGTGAGTGTTAGGGAGTCAGTGTGACAGTGATGGAGTGAGTGTGTGGGGATTTGGGTTACAGTGATGGAGTGAGTGTGAGTGTGTAAGTGTGAGGGTGTTGTAGTGAGTGTGTGCGGATCAGTGCGATGGTGATGGAGTGAGTGTGAGAGTGTCAGGGTGTTGGAGAGATAGTGAGGGGATTTGTGTGACGGTGATGCAGTGAGTGTGAGGGGGTCAAGGTGATGGTGATGGAGTGATTGTGAGGGGGTCTGGTAAACAGTGATGGAGTGCATGTGAGTGGGAAAACGGGAGGGTGTTGGAGTGAGTGTGTGGGGATCAGTGCGATGGTGATGGAGTGAGTGTGAGAGTGTCAGGGTGTTGGAGTGAGTGTGAGGGTATTTGTGTGATGGTGATGGAGTGAGTGTGAGGGGGTCAGTGTGACCGTGATGGAGTGAGTGTGAGAGTGTCAGGATGACGGTGATGGAATGAATGTGAGGTAGTCAGGGTCACGGTGGTGGAGTGAATGTGAGAGGGTTAGGGGGACGCTGATGGAGTGAGTGTGGGTGGGTCAGTGTGACGGTGATGGAGTGAGTGTTAGGGAATCTGTGTGACAGTGATGGATTTCGTGTGTGGGGATTTGAATTACAGTGATGGAGTGAATGCGAGGGGTCAGGGTGGCGGTGATGAAGCGAGTGTGAAGGAGTCTGGGAGACCATGATAGAGTGAGTGTTAGGGGATCAGTGTGACGGTGTTGGAGGGAGTGTGAGAGTGTCGGGGGACGGTGATGGAGTGAGTGATGGGGTCAGTGTGGCGGTGATGGAGTGAGTGTGAGGGGGTCAGGTTGACGGTGATGGAATGAGTGTGAGGGATTTCTGGTAAACGGTGATGGAGTGAGTGTGAGTGGGTAAGTGTGAGGGTGTTGGAGTGAGTGTGTGGGGATCAGTGCGATGGTGATGGAGTGAGTGTGAGGGTGTCAGGGTGTTGGAGAGAGTGTGAGGGGATTTGTGTGACGGTGATGGAGTGAGTGTGAGGGGGTCAGGGTGATGGTGATGGAATGAGTGTGAGGGGTTCAGGTTGACGGTGATGGAGTGAGTGTGAGGGTGTCAGGGTGACGGTGATAGAGAGAGTGTGAGGTGGTCTGGGAGAACATGATGGCGTGAGCGTTGGAGGGTCAGTGCGAGTGTGTTGGAATGAGTGTGAGGATGTCAAGTTGACGGTGATGGAGTGAGTGTTGGAGGATCAGTGTGACGGTGAGGGAGTGAGTGTGAGAGGGTCAGGGGGACGGTGATGGAGTGATTGTTAGGGGGTCAGTGTGATGGAGATATGGTGAGTATGTGGGTGTTCGCGTGACGGTGATGGAGTGAGTGTGAGTTTGTCAGGGTAAGTGTGATGGAGTGATTGTGAGGGGGTCAGGGTGATCGTGATCGAGTGAATGTGAGAGAGTCAGGCTGACGGTGATGGAGTGAGTGTGAGAGTGTCAGGGTGACGGTGATGGAGTGAGTGTGAGAGTGTTAGGGTGACTGTGATGGAGTGAGTGTTAGGGGATCAATGTGAAAGTGATGGAGTGAGTGTGCGGGGTCAGTTTGACGGTGAGAGAGTGAGTGTGAGGGGGTCTGGGTGATGGTGATGGAGTGAGTGTGAGAGTGTCAGGGTGACGGTGATGAAGTGAGTATGGGGGGTCAGGGTGATGGTGATGGAGTGAGTGTGAGGGGGTCTGGTAAATGGTGATGGAGTGAGTGTGAGTGTGTAAGTATGAGGGTGTTGGAGTGAGTGTGTGGAGATCAGTGCGATGGTGATGGAGTGAGTGTGAGGGTGTCAGGGTGTTGGAGTGAGTGTGAGGGGATTTGTGTGACGGTGATGGAGTGAGTGTGAGGGGGTCGGTGTGACGGTGATGGAGTAAGTGTGAGAGTGTCAGGATGACGGTGATGGAATGAGTGTGAGGTAGTCAGGTTGACGCTGACGGAGTGAGTATGAGGGAGTCGGTGTGACGGTGATAGAGTGAGTGTGAGGGGAAGTGGGTGACGGTGAAGGTTTGAGTGTGAGGGTGTTAGGGTGACAGTGATGGACTGAGTATGACGGGTTTCGGGTGATTGTGATGGAGTGAGCGTGAGAGAGTCACAGAAACGGAGATGGCGTGAGTGTGACGGTGTCAGAGTGACGGTGATGGAATGAGAGTGAGGGTGTCAGTGTGACGGTGATGGTGTGATTGCGAAGGGGTCCGGGTGATGGTGGTGGAGCGAGTGTGAGTAGGTCAGGGTGTCTGTGATGGAGTGAGTGTTAGGGGATCAGTGTGATGGTGACCGAGTGAGTGTGTGGTGGTTCGGGTGGTGGTGATGGAGTGAGTGTTAGGGGATCAGTGTGACTGTGATGGAGTGAGTGTGCAGGGGTCAGGGTTGACGCTGATGGAGCGAATGTGATGGGGTCAGGGTGACGTTGATGGAAGGAGTGTGAGAGTATCAGGGTGAGGTGATGGAGTGATGTGAGGGGGTCAGGGTGACAGTGATGGAAGAGTGCGAGGGGGTCTGGGAGACGGTGATGGAGAGAGTGTGAGGGGGTCAGGTTGACGGTGATGGATTGAGTGTAAGTGTGTCAGGGTGACGGTGATGGAAGAATGTGAGGGGGTCTGGAGAACGTGAAGGCGTGAGTGTGAGATTGTCAGTGCGAGTGTTTTGGAGTGAGTGTGAGGATGTCAAGGTGACGGTGATGGAGTGAGTGTGAGAGGGTCAGGGTGTCTCTGATGGAGTGAGTGTTAGGGGGTCATTGTGATGGTGATAGAGTGTGTATGTGGGTGTTCGTGTGACGGTGAAGGAGTGAGTGCAAGTGGGTCAGTGTGACGGTGATGGAGTGACTATGAGGGGGTCACGGTGACAGTAATAGAGTAAGTGTGATGGGGTCAGGGTGACCCTGATGGAGTGAACGTGTGGGGGTCAGTGTGACGGTGATATAGTGAGTGTGAGAGAATCAGGGTGACCGATGGAGTGAGTGTGAGGGGGTTCGGGTGATGGTGATGGAGTGAGTGTGAGTGTGTCAGGATGATGGTAACAGAGCGCGTGTGAGTGGGTCATCATGTCAGTGTTGAAGTGAGTGTTAGGGAATCAGTGTGACAGTAATGGAGTGAGTGTGTGGGGATTTGGGTTACGGTGATGGAGTGAGTGTGAGGCGGTCAGTGTGATGGTGGTGGAGTGAGTGTGAGAGAGTCAGGGGACGCTGATGGAGTGAGTGTGAGGGGGTCAGTGTGACGGTGATGGAGTGAGTGTTAGGGAATCTGTGTGACAGTCATGGAGATAGTGTGTCAGGATGACGGTAATAGAGCGCGTGTGAGTGGGTCATCATGTCAGTGTTGAAGTGAGTGTTAGGGAGTCAGTGTGACAGTGATGGAGTGAGTGTGTGGGGATTTGGGTTACGGTGGTGGAGTGAGTGTGAGAGGGTCAGGGGGACGCTGATGGAGTGAGTGTTAGGGAATCTGTGTGACAGTGATGGAGTTAGTGTGTGGGGATTTGGGTTACGGTGATGGAGTGAGTGTGAGGCAGTCAGGGTGACGGTGGTGGAGTGAGTGTGAGAGGGTCAGGGGGACGCTGATGGAGCGAGTGTTAGGGAATCTGTGTGACAGTGATGGAGTTAGTGTGTGGGGATTTGGGTTACAGTGATGGAGTGAGTGTGAATGGGTCAGGGTGTTGGATTGAGTGTGAGGGGGTCAAGGTGACGGTGATGGAATGAACGTGAGTGTGTCCGGGTGACGGTGATGGAGTGAGTCTGAGAGTGTCAGGGTTACGGTGTTTGAGTGAGTGTGAAGGGGTCAGGAGGGCGGTGATGGAGTGAGTGTGAGATGGTCTGGGAGACCGTGATGGAGTGTGTGTAAGGGGGTCAGTGTGCGGGTGTTGGAGTGAGTGTGTGGGGATCAGTGCGATGGTGATGTGGTGAGTGTGAGGGGGTCAGGGTGTTGGAGTGAGTGTGAGGGGGTCAGGGTGTTGGAGTGAGTGTGAGGGAATTTGTTGACGGTGATGGAGTGAGTGTGAGGTGGTCAGGGTGACGGTGATGGAGTGAGTGTGAGGGGTTCTGGGAGACCGTGATGGCGTGAATGTGAGGGGATCAGTGTGACGGTGACGGAGTGAGTGTTAGGGTATCAGTGTGACGGTGATGGAGTGAGTGTGAGAGGGTCAGAGTGACGATGATAGAGTGAGTTTGAGTGGGTCAGGATGTTTGTGATGGAGTGAGTGTTAGGGATTCTGTGTGCTGGTGATAGAGTGAGTGTGCAGGTGTTCGGGTGACGGTGATGGAGTGAGTGTGAGAGTGTCAGGGTGACGGTGATGCAGTGAGTGTGACAGTGTCAGGTTGCCCGTGGTGGAGTGAATGTGAAGGGATCAGGGTGATGTTTATGGATTGAGTGTGAGGAGTCTGGGATACCATGATGTAATGAATGTGAGGGGGTGAGGGGATCACTATGACGCTGATGGCGTGACTGTGAAAGGTTCAATGTGACTGTGATAGCATGATTGTTAGGCTTTCAGTGTGACAGTGACGGAGTGAGTGTGAGGGGATCAGGGTGATGGTGAAGGTTTGAAGTTTGAGGGGTTCAGGTTGTCAGTGATAGAATGGGGGTGACGGGGTTCGTGTGATTGTGATGGAGTGAGTGTGAGAGAGTCATGATAACGGAGCTGGCGCGAGTGTGAGGGGGTCAGGGTGACGGTGATGGAGTGAGAGTGAGGGTGTCAGGGTGACGGTGATAGAGTGATTGTGAAGGGGTCCCGGTGATGGTGTTGGAGCCAGTGTGAGTGGGTCAGGGTGTCTGTGATGGAGTGAGTGTGAGGGAATCAGTGTGATGGTGATCGAGTGAGTGTTTGGGAATTTGGGTGATGGTGAGTGGGGGAGTGTGAGGGGGTTAGGGTGATATTGATGGAGTGAGTCTGAGGGGTCAGTGTGATGGTGATGGAGCGAGTGTGAAGGGGTCAGGGTGACGGTGATGGAGTGAGTGTGAGGGCATCAGGGTGATGGTGATGGAATGAGTGTCAGCGGATCAGTGTGACGGTTTTGCACTGAGTGTGAGAGGGTCAGTGTGACGTTGATGTAATGAGTGTGATGTGATCAGGGTGCCGGTGATGGAGTGAGTGTGAGGGGTTTAGTGTAATGGTGATGGAGCAAGTGTGAGGGGGTCAGGGTGGCGGTAATGGAGATAGTGTGATGGGGTCATGTTGACGGTGATGGTGTGAATGAAAGGGGGTCAATGTGATCGTGATAGAGTGAGTCTGAGAGTATCACGGTGACTGTGATGGAGTGAGTGTGAGTGGGTCAGCATGCTTGTGATGGAGTTAGTGTTAGGGGGTCAGTGTGATGGTGATGGAGTGAGTGTGAGTGGGTCAGCATGTCTGTGATGGAGTGATTGTGAGAGGGTCAGTGTGATGGCAATGGAGCGAGTGTGAGTGGGTCAGCATGTCTGTGACGCAGGAGTGTGAGAGGGTCAGAGTGACGGTAATGGAGCGAGTGTGAGTGGGTTAGCATGTTTGTGATGGAGTGAGTGTTGGGGGTCAGTGCGATGGTGATGGAGTGAGTGTGAGAGTGTCAGAGTGACGGTGATGGAGTGAGTGTGAGTGGGTCAGCATGTCTGTGATGGAGTGAGTGTTGGGGGTCAGTGTGATGGTGAGAGAGTGAGTGTGTGCATATTCGGGTGAGGGTGATGCAGTGAATGCGAGCATGTCAGGATGACGGTGATTGAGTGGCTGTGAGGGGATCAGTGTGACAGTTTTGCAGGGAGTGCGAGAGGGTCAGTGTGACGATGATGGAGTGTGTGTGAGGTGGTCAGGGTGACGGTGACGGAGTGAGTGTGAGGGGGTAAGTGTGACGGTGATGAAGTGAGTGTGAGGTGGTCAGGGTGATGGTGACGGAGTGAGTGTGGGGGGTAAGTGTGACGGTGATGAAGTGAGTGTGAAGGGTTCAGTGTGACTGTGATAGCGTGAGTGTGAGGGATTCAGTGTGACGGTAATGGAATGAGTGTTAGGGGATCGTTGTGCCACTGATGGAGTGAGTGTGAGGGGGTTTGGGTGACGGTGATGGAGTGAGTGTGAGATGGTCAGGGTGACGGTGACAGAGTGAGTATGAGGGGACCAGTGTGACGGTGATGGAGTGAGTCTGAGGGGTTCAGTGAGAATGTGATATCATGAGTGAGAGGGTTTCAGTGTCTCAGTGATGGAGTGAGTGTGAGGGGATCATGGTGACTGTTAAGGAGTGAGTGTGAGGGGATCAGGATGATGGTGAAGGTTTCAGTGTGAGGGGGTCAGGATGACAGTGATGGACTAAGTGTGACGGGATTCCGTTGATTGTGATGGAGTGAGTGTGAGAGAGTCACAGTAATGGAGATGGCGTGAGTGTGACGGTGTCAGGGTGACAGTGATGGTGGGAGTGTGAGAGTGTCAGGGTGTCTGTGATTGAGTGAATGTTAGGGGGTCAGTGTGATGGTGATAGAGTGAGTGTATGGGTGTTCGGGTGACGGTGATGCAGTGAGTGTGAGTGTATCAGTGTGACGGCGATGGATTGATTGTGAGGTGGTCAGGGTGATGGTGATGAAGTGGGTGTGAGGGGATCAGTGTGACAGTTTTGCACTGAGTGTGAGAGGGTCAGTGTGACGATGATGGAGTGATTGTGAGGTGGTCAGGGTGACGGTGACGGAGTGAGTGTGAGGGGGTAAGTGTGATGGTGATGAAGTGAGTGTCAGGAGATCACTGTGACAGTGATGGAGTGAGTGTGAATAGTTCAGTGTGACTGTGATAGCGTGAGTGTGAGGGTTTCAGTGTGACGGAGATGGTGCGCGTGTGATGGTGTCAGGGTGACGGTGATGGTGGGAGTGTAAGAGAGTGAAGATGACGGTGATGGAGTGAGAGTGAGGGTGTCAGGGTAACGGTGATGGAGTGAGTGTGAAGGGGTCCAGGGGTCGGTTGTGTAGCGAGTGAGAGTGTGTCCGGATATCTGTGATGCAGTGAGTGTGAGGGGGTCAGGGTGACATTTTTCGAGTAAGTCTGAGGGGTTCTGGGTGACGTGATGTAGTAAGTGTGAGTGTTTCCGAGTGAGGGTGATGGAGTGAATGTGTGGGGGTCAGAGTGACATTGATGGAGTGAGTGTGAGGGGTCAGTGTGACAGCGATGGAGTGGGTGTGAGGAGTCAGTGTGACTGCAATGGCATGAGTGAGAGGGTTGCAGTGTGACGGTGATGGAGTGAGTGTGAGGGAGTCAGGGTGACGGTGATGGAGGGAGCGTGGAGGGGTCAGATTGATGATAATGGAATGAGTGTGAGGTTGTCAGGGTAACGGTGATGCAGTGATTGTGAGGGGGTAAGGGTGACAGTGATGGCGTGATTGCGAGGCGGTCAGGGCGACGGTGATGGAGTGAGTGTTAGGGCTCAGTGTGACAGTGATGGAGTGAGTGTGAGGTGGTCAGGGTGACGGTGACAAAGTGAGTAAGGCAGAAAAAGGAGGCTTACATAAGTTTGAGGAAACAACATTCATACAGAGCGTTTGAGGGATACAGGATAGCCAGGAGGGAGCTGAATAAAGGGATCAGGTGAGCTAAGAGAGGGCATGAAAAATCTTTGGCGGGGAAGATCAAGAATAACCAAAAGGCCTTTATGCATATGTGAGAAACATGAGAATGACGAGAACGAGGGTAGGTCCGATCAAGGACAGTAGTGGGAGACTGTATATTGAGTCGGTAGAGATAGGAGAGGTCTTGAATGAGTACTTTTCTTCAGTATTTACAAATAAGAGGGACCGTATTGTTGAAGAGGAGAGTATGACACGGACTGGTAAGCTAGAGGAGGTACTTGTTAGGAAGGAAGATGCGCTGGGTATTTTGAAAAAAAAAACTTGAGGATAGACAAGTACCCCAGGCCTGACGGGATATATCCTAGGATTATGTGGGAAACAAGAGAGGAAATTGCAGAACCGTTGGCAATGATCTTTTCGTCTACACTGGCAATGGTGGTGGCGCCAGGGGAATAGAGAGTGGTGAATGTTGTGTCCCTGTACAAAAAAGGGAATAGGGATAACTCCAGGAATTACAGGCCAGGTAGTCTTACTTCGGTGGTAGGCAAAGTAATGGAAAGGGCACTGAGGGAGAGGCTTGATGAGTATCTGGAAAGACACTGCTTGACTGGGGACTAGTAGCACGAAATTGTAAGGGGTAGAACTTGCCTTACAAGTCTTGCAGAATTCTTTGAGGAGGTGACCAAGCATGTGGATGAGGGTAGAGAAGTGGATGTAGTGTACATGGATTTTAGTGAGGTATTTGATAAGGTTCCCCATGGTAGGCTTATGTGGAAAGTCAGGAGGCATGGGATAGAGGGAGGTTTGGATAGTTGGATAGAGAACTGGCTAAACGGTCAAAGTCAGAGAGTGCGGTAGATGGTAAAGATTTTGAATAAATGAGAGAAGCTCTAGTCATTGAATTAACAAGTGCAGTCTGTTTCATTGAATTAATCTTTGCAGTTTGTTTCACAGAATGAATGGGAAATGCTTTACGCATTGGACTAGCACGTGCACTCTGTTTCATTGAATTAACGCATGCAGTTTGTTTCATTGTATGAATTAATGCAGTTGGATGCACGAAAAAATGCGTTAAGTTTGTTTCAAAGAATCAATGAATAACATCTGATTCATTGAATCAATGATTGAAATTTCACGTTATGTTTGAAGGAATGCAGTTTGTTTCACTGAATGAAAGCGTTAAGCTCGAGACATGGAATAAACGAGAGAAGCTCGACTCATTGAATAAACACGTGCAGCCACTTTCATTGAATAAATGTGTGCAGTTTGTTTCATTGAATGAATGATAGAATTTTGATTCAATGACTGAATGCATGAAGTTCGTTTCAATGAATGAAAGCATTAATCTCGAGATCTTGAATAAATAAGAGAAGCTCTACGCATTGAATTAACACGTGCAGTCTATTTTATTCTATGAACGTGTGCAGTTTGTTTCCTTGAATGAATGCGTTGCACTCGAGGCATTGAATGAATGTGAGATGTTCCACTCTTTGAAATAACACGTGCAGTTTGTTTCATTGATTTATGAGTTACACTTGCCACATTGAAAGAATGAGAGAAGAGCTCCTCATTGAATTAACACGTGGCGTCTGTTTCATTGACAGAATGATTGCATTTTGATTCATTGAATGAAAGCATGCAGTTGGATTCAATAAACAAAGAGTTAAGTTTGTTTCAAAGAATCAACGACTAACATCTGATTCATTGAATTAATGATTGAAGTTTGATTCATTGACTGAATGAGAGAGGCTCAACTCATTGAATTACCACGTGCACTCTATTTCATTGAATGAATGCATGCGGTTTGGTTGTATGAATGAATGCAGTTGGACTTACTAAACAAATGAGTTAAGTTTGTTTCATTGAATCAATCAAGAACGTTTATTTTATTTAATTCAATGGTTGAAGTTTGATTCAATGATTGAATGAATGCAGTTTGTTTCATTGATTGAAAGCGTTAAGGTCGATACATTGATTGAATGAGAGAAGCTCAAATCATTGAATTACACCGTGCACTCGGTTTCATTGAATGGAGGCATACAGTTTGTTTGACTGCATGGCTGAATGCAGTTGGGTTCACTAAACAAATGAGTTAAGTTTGTTTCAAAGAATCAGCGATTAAAATCTGATTCACTGAATCAATGATTGAAGTTTGCCTCAATTTTTAAATGAATGCAGTTTGTTTCACTGAATGAAAGCTCGAGACATTGACTGAATGAGCGAAGCTGTACTCATTTAATAAACACGTGCAGTACGGTTTCATTGACTGAATGTGTGCAGTTTGTTTCATTGAATGGATGATAGAATTTTGATACAATGACTGAATGCATGCAGGTTGTTTCAATGAATGAAACTCTCTCACCCCTCTATCCCTCACCCTCTGTCTCTTCATCCCACTCTCTCACACTCCATCTTTCTCTATCATCCCCCTCTCTCTCACACACACTCTCTATCACCCCCCTCACTCTCACCCTTCTCTCTCTCTCACCCCTCTGTTTCACCCATCTCTCTCTCACCCCTGTCTCTCTCTCACCCCCCTCTCTCATCCCTCTCTCTCTCACCCCTCTCTCTCAACCCTCTCTCTCTCATGCCCTCTCTCTCTCACCCCTCTCTCTCTTTCACCGCTACCTCTCTCACCCCTCACTCTCAGCCCTCTCTCTCCCTCATCCGTCTGTCTCTCTCACTCCCTCTCTGTCTCTCACTCCCTCTCTATCAACCCTTCAATCATTTACACCCTCACTCTCTCTCCCCTTCGCGCTCTCTTCCCCCTCTCTCCCTGCCTCTCTCTCTCAACCCCTCACTCACTGCCCACACTCCCTCCACCTCTCTCTCCCCACTGTTTCTCAACTACCCTCTCTCATGCCCTTACTCTCTCACAGCCTCTCTTTCTCTCACCCTCTCTCTCTGTCAACTCCTCTCTCTCCAACCCGCATCCCTTGTCTCTCACCCCTCTCTCAGCCCCTCTCCCTCTCACTCCCCTCTCTCTCACCCCCTCTCTTCCTCACCCCCTCTCTTCCTCGCACACTCCCTCTCTTGCCCACTATCTCTCTCGCCCAACCCTCTCGCCAACTCTATCTCACCCAGACTCTATATCTCACACTTTCTCTCTCACCCTCGCTCTCTCTCACACCTCGCTCTCTCACGCTCCCTCTCTCTCAGCCCTCTCTCTCCCACTCTCACCTCCTCACTCTCTCACTCCTTTTCTCTCTCACCCTCTCTCTCACACACCTTTCTCTCACCCCCTCTCTCTCAGTCCTGTCTGTCTCACCCCTGTCTCTCTCACACGCCCCTCTCTCTCACCCCTCTCTCTCCCTCTCTCTCTACCCCTCTCTCTCATGACACTCCCTCAGTCCCCTCTCTCTCACCCTTTCTCTCTCTCACACCCCTCTCTCTCACACCTCTCTCTCACATGCCCAATCTCTCACCCTCTCTTTTTCACCCCCCGTCGCTCTCACCCCCCCTCTCTCTCTCCCCCACTCTCTCTCTCAGCCCTCTCTCTTTCACCTCTCTCTCTCGCCCCTATCTCTCTCCCCCCTCTCTCACCCCTCTCTCTCTCACGCCCCTCTCTGTCACCCATCTCTCTCACTCACCCCTCTCTCTCACCCTCTCTCTCTCTCTCGCCCCCTCTCTCACCTCTCTCTCTCACCCCATGCTCTCGCTAACCCCTCTCTCTCACCCCTCTCCCTCTTTCACCCCCCCACACACTCCCTCTCTCTCGAACCTTCTCTCTCTCACCATTCTCTCTCTCACGCCCTCTCTCTCTCCTCTCTCTCACCCCTCTCTCTCTCTCACCCCATGCTCTCACTCACCCCTCGCTCTCACGCCTCTCTCTCTTTCACCTCCTCTCTCACACACTCCCTCTCTCTCGCCCCCTCTCTTGCTCCCTTTCCCTCGCCCCTCTCTCGCCCCCTGTCTCTCCCCTTCACTCTCTCTCCCCCTCTATCTCTCTTCCTGTCTCTCAGCCCCCCTCTCTCTTACCCCCTCACTCTCTTACCCCATCAGCCTCGCTCCCCTTCTCTCTCTCCCCTTCTCTCTCCCACACCCTCTCTCTCTCTCATCCTCTCTCTCTCACCCACTTCTCTATCTCACCCCTTCCTGCTCTCACTCACAGCCCTCTCTCACACACCCCCTATCTTACCCCTCTCTCACACCATTTGGCTCTCTTTCACCCCTCTCACGCTCTCCCATCACTCTCTCTCTCACCCCTCTCTCTTTCTCAACCCTCTCTCTCTCACCCCCTCTCTCTTGCCATTTCCACTCTCTCTCACCCCCTCTCAGCCCCTCTCTCTCACCCCTTCTCTTCCTCACACCTTCTCGCTCTTGACATTCTCTCTCTCACCCCTCTCGTGCACTCTCACCCTCATTCTCTCTCTCACCTCCCTCTCTCACACGTTCTCTCTCCCTCACCCCCTACACTCCCCCACTCTCTCTTGCCCACTCTCTTTCGCGCCCACTTTCTAGTTCTGCCCCCCCCGCTCTCTCTCTCTCGCCCACTCTCTCTCTCGTGCAGTCTCTCTCTTGCTCACTATCTCTCTCATCCACTCTCTCTCTCACTCCCTCTCTCTCTCACACCTTCTCACTCTCTCACCCCTCTCGCGCTCAATCTCACACTTTCTCTCTCGCTTTCTCTTCTCTCTCACCCACTCGCTTTCTCACCCACGCTCTCTCTCGCCCAGTCTCTCTCTTGCCCACTCCCGCTCTCGCCCAGTCTCTCTCTCTCGCTCACTCTCTCTCTCAGCCACTCACTCTCTCACTCCCTCTCTCTCACACCCTCTCACTCTCTCACCCCTCTCGCGCTCACTCTCACTCCCTCTTTCCCAGTCTCTCTCTCTCTCACACACACTCTCACTCTCACACCCTCTCACTCTCACTCCCTGTCTCTCACGCCCTGCCTCTCTCTCACACCCCTTCCCTCTCACACCCACACTATCTCACCTTTCTCTCTCACCCCTCTCACACCCATCTCTCTCTCCCCTCTCTCTCTCACCCCTCTCTCTTTCTCATCCCTCTCTCTCTCACCCCCTCTCTCTCAGCCCCGCTCTCTCACCCCCTTCTCTTCCTCACACCTTCTCGCTCTTGACATTCTCTCTCTCACCCCTCTCGCACTTTCACACCCTCATTCTCTCTCTCACCTCCCTCTCTCACACGTTCTCTCTCCCTCTCCTCTACACTCCACCACTCTCTCTTGCCCACTCTCTTTCGCGCCCACTCTCTACTTCTGCCCCCCTCTCACTCTCTCTCTCGCCCACTCTCTCTCACCCACTCTCTCTCTCACCCACCCTCTCTATCGCCCAGTCTCTCTCTCGCCTACTCTCTCTCTCAGCCACTCTCTCTCTCACCCCCTCTCTCTCTCACACCCTCTCACTCTCTCACCCCTCTGGCGCTCACTCTCACTCCGTCTTTCTCAGTCCCTCTCTCTCTCACACCCTCTCACTCTCACACCCCCTCACTCTCACTCACTCTCTCTCACGCCCTGTCTCTCTCACACCCCTTCCCTCTCACACCCTCACTATCTCACCCTGTCTCTCTCACCCCTCTCACACCCATCTCTCTCTCCCCTCTCTCTCTCACCCCTCTCGCACTCTCTCACCCTCTTTCTCTCCTCTCTCTGTCGCCCACTCTCTCTCACACACTCTCTCTCTCGCCCACTCTTCTCTCTCACCCACTCGCGCTCTGACCCACCCTCGTTCTCGCCCAGTCTCTCTTTTGCCCACTCTATCTCTCGCCCAATCTCTATCTCGCCCACTCTCTCTCGCCCTCTCTCTCCCACACTCTCTCTCGCCCACTCTCTCACACATACACTCTCTCTGGCCCTCTATTTTCTCTCACCCACTCGCACTCTCACCCACCTTCGCTCTCGCCCAGTATCTCTCTTGCCCACTCTCTCTCTTGCCAACTCTCTCTCTCGCCCACTCTCTTTCTCTCAATCACTCTCTTTCTCACACCCTCTCACTCTCACACCCTCTCACTCTCACTCCCTCTCTCTCACGCCCTGTCTCTTTCTCACACCCCTTCCCTCTCACACCATCACTATCTCACCCTGTCTCTCTCACCCCTCTTGCACCCATCTCTCTCTCACCCTCTCTCTCACCTCTCTCTCTCGCCCACTCTCTCTCGCCCACTCTCTCTCTCTCGCCAATTCTCTCTCTCTCGCCCACTCTTTCTCATCCACACACTCTCTCGCCCACTCTCTCTCACCCACTCTTTCTCACCCACCCTCTCTCTCGCCCACTCTTTCGCTCACCCACTCTCTCTCACCCACACCCTCTCTCGCCCACTCACTCTCTCTCGCCCACTCTCTCACATCCACTCTCTCTCTCTCGCCCACTCTCTCTCTTGTCCGCTCTCTCTCGCCCACTCTCTCTCGCCCACTCTCTCTCTCTCGCCCACTCTCTCACACCCACTCTCTCTCTCTCTCGCCCACACTCTCTCACCCACTCTGTCTCACCCACTCTCCCTCTCGCCCACTCTCTCTCTATCGCCCACACTCTCCCTCATCCACACTCTCTCTCGCCCACACTCTCTCTCGCCCGCTCTCGCTCTCGCTCACTCTTTCTCTCTTACCCACTCTCTCTCTTGCCCACTTTCTCTCCCGCCCACTCTCCCTCGCCCACTATCTCCCTCTCCCACTCTCTCTCGCCCACTTTCTCTCTCGCCCGCTTTCTCTCTCTAGCTCATTCTCTCTCTAACCCACTCTCTCTCTTGCCCACTCTCTCTCCCGCCCACTCTCCCTCGCCCACTATCTCTCTTGCCCACTCTCTCTCTCGCCCGCTCTCTCTCTCTTGCCCACTTTCTCTCTTGCCCACTCTCTCTCTTGCCCGCTCTCTCTCTCTTGCCCACTTTCTCTCTTGCCCGCTCTCTCTCACCCTCACTCTCTCTTGCCCACCCTCTCTCTTGCCCACACTCTCTCTCGCCCACTCTCCCTTGCCCATTCTCTCACTCTCTCCCACTATCTCCCTCTACCCCCTCTCTCACTATCACCCACACTCTCTCTCACGTACACTCTCTCTCGCGTGCACTCTCTCTCGCCCACTCTCTCAGTCTTGCCCACTCTCTCTATCGCCCACTCTCTCACTCTCACCCACACTCTCCCTCTGCCCCCTCACTCACTCTCGCCCAAACTCCCTCTCGCCCCCTTTCTCACTCTCGCCCACTCTCTCTCACTCTCCCCTGCACCACCATCACTCTATCCAGCCCTTTGTTCTCACTTGCACCCTCTGTCACTTACTCCGGTCTCTCTCGCTTATCCCCCTCACTCGCGCTCTATCGCTCTTGCTCTATCTCTCTCTTGCTCTTCCTCAGTCATTCTCTCCCTCTTTTGCTCATCTCCTCTTTCTCTCTCGCAATCTCCACCCTCTCTTGCTCCCCCTTTCTCCCGATCATTGTCCCCTCTCCCTTCCCATCTCATATCCCCTATCCTCCCGTCTCTCTCCCCATCCTCTCTCTCTCTATCATCCCTTCTCTCGTCCCCTCTCTCGTCCCACCTCGCGTCCCCTTTCTCTCCTGCACTCGTCCCCTCTGTCCCCCTCTCGTTCCCTCTCTCCCGCACCCTCTTTCTCTCGCCGCCCCGCTCTCTCTCCCCATATCTCTCTCACCCCTCACTCTCTACCCTCTCTCTCACCGCTCTCTTTCTCTCCCACTCTTTCTCTCACCCCCTCACCCTCTCACCTCCACTCTCTTCCCCCCATTCCCTATCTCGCCCACTCTCTCACCCCCACTCTCTCTCGCCCAATCTCTCTCACCAGCACTCTCTCTCTTACCCACTCTCTCTCACCCCCACTCTCTCTCTCCCACTATCCCTCCCTCCCCATCTCTCTCACCCCTCACTCTCTCACCCCTCTCTCTCTCCCCCTTTCTCTCACTCCCTCACTCTCTCACCTCCACTCTCTTGCCCCCATTCCCTAACTCGCCAACTGTCTCTCATCCTTCACTCTCTCTCTCCCACTATCTCTCTCTCTCCATCTCTCTCACCCCTCACTCTCTACTCTCTCTCTCATCCCCTCTCTCTCCTCCTCTCATCCCTTCTCTCCCTCTCTCTTCCCCTCTCTTTCCCTCTATCGTCCCCTCTCTCTCCCCCCATCGTCCCCTCTGTCTCCCCCATTGTCCCCACTCTCTCTCCCTCTCTCATCCCCACGCTCTCCCCCTCCCTCTCCCGCTCTCGCCCCCATTCTCCCCCTCTCTTCCTCATTCGTCCCCTCTCTCTCCCTCTCTCATCCCTGCTCTCTCCCCCGCGATCTCATTCTCTTGCCACCACCGTCTTCTCTCTCTCCCCATATCGTCCTCTTTGTCTCACTCTCTCTCCCTCTCTCGTCTCTTCTCTCTCTCTCCCCCACTCTCGTCCCCCCCTCTCTCCCCCTTCGTTCTCTCTCTCTCCCTCTCTTATTCTGGCTCTCTCCCACTCTCGTCCCCCCCCTCTCTCTCTCTCTCTCATCTCTCTCCCACTCTCTCCCTCTCTCTTCCCTCCATCGTCCCCTCTCTCTCCCTCTCGTCCCACTCTCTCCCCCATTGTCCACCCTCTCTCTCTCCCCACTCATCCCCTCTCTCAAACCCCATGCCCCCTCTCTCACCCCCCATCGTCCCATCTCTCACCCCCCATCGTCCCCTCCCTCACACTCTCTCTCCACCTCTACCCCATCGTCCCCTCTCTCTCCCAATCGTCCCTTCTCTCTCCCCCATCCTCCCCTCTGTCTCCCTCTCTCATCCCCTCTCTCTCCCCACATCGTCCTCTCTCTCCCTCTCTCGTCCCCTCTCTCTCCCCCATCGTCCCCTCTCTCTCCCCCATCCTCCCTTCTCTCTCCCCCATCCTCCCCTCTTTCTCTCCCATCGTACTTTCTCTGGCTCTCTCGACCCCTCTGTCTCCCCCATCGTCTCCCCTCTCTCTACCTCTCTCATCCCCGCGCTCTCCCCCTCCCTCTCCCTCTCTCGACTCATTCTCCCCTCTCTCTCCCTCATTCGTCCCCTCTCTCTCCCTCTCTTATCCCCGCTCTCTCCCCCACTCTCCCATTCTCTCACCACCACCGTCTCCTCTCTCTCCTGGTTTCGTCCTCTTTTTCTCTCTCTCTCTCCCTCTCTCGTCCCTTCTCTCTCCCCAACTCTCGTCCCCTCTCTCTCCCCCATTGTTCTCTCTCTCTCCCTCTCTTATCCTGGATCTCTCCCACTCTTGTCCCCTCTCTCTCCCCATCATCTCCTCTCTCTCCCTCATCGTCCCCTCTCTCTCCCTCTCTCTCCTCTCTCTCCCACTCTCTCTCCTCTTTCTCCCCCTCTCTCCCTCTCTCTCCCCCATCGTCCCCTCTCTCTCCCTCTCGTCCCCTCTCTCACCCCCCATCGACCCTCTCTCACCCTCTCTCCCCCTCTCCCCCCATCGTCCCCTCTCTCTCCCCATCGTCCCTTCTCTCTCCCCCATCTTCCCTTCTGTCTCTCTCTCTCCGTCCCCTCTCTCCCCACTTCATCTTCTCTCTCCCTCTCTATTCCCA
The DNA here is from genome assembly GCF_047496795.1 of Chiloscyllium punctatum. NCBI lineage: Eukaryota > Metazoa > Chordata > Chondrichthyes > Orectolobiformes > Hemiscylliidae > Chiloscyllium > Chiloscyllium punctatum. Next base: position 4,600,980 of record NC_092767.1, on the reverse strand, counting down.
ACTCAATCCCTCATTCGTCCCCTCTATCTCCCCCATCGTCCCCTCTCTCTCCCTCTCTCGTCCCCTTTCTCTCCCCCATCGTCCCCTCTCTCACCCTCTCTCCCCCCCTCTCCCCCCATCGTCCCCTCTCTCTCCCCCAAAAATCCCTTCTCTCTCCCCCATCCTCCCCACATCTTCCTCTCTCTGCCTCTCTCTTTCCCACTCAATCCCTCATTCGTCCCCTCTATCTCCCCCATCGTCCTCTTTATAACCCATCGTCCCCTCTCTCTCCCTCTCTCGTCCTCTCTCTCTCCCCCATCGTCTCCTCTCTCTCCCTCGCTGTCCCCTCTCTCCCTCATTCGTCCTCTCTATCTCTCCCTCTCTCTCCCCCTCACTCCCTCATTCTCCCCTCCTGTCCCCCATTGTCCCGTCTCTCTCCCCCATCATCCCCTTTCTCTCCCCCATCGTCCCCTCACTCTCACTCTCACTCTCCTCTCTCTCCTACATAGTCCCCTGTCTCTCCCCCATCGTCAACTCTCTCTCCTTCTCTCGCCCCCCCATCGTCCCCTCTCTCTCCCCCTCGTCTCCTCTCTCTCCCTCTCTCTAACCAGTCTCTCCCCCCTCACCCTGTCTCGTACCCTCTCTCTCCCCAATCGTCCCCTCACTCTCCCTCTCTCGTCCCCTCTCACCCCCTCTCTCCCCCTCTCTCCATCATTCGTCCCCTCTCTCTCTCGCCCACTCTCTCTCTCACCCACCATCTTTCTCACCCACTTTCCCTCACCCACTCTCTCTAGCCACTCTTTCTCTTTCGCACACACTCTCTCTTGCCCAACCTCTCTTTTGCCCACACTCACTCTCGCCAAATATCTCCCTCTGCCCCCTCACTTACTCTCGCCCACACTCTCTCTCGCGCAGACTCTCCCTTGCCCACTCTCTCTCTCGCCCACTCACTCTCTCTCGCCCACTCTCTCACCCCCACTCTCTCACTCCCATTCTTTCTTCGCCCACTCTTACTCTCGCCCACTCTCTCTCTCGCCCACAATCTCGCCCCCACACTCTCTTGCCCACTCTCTCTCTCACCGACTCTCGCCCACTCACTCTCTTGCCCATCTCTTTCTTACCAACACTATCTCTCGCCCACCCTCTCTCACCCACTCTCTCCCACACACTCTCTCACACACACTCTCCCTCGCACACACTCTCTCTCTCGCCCACTCTCTCTCATCCACTGTCTCTTTCTTGCCCACTCTCTGTCTTGCCCGCTTTCTCTCACACACACTCTCCCTCTCACACTCTCTCTCTCGCCGATCTCTCTCGCCCACACTCTCTCTCTTGCCCACTGTCTCTTTCTCGCCCACCCTCTCTCTCGCCAACACTTTCCCTTGCCCAATATCTCCGTCTGCCCCCTCTCTCTCTCTCACCCACTCTCTCACTCTCGCCCACTCTCTCTCGCCCACTCACTCTCTCACCCACTCTCCCACTCTCGCCCACGCTCTCACTCTCGCTCACTCTCTCTCTATTGCCCACTATTTCCCTCTTCCCCCTCTCACTCTCACCCTCACTCTCTCTCTCGCCCACTCACTCTATCTCTCGCCCACTCTCTCTCGCCCACTCTCTCTCACCCAATCTTTCATCCAGTCTCTCTCTCGCCCACACTCTCTCTCACCCACTCCCTCTTGCCCACTCTCTCTCTCGCCCACCCTCTCTCACACCCACTCTCTCACTCTCTCACACTCTCTCTCTCCCATTCTTTCGCTCGCCCACTCTCTCTCTCGCCCACTCTCTTTCTTTCGCCCAATCTCACTCTCGCCCACACTCACTCTCTCCCACTCTCTCTCTCGCCCACTGTCTCACTCTCGCCCAGTCACACTCTCGCCCACTCTCTCTCTCACCCACACTCGCTTTGGCCCACTCTCTCTCTCTCGCCACGTCTCACTCTCACCCACTCACTCTCGCCCACGCTCTCTCTCGCCCACACTCTCACTCTTTACCACTCTCTCTCTAGCCCACTCTTTCTCGCCCACTCTCTCACTCTCTCCCACTCTCTCTTGGCCACTCTCTCACTCTCGCCCAGTCACACTCTCGCCCACTCTCTCTCACCCACTCACTCTTTGGCCCAGTCTCACTCTCACCCACTCTCTCTCTCGCCCACTCTCTCTATTGCCCGTGCTCTCTCTCGTCCACTCTCTCACTCTCTCCCACTCTCTCTCTCGCCCACTCTCTCACTCTCTCCCACTCTCTCTCTTGGCCACTCTCTCACTCTCGCCCAGTCACACTCTCGCCCACTCTCTCTCACCCACTCACTCTTTGGCCCAGTCTCACTCTCACCCACTCTCTCACTCTCTCCCACTCTCTCTCTTGGCCACTCTCTCACTCTCGCCCAGTCACACTCTCGCCCACTCTCTCTCACCCACTCACTCTTTGGCCCAGTCTCACTCTCACCCACTCTCTCTCTCGCCCACTCTCTCTATTGCCCGTGCTCTCTCTCGTCCACTCTCTCACTCTCGCCCACTCTCTCTCTCTCGCCCACTCTCTGTTTCGACCACTCGCTCACTCTCGCCCAGCCTCATTCTCACCCACTCTCTGTCTCGCCCACACTCTCCCTTGCCCACTCTCTCTCGCCCACTCTCTGTCTCGACCACTCTCTCACTCTCGCCCAGTCTCACTCTCGCCCACTCTGTGTCTCGACCACTCTCTCACTCTCTCTCTCTCCCACTCTCTCTCTCTCCCACTCTCTCTCACCCACTCTCTCACTCTTTCCCACTCTCTCTCTCGCCCACTCTCTCACTCTCTCCCACTCTCTCTCTCGCCCACTCTCTCTCTCGCTCTCTCTCTCTCTCTTGCCCATTCTCTCTCTCGCCCACTCTCTCTCACGCAATCTTTCGCCCAGTCTCACTTGCTCATACTCTCTCTCAACGACTCCCTCTTGGCCACTCTCTCTGTCTCGCCCATACTCTCTCACACCCACTCTTTCACTCTCTCACTCTGTCTCTCTCCCACTCTTTCTCACGCCCACTCTTTCTCTCGCCCACTGTCTCTCTTTCACCCACTCTCACTCTCGCCTTCACTCTCTCTCGCCCATTCTCTCTCTTGTCCACTCTCTCTCACCCACTTTCTCACTCTCTCCCACTCTCTCTCTCGCACACTCTCTCACTCTCGCCCAGTCACACTCTCACCCACTCTCTCTCACCCACTCTCTCTCGCCCACACACTCTCTCGCCCACTCATCTCTCTCCCACTCTCTCTCGCCCACTCTCACTCTCGCCCACTCTCTCACTCTCTCCCACTCTCTCTCTCAGCCACTCTATCTCTCGCCCATTCTCACTTTCTCGCCCACTCTCTCTCTCGCCCTCTCTCTCTCTTGCCCACTCTCTCTCTCGCCTGCTCTCTCTCGCGCACACTCTCCCTCTCACCCACTCCCTCTCGCCGATCTCTCTTGCCCACACTCTCTCTCTCGCCCACTGTCTCTTTCTCTCCCACTCTATTTCTCGCCCACCATCTCTCTCGCCAACACTTTCTCTTGCCCAATATCTCCCTCTGCCCCCCCTCTCTCTCTCGCCCACTCTCCCACTCTCGCCCACTCTCTCACTCTCGCCCACTCTCTCTCTATTGCCCACTATGTCCCTCTTCCCCCCTCTCACTCTCACCCTCACTCTCTCTCGCCCACTCACTCTATCTCTCACCCACTCTCTCTCTCGCCCACTCTTTCTTTCTCTCACCCACTCTCTCTCACCCTATCTTTCATCCAGTCTCTCTCTCGCCCACACTCTCTCTCACCCACTCCCTCTTGCCCACTCTCTCTCTCGCCCACACTCTCTCACACCCACTCTCTCACTCTCTCTCTCTCCAACTCTTTCACTCGCCCACTCTCTCTCTCGCACACTCTCTTTCTTTCGCCTAAGCTCACTCTCGCCCACACTCACTCTCTCCCACCTCTCTCTCTCGCCCACGTCTCTCTCTCGCCCACTCCCTCCACTCTCTCCCACTCTCTCTCTCTCGCCCAGTCTCTCACTCTCGCCGAGTCACCCCTCTCGCCCACCTCTCTCTCACCCACTCTCTCTTTGGCCCAGTGTCACTCTCACCCCACTCTCTCTAACCCACACTCTCTCTCGCCCACACTCTCTCTCTCACTCTCTCCCACTCTCTCTCTCGCCCACTCTCTCACTCTCTCCCACTCTCTTCTCTCTCTTGCCCATTCTCTCTCTTACCCACTCTCTCTCACGCAATCTTTCGCCCAGTCTCACTTGCCCACACTCTCTCTCAACGACTCCCTCTTGGCCACTCTCTCTCTCTCGCCCACACTCTCACACCCACTCTTTCACATCTCACTCTCTCTCTCTCCCACTCTTCGCTCGCCACTCTTTCTCTCGCCCACTCTTTCTCTCGGCCCACTCTAACTCTCGCCTTCCCTCTCTCTCGCCCATTCTCTCTTCTGTCCACTCTCTCTCGCCAACTCTCTCACTCTCTCCCACTCTCTCTCTCCCCCACTCTCTCACTCGCGCCCAGTCACACTCTCACCCACTCTCTCACCCACTCTCTCGCCCACACACTCATCTCTCTCCCACTCTCTCTCCTCGTCCACTCTCTCTTGCCCACTCTCTCACTCTCTACCACTCTCTCTCTCTCGCCCACTCTCTCTCGCCCACTCTCTCACTCTTTCCCAATCTCTCTCTCGCCCACTCTCTCACTCTCGCCCAATCTCACCCTCACCCAATCTCTCTCTCGCCCACTCTCTCACTCTCTCCCACTCTCTCTCTCGCCTACTCTCTCACTCTCGCTCAATCTCACTCTCCACCCATTCTCTCTCTCTCCCACTCTCTCACTCTCACCCATTCTCTCTCGCCAACACTCTCTCTCTCGCCCACTCACTCTCTCGCCCACTCACTCTCTCGCCCACTCTCTCACTTTCGCCCACTCTCTCTCTCGCCCACTCTCTCTCTCGCCCAGTATGTCCCTCTACCCGCATCTCATTCTCGCCCACACTCTCTCTCTCGCCCACTCACTCTCTCCTCTGCACACTCTCTCTCTCGCCCACTCTCTGTCGCCCACTCTTTCTCTCTCTCGCCCACTCTCTCTCATTAACTCTCTTTCTCACTCGCCCACTCTCTCTCACCCAATCTTTCGCCCAGTCTCACTTGCCCACACTCTCTCTCAACCACTCCCTCTTGCCCTCTCTCTCTCTCTCGCCCACACTCTCTCACACCCACTCTTTCACTCTCTCACTCTCTCTCTCACCACTCTTTCGCTCGCCCACTCTCTCTCTCACCCACTCTCTCTCTTTCGCCCAGTCTCACTCTCGCCCACACTCTCTCGCCCATTCTCTCTCTTGTCCACTCTCTCTCGCCCACTTTCTCACTCTCTCCCACTCTCTCTCTCGCACAGTCTCTCACTCTCGGCCCAGTCACACTCTCACCCACTCTCTCTCTCCACTCTCTCTCGCCCACTCTCACGCTCGCCCACTCTCACTCTCGCCCCACTGTCTCTCTTGCCCACTCTCTCTCTCGCCGATCTCTCTTGCCCACACTCTCTCTCTTGCCCACTGTCTCTTTCTCTCCCACTCTATTTCTCGCCCACCCTCTCTCTCGCCAACACTTTCTCTTGCCCAATATCTCCCTCTGCCCCCCCTCTCTCTCGCCCACTCTCTGACTCTCGCCCACTATCTCACTCTCGCCCACTCTCTCTCACCCAATCTTTCGCCCAGGTCTCACTTGCCCACACTCTCTCTCAAACCACTCCCTCTTGCCCACTCTCTCTCTCTCGGCCCCACCTCTCTCACACCCACTCTTTCACTCTCTCACTCTCTCTCTTCCCACTCTTTCGCTCGCCCACTCTCTCTCTCACCCACTCTCTCTCTTTCGCCCAGTCTCACACTCGCCACACTCTCTCGCCCATTCTCTCTCTCGTCCACTCTCTTCCGTCCACTCTCTCACTCTTTCCCACTCTCTCTCTCGCCACTCTCTCACTCTCGCCCATTCACACTCTCGCTCACTCTCTCTCACCCACTCTCTCTTTGGCCCAGTCTCACTCTCGCCCACTCTCTCACTCTTTCCCACACTCTCTCTTGCCCACTCTCTCTCGCCCACTCTCGCTCTCGCCCACTCTCTGTCTCGACCACTCTCTCTCTCTCGCCCAGTCTCACTCTCGCCCACTCTGTGTCTCGCCCATACTCTGTCTCGACCACTCTCTCACTCTCTCTCTCGCCCACTCTCTCTCTCGCCCACTCTCTCTCACCCACTCTCTCACTCTTTCCAACTCTCTCTCTCGCCCACTCTCTCACTCTCTCCCACTCTCTCACTCTCTACCACTCTCTCTCTCGCCCACTCTCTCACTCTTTCCCAATCTCTCTCTCGCCCACTCTCTCACTCTCGCCCAATCTCACTCTCACCCATTCTCTCTCTCGCCCACTCTCTCAGTCTCACCCACTCTCTCTCGAAACACTCTCTCCCTCGCCTACGCTCTCTCGCCCACACTCTCACTCTCGCCCACTCTCTCACTCTCACCCACTCTCTCTTGCCCACTCTCTCACTCTCTACCACTCTCTCTCTCTCGCCCACACTCTCTCTCGCCCATTCTCTCTCTCGTCCACTCTCTCTCGCCCATTCTCTCACTCTCTCCCACTCTCTCTCTCGCCCACTCTCTCACTCTCGCCCATCACACTTCCACCCACTCTCTCTCACCCACTCTCTCTTTTGCCCAGTCTCACTCTCACCCACTCTCTCTCGCTCACACTCTCTCTCGCCCACACTCTCTCTCGGCCCATTCTGTCACCCTCTCCCACTCTCTCCCTCGCCTACTCTCTCACTCCCTTCTCGCCCAGTCACACTTCCACCCACTCTCTCTCACCCACTCTCTCTTTTGCCCAGTCTCACTCTCACCCACTCTCTCTAATGCCCACTCTCTCTATCGCCCGCGCTCACTCTCGCCCACTCCCTCTCTCTCGCCCTCTCACTCTCGCACCAAGTCTCTCTCTCGCCTTCACTCTCTCTCACCCACTTACTGTCGCCCACTCTTTCTCTCGCCTACTCTTTCTCTATCGCCCACACCTCTCTTGCCCACACTCTCTCGCCCTCTCTCTCTCGCCCACTCTCTCTCGCCCACTCTTTCTCTCACCACTCTCTCTCACCGACTCTCGCCCCCTCTGTCTCTCTTGCCCACTCTGTCTCTCTCCCACTCTCTCTCTCACCAACTCCTAACTCGCCCAGTTTCTCTCTCACCCACTCTCTCTCTCTCTTCCACTCTTTCTATCTCCCCCACCCTCACTCTCGCCCACTCTCTCTCTTGGCCACCCTCTCTCTCCCCCACACTAGCCCTCACCCTCACTCTCTCTCTAACCCATTCTCTCTTTCGCCGAGTCGTTGTCTCGCCTATTCTCTCTCTCCCTCACTCTCGCCCACTCTCTTTCTCGTGCACTATGTCTCTCTGCCCCCTCTCTCACTCTCACGTGCACACTCTCACCGCCCACACCTGCTCTTGCCTACTCTGTCTCTCGCCCACTTTCTCCCTTGCCCACACTCTCTCACCTCCAATCTCTCTCTCGCCCACTCCCTCTCTCTCACCCACTCTCTCTCACCCACTCTCTCACTCCCTCTCTTTCTCTAACCCACTCTCACTCCCACTTTCTCACTCACACGCTTTCTCTCACCCACTCTCTCTCATCCCCTCTCTCTCTCTCACCCACTCTCTGTCACCCCCACTCTCTCTCTCTTGCACACTCTCTCCCTCTGTCCCCTCTCTCACTCTCGCACACTCTCTCTATCGCCCACTCTCTCACTCTCTCCCACTCTCGCTCGCCCACTCTATCACTCTCGCCCACTGTCTCTCTCTCTCACCCACTCACTCTGACACCCACTCTCTCTCTTGCCCACTCTCTCACTCTCGCCCACTCTCACTCTCGCCCACTCTCTCACTCTCGCCCACTCTCTCCTTCTGCCCCCCCCACTCTCTCCCACTCTCTCTCTCGCCCACTCTCTCTCTCGCCCACTCTCTCTCTCTCCCCCACTCTCTCTATCGCCCACTCTCTGCCTTGCCCACTCTCTCTTTCACCCACTTTCTCACTCTCTCCCACTATCTCTCTCGCCCACTCTCTCTCTCGCCCATTCTCTCACTCTCTCTCTCTCGCCCACTCTCTTACTCTCACCCACTCTCTCTCTCGCCAACTCTCTCTCTCGCCCATTGTCTCCCTCGCCCACTCTCTCATTCTCGCCCACTCTCTCTGTCTTGCCCACTCTCTCTCTCCCGCAAACTCTCACCCGCCCATTCTCTCTCCCTCACCCACTCACTCTCTCTCTCTCGCCCACTCTCTCACTCTCGCCCACTCTCTCTGTCTTGCCCACTCTCTCTCTCCCGCACACTCTCACCCGCCCATTCTCTCTCCCTCACCCACTCACTCTCTCTCTCTCGCCCACTCTCTCTCACCCTCACTCTCTCTCGCTCACACCCTCTCACGCCCACTCTCTCTCTCGTCCACTCTCTCACTCTCGCCCACTCTCTATCTCTCACCCATTCTCCCTCTCTCGCCCACTCTCCCTCGCCCACTCTCTTTCTCTCCCCCAATCTCTCTCTCACCCACTCTCTCTCTCGCCCACTCTCTTTCTCTCGCCCACCCTCTCTCTCGTCCACTCTCTCTCGCCCACTCTCTCTCACCCACTCTCTCACTCTCTCCCACTCTCTCTCGCCCACTCTCTCTCTCACCCAATCTCTCTCTCACCCACTCTCTCTCGCGCCCACTCTCTCTCTCTCGCCCACTCTCTCTCTCTCGCCCACTCTCTCACTCTCGCCCACTCTCTCTCTCGCCCACGCTCTCACTCTCACCCATTCTCTCTCTCTCGCCCACTCTCATTCTCTCCCATTCTCACCCTCGCCCACTATCTGACTCTTACCCACACTCTCCCTCTGCCCCCTCACTCACTCCCGCCCACTCTCTCCTTCTGCCCCTTTCTCACTCTCGCCCACTCTCTCTCACTCTCTCCTGCACCACCCTCACTCTCTCCAGCCCTTCGCTCCCACTTGCACGTTCTGTCGCTTTCTCCCCTCTCTCTCACTTATCACCGTCTGTCGCTCTATCTCGCTCTTGCTCTATCTCTCTCTTGCTCTTCCTGTGTCATTGCCTCCCTCTTTTGCTCATCTCCTCTCTCGCCATCTCCCCCTCTCTTGCTCCCCATTTCTCCCCCTTATTGTCCGCTCTCCCTCACACTGTCTCATCTCCCCTCTCGTCCCCTCTCTCTACCTCTCTCTCTTCCCCTCTCTCGTCCACTCTGTTGCTCCCCTCTCGCATCCCCTTTCTCTTCCCCTCACATTCCCTCTCTATCCCCCATCGGCCCCCTCTCCCTTGTCCCCTCTCTCTCCCTCTCTCATCCCCGCTCTCTCCCCCTCTCTCTCCCTCTCTCGCTCCCCCATCATTCCCCCTCTCTCTCCCTGTATCGTCCCCTTTCTCTCCCTCTCTAAGCCTCCCTTGTCCCCTCTCTCTCCCCCATTCACCCCTCTCTGTCCCTCCCTCATCCCCTCTCTCTCCCCCTCTTGACCCCTCTCTCTCCCTCCTTCGTTCCCTCTCTCTACCCTCTCGTCCCCTCTCTCTCTCCCCTCTCGTCCCCTCTCTCTCCCTCCCTCATCCACTCTCTCTCTCCATATCGTCCCCCTCCCTCTCTCTCCCTCTCTCTCTCCCCCCATTTGTCCTCCCTCTCTCTCTCTCGTCCCCCCCTAGCTCTCTCTCTCATCCCCTCTTTCTCCCACTCTCTCTCACACTCTCACCCCCCATCATCACCTCTCTCTCCCCGTATCGTCCCCTTTCTTTCCCTCCCTCTCCTTCTCTTGTCACCCTCTCTCTCCCCCACTCTCGTCTCCTCTCTCTCCCCCCAAACGTCCATTCTCTCTTCCTCTCTCATACCCGCTCTCGCCCAACTCTCTCCCTCTCTGGCCCCCCATCGACCCCTCTCTCTCCCTCTCTTATCCGCACTCTCTCCCCCTCTTGTCCCCGTCTCTCCCCCATTGTCCCCTCTTTCTCCCTCTCTTCCGTCTCTCTCCGTCTCTCTCCAGCTCTCTCCTCCATTGTCCCCTCTCTCCCTCTCTCGTCCCCTGTCTCACCCCCAACGTCCCCTCTCTCCCCCTCTCTCTGCCCCTCTCCCCTATCCTCCCCTCTCTCTCCCCCTCTCGTCCCTTCTCTCTCACCCCCGTCACCTCACTCTCCCCTATCATTCCCTCTCTCTCCCTCTCTCCCCTCTCTCCCTCCCCTCTCTGTCCCACTCACGTCCCCTCTCTACCCCTTCGTCCTCTCTCTCTCTCCGTCTTGTCCCATCTCTCTTACACTCTTTCTCCCCCCTCGTCCCCTCGCTCACCCCTCTCATAACCTCTCTCTCCCTCTCTCATCCCCTCTCTCTCTCCCCCTCTCGTCCCCTCCCTCTCCATCACTTGTCCCCACTCTCTCCCACTCTTGTCCCCTCTCTATCCCTCATTGTGCCCTCTCCCTCTCCCGTTCACACTCTCCCTCATTCGTCCCCTCTTTCTCCCTCTGTCTCCCTCTCTCTCCCCTCCATCGTCCCCTCTCCCTCCCTCTCCCTCCCCTCTCTACCCTATTGTCAGCTCTCTCTCTCTCTCTTCCCCTCTCTCTCCCCCATCATCCACTCTCTCTCACCCCATCGTCCCCTCTCTCTCTCCCCCTCTCCCCCATCGTCCACTCTCTCTCCCTCTCTCTCCCCTCTCCCTCCCCTTCTCTTTCCTTCTCTCGTCCCCTCACTCCACTCCTCTCATCACCTCTCTCTCTCTCCCCGCTCTCTCCCCCATCATCCTCTCTCTCCCAACATCGCCCCCCTCTCTCTCCCTCTCGTCCCCTTGCTCCCCCATCACCTCTCTCCCCCCATCGTCCCCTCTCTCTCCCCCCACGTCCCCTCACTCTCCACCCCTCTCATTACCTCTCTCTCTCCTCTCTCTCCTCTCTGGTTCCCTCTCTCTCCTCCTCTCATCCCCTCTCTCTCCCCTTTCTCTCCCCTCTCTCGCCCATCCCCATTCCCCCCTCTCTCTCCTTCCCTCGTCCCCTCTCTATCCCTCTCTCGTCCCCTCTGTTCCCCACTCCTCACCTCTCTCTCCACCCATCTTGTCACCTCTATTTCCCCTCTCTCGTCCCCTCTCTTGTGCCCTCTCTCTCCCCTTTCCCCTCTATCGCCCCCTCCATTTCGCCCTCTCTCTCCCTCCCTCGTCCCATCTCTATCCCTCTCTCGTCCCCTTTCTCCCCCCTTTCGTCCCTGCTCTCCCCCTCTCCTCACCTCACTCTCCACCCCTCTCGTCACCTCTCTTCCCCCCTCTCGATCCTCTCTTGTCCCCCCTCTCTCCCCCATTGTCGCCTCTCTCTCCCTCTCTCCCCCTCTGCACCCATAGTTCCCTCTCTCTCCCCCATGGCCCCCTCTCTCTCCCCCTCTCGTCCCCTCTGTCTCACCCCATCGTCCCCTCTCTCTCCTCCCATCATCCCCTCTACCTTCACCCCATCATTCCCTCTCTCACCCTCTCTCTTCCCCTCTCTCTCTCCCCCTCTCGTCCCTTCTCTCTCACCCCCGTCACCTCTCTCTCCCCTATCATCCCCTCTCTCTCCCTCTCTCCCCTCTCTCCCTCCCCTCTCTGTCCCACTCACGTCCCCTCTCTACCCCTTCATCCTCTCTCTCTCTCCCTCTTGTCCCATCTCTCTTACCCTCTTTCTCCCCCCCTCGTCCCCTCGCTCACCCCTCTCATCACCTCTCTCTCCCTCACTTGCCCCCACTCTCTCCCACTCTCGTCCCCTCTCTATCCCTCATTGTTCCCCCCATCTCATCCACACTCTCTCGCCTATCATACCCTCTCTCTCTCTACCCTCTCCCTCACCTCTCTGTCCCACTCTCGTCCCCTCTCTACCTCTCTCGTCCCCTCTCTCTACCCCCTCGTCCTCTCTCTCTCCCCCTCTTTTCCCATCTGTCTTACCCTCTCTCTCCCCCTCTCGTCCCGTCGCTCCCCCTCTCATCACCTCTCCCCTCCTCTCACTTCCCCTCTCTCTCCCGCCATCATCCCCTCTCTCTCCCTGTCTCGCCCCGCTCTCTTCAATCGCCCCCCCCATCGTCCACTCTCTCTCTCCCCCATCGTCCCCTCTCTCTCCCTCTCTCCCCCATCGACCACTCTCTCTCCCTCTCTCATCTCCTCTCTCTCTCCCCCCCTCGTCCCCTCCCTCTCCCTCACTTGCCCCCACTCTCTCCCACACTTGTCCACTCTCTATCCCTCATTGTTCCCCCTCCCTCTCTCTTTCACACTCTCTCCCTCATTCGTCCCCTCTTTCTCCCACTGTCTCCCTCTCTCTCCCCTCCATCGTCCCCTCTCCCTCCCTCTCCCTCCCCTCTCTCCCCTTTCGTCAGCTCTCTCTCTCTCTCTTCCCCTCTCTCTCCCCCATCATCCACTCTCTCTCACCCCATCGTCCCCTCTCTCTCTCCCTCTCTCCCCCATCGTCCACTCTCTCTCCCTCTCTCGTCCCTTCTCTCTCCCCCCCCATCGCCCCTTCTCTCTCCCTCTCTCTCCCCTCTCCCTCCCCTTCTCTTTCCTTCTCTCGTCCCCTCACTCCACTCCTCTCATCATCTCTCTCTCTCTCCCCGCGCTCTCCCCCCATCGTCCTCTCTCTCTCCCCACATCGCCCCCCTCTCTCTCCCTCTTGTCCCCTTGCTCCCCCATCACCTCTCTCCCCCCATAGTCCCCTCTCTCTCCCCTCACGTCCCCTCACTCTCCACCCCTCTCGTTACCTCTCTCTCCCCTCTCTCTCCTCTCTGGTTCCCTCTCTCTCCTCCTCTCATCCCCTCTCTCTCCACTTTCTCTCCCCTCTCTCGCCCATCCCCATTCCCCCCTCTCTCTCCTTCCCTCGTCCCCTCTCTATCCCTCTCTCGTCCCCTCTCTCCCCCTCTCCTCACCTCTCTCTCCACCCATCTTGTCACCTCTCTTTCCCCTCTCTCATCCCTCTCTTGTCCCCTCTCTCTCCCCCATTGTCCCCTCTCTCTGCCTCTGAACCCATCGTTCCCCCTCTCTCCCCCATGGTCCCCTCTCTCTCCCTCTCTCATCCCCTCTGTCTCACCCCATCGTCCCCTCTTTCTCCCCCCATCGTCCCCTCTCCCTCCCCCCATCAACCCCCTCTCTCCTCACCGTCGTCCCCTCTCTCTCCCCCCTCTCTCCCTCTCTCGTCCCCCTCCCTCTCTTCCCCTCTTTCTCCCTCTCTCTTCCCCTCTCTGTCCCTCTCTTGTCCCCTCTCTCTCCCCTTTCCCCTCTATCACCCCCTCCATTCCCCCTCTCTCTCCCTCCCTCGTCCCCTCTCTATCCCTCTCTCGTCCCGTTTCTCCCTCCTTTCGTCCCTGCTCTCCCCCTCTCCTCACCTCTCTCTCCACCCCTCTCGTCACCTCTCTTCCCCCCTCTCTCCCCCATTGTCTCCTCTCTCTCCCTCTCTCCCCCTCTGCACCCATCGTTCCCTCTCTCTCCCCCATGGCCCCCTCTCTCTCCCCCTCTCGTCCCCTCTGTCTCACCCCATCGTCCCCTCTCTCTCCTCCCATCATCCCCTCTACCTTCACCCCATCATTCCCTCTCTCACCCTCTCTCTTCCCCTCTCTCTATCCCCCTCTCGTCCCTTCTCTCTCACCCCCGTCACCTCTCTCTCTCTTCCCCTTTCTCTCTCTTCCCCTCTCTCCCTCCCTTGACCCCTCTCTCTCCCTCTCCCCCCTCTCTTCCCCTCTCTCTCTTCCCCTCTCTCTCCCCCTCTCGTCCCCTCTGTCTCATCCCATCATCGCCTCTCTTTCACCCCATCATCCCCTCTCCCTCCCCCCATCGATCCCTCTCTCTCCCTCTCTCTTCCCCCTCTATCATCCCCTCTCTCTCTATCTCTTCCCCCCTCTCTCTCTTCCCCTCTCTCTCCCTCCCTTGTTCCCTTTCTCTCCCCTTTCCCCTCTCTCACCCCCTCCATTTCCCCCCTCTCTCTCCCTCCCTCGTCCCCTCTCTATCCCTGTCTCGTCCCCTTTCTCCCCCCGTCTTCCCCGCTGTCCCCCTCTCTTCACCTCTCTCTCCACCCCTCTTGTCACCTCTCTTTCCCCTCTCTCGCCCCTCTCTTGTCCCCTCTCTCTCCCTCTCTCCCCCTCTGCACCCATCATCCCCTCTGTCTCACCCCATCGTCCCCTCTCTCCCCCTACCGTCCCCTCTCTCTCCCTCCATCGACCCCTCTCTCTCCCTCTCTCTCCCCCCACCGTCGTACCCTCTCTCTCCCTCTCTCATCCCCTCTCTCCCTCTCTTGTCCCCTGTCTCTTCCTCAATCTCTCTCCCTCTCTCTTCCCCCTCTCTCTCATTTCCCTTCTCTCTCTCCCTATCGTCACCTCTCGCTCCCCTCTAGCCCCTCCCCATCATCCCCTCTCTCTCCCTCTCTCGTCCCCTCTCTCCGCCATCTCTCCCACCACTGTCCGCTCTCTCTCCCTCTCTCGTCCCCTCCCTCCCCCATCACCTCTCTCACCCTCTCTCTTCCCCTCTCGCTCTCATCCCCTCTCTCTCCCCCCCTCGTCCCCTCTCTCTCCCTCAATCTCTCCCCGTCTCACTCCCCCTCTCTCTCCCCCCATCGTCCCCTCTCTGTCTTCTCTCGTCCCCTCTCTCCCCCCCTCTCGTCCCCTCGTTCCCCCATCACCTCTCTCCCCCATCATCCCCTCTCTCTCCCCTCTCATCCCCTCACTCCACTCCTCTCGTCACCTCTCTCTCCCCTCTCTCTCACCACTCTCATTCCCTCTCTCTCCTCCTCTCATCCCCTCTCTCTCCACTTTCTATCCCCTCTCTCGCCCCCTCCATTTCACCCCTCTCTATCCCTCTCTCGTCCCCTTTCTCGCCCCTCGCGTCCCCTATCTATCCCACTCGTCTCCTCTCTTCCACCCCTCGCATCACCTCTCTTTCGCCTCACTCGCCCCTCTCTTGTCCCCTCTCTTTCCCTCTCTCCCCCTCTGCACCCATTGTTCCATCTCTCTCCCCCATCGTCCCCTCTCTCTCCCCCTCTCGTCCCCTCAGTCTCAGCCCATCGTCCCCTCTCTCCCTATCCCGCCCCATTCTCTCTCTCTCTATTAATCCTCTCTCATACGATCATCTCTCTCCCTCTCTCTCTCGCACTCTCTCTCGTATCTGCCCCCTCTCTCCCTCCATCTTGACCTCTCTCTCTCTCGCCCACTCTTTCTCTCGCTGTCTCTCCCGTGCACACGCTCTCCCCCTTGCTCACCTCCTTTCTTCATCTCTCGGCGACTCTTTCTCTCATTATGGCTTCTCTCTCTGTCATCCTCTCCCTGGTCGCCATCTCTCACTCCCCTCTATCACTCTTGCCCTCTCTCTCTCTCGATACATATCTCCCTCCTTTGCGCTCTCATCCCATCTCACTCTCGCTCTCGCACCCTCTCTTCCTCTCTCAACCCCGTCACCCTCTCTCATCTCTCTCTCTCTCTCGCTCTCCCTCTCTCTCTGTCTCTCTCGACCCTCCCTCCCATTCCCGCCTCCTCTTTCTCTCTACCCCCACTCTCTCTGTCTCTCTCTATCTCTCTTTCACGCCCCCCTCTGTCTCATCTCTGTCACTCGCTAGTCGCCTCTCTCTCACTCTCCCCCCGTCTCTCTCATAAACTCTCTCCCTCGTTCCCACTCTCTCATCCCCTCTCTCTCGCTCTCGCAACCTCTTTTCCTCTGCCACCCCCTCCCTGTCGCTCTCTCTCGCCCGTCTCCCTCTCTCACACACCGCTCTATCTTTCCCTTGCTCACTCTCTCCCTCTCTCTCACCCATTTCCTCCCTCCCTCCCTCTCTCTCTCTGTCTCGTCCTCTCTTGCCCCTCACGCTCGCTCTCACCCTCTCTCTCTCTCCTGCCCTCCTCTCTCTCGACCACCCCCCACACACTCTCGTCTCCTTCTTGCCCTTGCTCTCTCTCACCATTTCTCTCTCTCGCCCTCGCTCTGTCTCTCCCGTCTCTCTCTCTCTCCCTTTCTCTCTTGCCCCCTCCCTCTCCCATCTCTCAGTCTCACACTTTCTCTCGCCCACTCTCTCTCCCAACCCTCACTCTCATTATCTCCTCCCGTGTATCTCTCTTTCTTTTCCTCACCCTATCTCTCTCTTGCCCCTCTCTCTCCCTGCCCCTCACTCTCTCTCCACCTTCTCCCACTCTCGACCCCCCTTCCTCGGTGACTCTCTCTCTCTCTCTCCACCTCCTTCCGTTTCTCTTCGGCTGAATCTCTCTCCCTCCCTCCCTGTCTATCTGCCACACACTGTCTCCCTGGTCCTTCCGTTCCCCTCTGACCCAGAGACTGGGGTGTTGGTGGTGAGGCTGCGTGTGCGATGGTGGGGATGGAATATGGGAGAAGGGGGGGAAATGTGGTAGAGATGGAATTGCAGAAGGAGGCAGAGGCGGCAAGAGAGAGAGAGTGAGGTGGAGGGGAGAGGGAAGAATGGAGGCAGGTGGAGAAACCAGTTTTGGGGGTGTTGTGAGAGAGAGGGATGAGGGAGAATGAAGAGGAGAGGTGGTGGAAGAGAGAGAGGGAGAGAATTGAGAAGGAAGAGTGGGGGAGAGGAAATGGGGAGGCCAGGTTGGACCTGGGGGTATCAGAGGGAGTTAAACCCATCTCCTGAGCTCAGGGCGCGGTGCCCTCCCCTTCCCTGAGGACCAGGACTTGGGGCTGAGTCTGTCTCTCTCCAGCTCAGCTTCTCCAACACAAAGACACACAACAACATTGGTCACTGCTGCTCGGCACGCTTTAATCAACATTTTTATTGTTTACAAATGAAAGTGATGGATACAGTCAGTGGGATGGTGCCTTTTCTCACTGGCCCCTGAGTTGTGAGAAACATTGAAATGTTTCACTGTCACCCCCCTGTGGGATAAAGATGGACAAACCAGCGCTACCCTCAGTCTGGTACGACAGCGACAGGCAGGTCCATCGCTGAAATACTGAACTGAAATGAGAAAATCCCATATGGATTGATTAATGAGGGAATTTGATGGATGGATGGATTTGGGTGAAGGGATATTTCAGCACATTCTTCAGCTGCTGCCTGAACTTAGTCTGGGTCACGGCATAAATCGCGGTGTTTGTGCAGCAACTGAGGAGCTGCAGCATGAAGCCCAATTCCTGCACAAAGGTATCGAGATACACAGACGGAAACCCAATCAACCGCATCCGTTTCCATATAGTATAGAGCATTAACGCTGACCATAACAGGATGAAATTGGCCGAGATCACAAACAGTAAAATGATGGATTTTTTTCGGTTTCTCATTTCAGTGTCAGACTGACCGTCCCCATTGGTGTGAGCGCGGAGTCTCCTGCGGGCTCTGCTGGTCACTAAAATGTGTCTGACGGTGAGAACATTGAGCAGCAGAATCAGGAGAAATGGGACACACGGGTTCAGAATGTAGTGGAGGAACTCGATTGTGACCCAGACAATGGAGATTCGATCAGCGACTTTTACAAAACAAAACCAGGGGGTGTTCACCAGCCAATACCAAGCTGTGAGCATAAAATACCAGGAAATGTTCTTTAAACAGCTCAGCACAGTCACTGCTCCCAGAACCACAGCCGCCGTTTTCTCACTGCAATATTTACTTTTCAGCTTCTGGCAACAAATGGCCAAAAACCGATCAAAGGTGAAAGTGATGGTGAACCAGACAGAGCAGTCAGTGACTGCATAAAGCAGGACGGCGTGGATATTACACACGGGGAAGGCGTACAGGAAATAAAACTGTTCCCGATAAACAATGGGAATGTGTCTCAGGATCAGGTCGAGGATAATGACCAGGTGATCCGCTGCTGCCATGGCCCCCAGGTAACGTCTGACACTTGGAGACAATCCACAATCTTTATAAAGCAGGACGTAGATGGTGACTACGTTAACTGTGAGGAAGGAAAACAAACCCATTATCCATCAGCCTGGAGGCAAAGGGACCCGTTTGATCGGGGACCCAGTGAGATTTTCAAATGTGTCCCTGTATTCCGGGATTTATTAAAATAATTGGAGCTGGAATAACAAATGGGAAGGTCTGAATTACTGACAAAAATGTGACATAAACCACAAGAATCCCTTTTCCCGCAAAATGAGACACATCCATAAGGACAGATTGTTTCTAGAACATTCCCACACACTCGATCACTCGAGAGCAGACACAGGTCAGTCCTTCCCA
Source organism: Chiloscyllium punctatum (assembly GCF_047496795.1). NCBI lineage: Eukaryota > Metazoa > Chordata > Chondrichthyes > Orectolobiformes > Hemiscylliidae > Chiloscyllium > Chiloscyllium punctatum. The sequence continues at coordinate 4,582,841 of NC_092767.1, read as the reverse complement.
GTTCCCAATACGGAGGGTGGAAACGTTGCTGTTCTGAAGGATTCTCTCCCAGTTTCCTGAAGACAAACGGAGTTTGGGAATTTTTGTATTTTGGTCTAAATTGTGGTCGACCCTGTGTCGTGAAGAAATGTAAACGCAGGGAAAACGTATTCACCCCTTTAACTGCCTGAGGGGTCTTCAGAACAGTGTCTCCTTCTCCCTGGAACGGGATCCCTTCCCTCGGGATCTTATCGTTTGTTCAATTCACCAACTTCTGGCCGTTCACAAACAATGTCAGGGACAGAACGTTCCGGGGAATGTCGATTATAGAATGTCAGGGACAGAACGTTCCGGGGAATGGCAGTTATAGAATGTTGGGGACAGAACTTTCCGGGGAATGGCAGTTATAGAATGTTGGGACAGAACGTTCCGGGGAATGTCAGTTATAGAATGTCAAGGACAGAACGTTCCGGAAAATGGCAGTTATAGAATGTTGGGGACAGAACGTTCCGGAGAATGGCAGTTATAGAATGTCAGGGACAGAACGTTCCGGAGAATGGCAGTTATAGAATGTCAGGGACAGAACATTCCGGGGAATGTCAGTTATAGAATGTCAGGGACAGAACATTCCGGGGAATGTCAGTTATAGAATGTCAGGGACAGAATGTTCCGGGGAACTCCTTGACCTGTCCATGACCTTCCCCATCCTCTCTTACCGATCACCTCTCCCCACCTCCGTCTCTCGATCACATTCCCAGCTCACTTACCCCAGCCCCACCTCCTGCACCAGCCCCAGCCCCCTCCCCCTCCCATTTATCTCTCAGCTCCCCAGCCCACAAGCCTCATTCCTGATGAAGGGATTATGCCTGAAACGTTAATTCTCCTGGTCCCCGGATGCTGCCTGACCTGCTATGCTTTTCAAGCACCACACTCCCAGTCAGGAAACAGTCCGACACCGTCATACTCACAGGATCAGGCGTGATGGGTAATTTAGATTAGATTAGATTACCTACAGTGTGGAAACAGGCCCTTCAGCCCAACAAGTCCACACCGACCCGCCGAACTGCAACCTACCCAGACTCATTCCCCTACATTTACCCCTTGAACTCACACTACGAACAATTTCCCATAGCCAATTCACCTAACCTGCATATCTTTGGATTGTGTGAGGAAACCGGAGCACCTAGACGAAACCCATGCAGACAGGGGGAGAATGTGCAAACTCCACACAGTCAGTCGCCCGACGCTGGAATTGAACATGGGTCTCTGGCGCTGTGAGGCAACAGTGCTAACCACTGTGCCACCGCGCTCACCCATAATGTTTCATGAAGCCCCATCACCATCCCTGGGTATATCCTGAGCCACCGGCAGGATAGACCCACCAGTGGTGGGGACACCCTGGGATACAGTCAGGGAAGGAGTTACCCTGCAAATCCCCAACATTGATTCCAGAACCCAGGAAATCTCATGGTAACAGATCATGGTCAAGGAAGTCGCCTGAGGATGGTTGTCTCCTGCACCCCACCCCTCCTCTTGGAAACAAATCAGAGGAAGCACTGAGGGTGATAAGTACTCAGACCATCCTCTGGGTGTGGGACTTCAATGTCCATCACTAAGAGTGTCCCCACAGGCCCACCGCTGCCTGAGCAGGGACAGGATTCAATACACAACAGCCAGACTGGGGGAATCATTCTCACCAAACTCCTTGTCCCAGATGGATCTGTCCCTGACAGTATCTCTAGGAGCAGTCAGCACACAGTCCTGGTGGAGGCACAGTCTCAGCCTCATACTTGACATACTCATAATTAGTGTGTTGCTTGAAAAGCACAGCAGGTCAGGCAGCATCCTAGGAGCAGGAAAATCACCGTTTCGGGCAGCAGACCTTCATCACGAATGAGACTGCGAGCCTCCGGGATGGAGAGATAAATCATATGATGCGTACTGCTCACAGTGTGATGTGGCACACCCTCCTGTGAAGTAGTACTTACTTCTCAAGGACAGAGCACATGGAAACTGGCCATCCATGAGGCACTGTGGGCTAGTAACAGTTGCAGCATCAATGGCCTTCCCTTCATCATAAAGTCAGAAGTGGCCTATTTTGAAACTGATGGTTTCAAAATATTCAGCACCATTCACAACTGCACCGATACTGAAGCAGGCTATTCAGCCCATCATGAGTTATAAATAGGAACAGAATGAGGCCATTCAGCCATTGGAGGCTGTTACTCAGCTATTGGAAAAGAACTTTTAATCTCTCATACCTGTTACACAGGAAATGGAAGGGAACATTCAGCACTTCAAAGCGGATACACGGGAATACGGGGAGCTGTGCAGACCACACCAGAGCATTGATCGATATACCCAGATTAGAAATCTGTCCAGGACGGGGAGCTGTGCAGACCACAGCAGAGCATTGATCTATAAACCCAGACTAGATATCTGTCCAGGATGGGGAGCTATGCAGACCACAGCAGTGCATTGATCTATAAACCCAGACTAGATATCTGTCCAGGACGGGTAGCTGTGCAGACCACAGCAGTGCATTGATCTATAAACCCAGACTAGATATCTGTCCAGGACGGGGAGCTGTGCAGAATTCCGCAGTGCACTAATGTGTGAACCTGAAAGAAATATTCTTCCAGTATGTGGAGCTTCACGGACACTATCTATAAACCTCAACCAGTTAGTCTGACCAGCACAGGGAACAGTACAGTAATCACCGTGAATTAATCTGTAAAAGAGGAGCATTTACCCTCCCAGCATGTAGGACTGTGTACACAACCCCAGTGCATTGATCTGTAACCCAGGAGCAGTTACCCTCCCAGCATGTAGGACGGTGTGCACCACCCCAGTGCATTGATCTGTAACGCTGGAGCAGTTACCCTCCCAGCATGGAGGCCTGTGTACACCACCCCAGTGCATTGATCTGTAACACTGTGTGAGATCCCTGCCCAGTGTGGGGAAACTTGTAGCCCATGCTGGAAGTGACAGGATGTGCAGCTCACACCAATTTCCAGCTCCATATCCCCATTGGGCCATGTTGAGTGGGTGCTGTGGGTGTGAACATCATTGCCAGAGAGAGATGGCGAGGGAGTCAGTTTAAACAATAACAAATAAGAGGGGTTTGGGAAATAGACAGTGAGGGGGAGACTGAGAGACAATGTTATGGAAGGATGTGTTCCCAGGTTTCAGAATGCTGAAATGAAAACATTTTAACAGCATCCTGTAACATAAGCCAGTGTTTCCAGTAATGGTAGGTGAAAATGATATTGTTGGTGTACCGATGATGCAGAGTTTTGGATGAGTATTTGTTCTTCAGCTTTGTATCTGGGTGTAGGGTCAGCAGAGTCTTTGACTCATTGGGCTCAATCTCACAATAATTTGTCTCAGTGCCATTTTTATTGACTGTGACAGAGGGATCATCCACACTAGGCCGAGCTAGTTTCCTGGTGCTATCATATCGAACTCACCTCATTAACTACCCACCCCATCCCATGGTGTCCCTCTCATTCAATACCAGCCCGATGTTTCCACCCATCATGACTGGAGGTACTCACTATCGACCGGGTGCCCCTGGATATTCCGTGATCCCTGGCACTGGGGTCATCTTTAAAAGGCCAAGGGGCACATGGTTGAGCTTTCTCAGTTTGGTGCTGCCCTGCACAGTTTACCTTGAGCATGGCAGATAAGGGACAATTACACCACGGTTTGTCGACAGGGGCACGGAGGTCCTGGTGGATGGGCTAGTATAGAGGGGGGCCATTCTCTTCCCAGAGGGGGCCACACCACCAGACCCACCGAGCATGGTCTGAGCTCCCCACCCAGCTCAGTGCAGTATCTGCGATCTGAAGAAATGCCCAGCAATACAGGACAAGCATCAATAACCTTCCCCACTCTGTCAGGATAAGGGTCACCGTATTCTCTCTGCTCCCTCACACTCACTGTATATCTGTTATAGCACTGACCCCCGAACAAGGCTCATGGTCCACCACACTCACTGCCGCATGCTGCACCTTCTCTCTCTCTCTCTGTCTATGTCTCTGTCTTTGTCTGTCTCTGTCTATCTCTGTCTCTCTGTCTCTCTCCCCCTTCCTCCGCTTTACCCCCCCTACACTAATAACATTGCATGGATACAGCACTGTGGACTGACTCCCCTCAGACCCCTCACCATGACCCTGTTCCCCACCTCTTCCAGCACTAACAGCAGGACCACACACCCCGACCCTTCCTCCCTCCCCTTCTCCCATTCCAGGAGAAACAGCCTGGAATAGGACAGAAAGGGCCTATCCGGGTGATGGAGTGTCCGATATCCGTTCCCTCACCCCCTCCCCCCGCCATGTGGGGAGGACCATGGTACGAGCCGGAGAGGACCAGGACACCTCCTGTGGAGATTCTGAAACATCCACGTCCCACCGACCGAGTAAGGAGCAATGTTCAGTGAAGGGCGATTCTCACTTTAAACCCACTGACAGCTCTGTTTCCCCCCCGGCACAACTGGGAAGCCGTGGCCCTGATGCCATCTCCCTTTTGTGTCGAGCTGGTACAAATGGAATCCCCGCGGTCTCGGTGGGCAGGAGGGTGGGCTCACAACACATCGTCACCACCACCTCTCAGGAAGGGAGCACGGAGACTCCCTCCTACACCTCCCCCTGTAAACAGCTCAGATACTGAAACTAATCTGTGAGAGTTACTGCTCTCCCCACTTGTCTTGACATCTTCAACAATCTATGATCATATACAGGCAGCGCCCTCTGCTCCTGCACTCCCTTTATAACGGTACAGCCTGTATTAAACTGCCTTTCAATGTCTTTCCTACCACAGTCCATCACCTCACACTGCCCTGCATTGATCCCCATCTGCCTTACACCTGAACACTACTCCAACGTGTCACTGTCGTGTTAGAGTTCCACACTGTCCTCCATAGACTTTAGAGTTCTTCCAGTTTCGGTGCCACCTACAAACATTGAGATTGTTATAGTGTCACAGTCGCCATGAAAGAACTGAAATCCTGCCACACTCGCGAGTGTGAGCAAGTGAAATACTGATATATTCCTATGGACAGGGTCGAATAATGACATACGGTCAATGGAGCAACAAAACTCCTGACACATACGAGACAGAGTAGATGAAATATTGACAAACCACAGAGCAAGAGAAATCTGATAGGTTCCACTTATGTATATTCATCAGAGTATAATGTGATGATGTTGAAAGTGTGTACTGTACCTTTAAGAGAGGGTGAATGCTGTTCTGAACTGAGAACTTACAAGCACCTGCGATATGAGAGGATGGCAGACCCAGAAACAATATATTGCTATAGAGCTGGAGTCGGGTAATAAGCAGTTAAGAGAAAGGAGGTCCCAGAGTTGTGAATAGTTCATGTAAAATGTTCACTTTCAGCTTGAAAAAATAAATTGATGTTATTATTTAAATCGTAGAATTTGGTAGGTCTGTCACTCATATTTTAACAGTTTACGAGGCGAACTTATGTTTAGTTTAACTTACCAGATGAGCTTCATGCAGTGTCCTAACAATTCCCGTGTGTGTATCTGTGTGTCTCTGTGCGAGGCAAGTCTGTCAGTCTCCGTGGTGCTTAAAGTGATGCAATGCCACCCTCTGCTGGCCTCCCCACGCCACTGCACAGGCATTGGCAGAGGGTGAAAACCAACAGGGATTCATTCAGAGAGGGGGAGGGAGAGGGCAGCTGCTCACCGCACCATCCAAACTGATGTCTTATCCATGGACTGATCTAAATGTCCTTTAAACGTTGTAACTGTCCCTGCTTTCACCACTTCCTCTGGAAGTTCATTCCACACACAAGCCAGACTCTGTCTAAAATAATTACCTCTCGTAACATTTGTGAATCATTTTTCCTCGCATCTTAAAATATCCCTCAGTTTTGAATCCCCAACTCTAGGGAAAAGACATCAGCCTTTCTGCTTATCTGTACCCCTCACGATTTTGTAAACTTCTGTGACGTTACCCCTTAATCTCATACTCTCCAGTGTAAAAAAGGCCCAGCCTATCCAGCCTCTCCTTATAGCTCACTCCCTCCTTTCCCAGTCACATCTAGGTTAATCTCTTCTCAATCCTCTCCAGCTTAATAATATCAAGGTCAATAATATCAAAGTGAATAGTCAAGGTGTTTTCTAAGGCTACGGGGGGTCCAAAACTAGAGGACATAGGGTTAAGGTGAGAGGGGAAACATTTAAAAGTGACCTAAGGGGCAACGTTTTCACCCAGAGAGTGGTGTGCCTATGGAATGAGCTGGCAGGGTGACCAGACTGGACACAGTATTCCAGAAGAGGTCTCACCAATGTCCTGTACAACCACAGCATGACATCCCATTGCGATACTCAAAGTTCTGGCCAATGAAGACAAGTGTGTTAAACACTTTCTTAACAACAAGATCTATATGAGATGCAAATTTTAAATAATTAAACCTGACGGCCTAGGTTTCTGTACTACAGCACTGCCAAAGGCTCTAGTTTTAATTGTATAGGTCTTGCTGTTGTTTCATTTACCAAATCCAATTGCTCGCATTAATCCAAACTAAACTCCACCTGCCGCCCCTCAGCCCAGTGTGTGATATTAATGCCACCTCACTGTGCCCCTTCAATTTAAAAGTTCCCATCCCACTCCAGGAGGCCTGCACACTCCGGCCTTGAGTTTCACAAAAACCCTGAGCTTGGGTTGCCTTGTGTGGTTTGGGGGAGGAGGGACAGATTACAGACACAGTCAGTGGGGAGGAGGGGCTGGACAGTTATCACTGGCCTGGTATCATTTCATGGCTTTAGGAAGTGGGCAGTCGCATGTTAGAGGTGGGTAATACCGCTCGGTGCTTTGGGGCCAGAAATTAAGCTCTTCCTTCATTTCTGGTGTTCAGTAATAAATATCCATTTGAGACCCTTCATTGGGCAGAGCGTCTCTGCAGGATTTCTTTACTTAATATTGCAGACTACAGATCATAGCAATTAAAGCTGTTCATAGTTAATTTCGATGGAGCAGCACGTGCACTCAAAATACTAGTTAAGACAAATATTTTGCATTTGTTTAACAATACAAAGTGTTTTCTTGAAATTCAGTAATGGCAACATGATTATAATAAATCGGAGAAAGTGAGGATGGCAGATGCTGGAGATCAGAGCTGAAAAAAGTGTTGCTGGAAAAGCGCAGCAGGTCAGGCAGCACCAAAGGAGCAGGAGAATCGACGTTTCGAGCAGAAGCCCGTCTTCAGGAATGAGGCTGGTGTGCCAAGCAGGCTAAGATAAAAGGTAGGGATGAGGGACTTGGGGGAGGGGCATTGGAAATGTGATAGCTGGAAGGAGGTCAAGGTAAGGGTATTAGGCCAGACATTGGCCTATCGCAGCTACACTGGCACCACCCCGCACCTTTTCCTCCGCTACATCGATGACTGTATCGGCGCTACCTCGTGCTCCCACGAGGCGGTTGAACAGTTCATCAACTTTACTCACACTTTCCACCTCAAATTCACCTGGACCGTCTCAGAATCCTCCCTCCCCTTCCTAGACCTCTCCATTTCTATCTCGGGCGACCGACTCATTACGGATATTTTCTATAAACCGACCGACTCCCACAGCTGCCTAGACTACCCCTCCTCCCACCCTGGCCTCTGTAAAAACTCCATCCCATATTCCCAATTCCTTCGCCTGGGCTACAACTGCTCCCAGGAGGACCAATTCCAATACCGAACAACCCAGATGGCTCCTTCTTCAAAGACCGCAACTTCCCCTCAGCCATGGTTGACGATGCTCCCCGTCACATCTCCTCCACTTCCCGTGCCTCCGCCCTTGAACCCTGCCCCTCCAATCAGCACCAGAACAGAACCCCATTCGTCCTCACTTACCACCCCACCAACCACCAGATACATCGGATCATCCTTCGTCATTTCCGCCAACTCCAACAGACCCCACCACAAAGGATATATTTCCGTCCCCACCTCTATCAGCGTTCTGGAAAGACCACTCCCTCCGCCACTCCCTCGTCAGGTCCACATTCCCCCGCCAACCCAACCTCCACTCCCGGCACCTTCCCCTGCAACCATAAGAAATGCAAAATTTGCGCCCACACCTCCCCCCCACTTCCCTCCAAGGCCCCAAGGGATCCTTCCATATCTGCCACAAATTCACCTGCACCACCACACACATCATTTACTGCATCCGCTGCACCCGATGTGGCCTTCACGATATTGGGGAGACAGGCCGCCTACTTGCGGAACGTTTCAGAGAATACCACTGGGACACCCGCACCAACCAAACCAACCGCTCCGCGGCTGAACACTTCAACTCCCCCTCCCACTCCACCAATTCATGCAGGTCCTTGGACTCCTCCATCGCCAGACCATGGCAACAAGACGCCTGTAGGAAGAGCACCTTATCTTCCGCCTCGGATCCCTCCAACCACAAGGGATGAATGCGGATTTCTCCAGCTTCCTCATTTCCCCTCCACCCACCTTACATCAATCCCAACCCTCAGATTCAGCACCACCTTCTTGACCTGCAGTCTTCTTCCCGACCTCTCCACCCCCGCCCTATCACCCTTACCTTATACTCCTTCCACCTATCACATTCCCAACGCCCCTCCCCAAGTCACTGCTCCCTACCTTTTATCTTAGTCTGCTTGGCACACCAGCCTCATTCCTGAAGAAGGGTTTTTGCCCGAAACGTCGATTCTCCTGCTACTTGGATGCTGCCTGGCCTGCTGTGTTTTACCAGCAACACTTTTTTCAATTCTGATTATAATAAATCCACACCGAGCTGAAAGCGGGCACTAAAATATGTCTCAAAATCTGGGTATGGTAGTGTAGTGGGTAGTGTCCCTGCCTCTCAGTCAATGCTCTGAATTTAATCCAATTCCTGAACTTGTGTGGTAGTGTTCCTAGCTCTGGACTAGAAGGACTGGATTCATGTCCTGCCTATTGCAGAGCTATGTCACATCATGTCAGAACAGGCTGGTGAGCAAACACACAGGAGAATAATGTTCCAGCTTTATGGGTATTGCTGAGTGATGCTAGCGTCCCTACCTCCGGGCACAAAGGTCTAGGCGTAAAGCCCACAGAAGTGTCTCAAGAAACATCTGAATAGACTGATGAAAATGGATTTAGAATTGTGACCTGATGGAGAAGGAAGAGGTGTCAGTATTGAATTTCAGGATTTAGGCCCAGGATGACTGAAAGTACAGCCATTCGTGTTGATTGGAGGCACATTTCGCAGCAGTAAAGGTTTATAAAATCAGAACGGTCCTGAATAGGGTGAGTCGTCAGGGTTTTTTCCCCCAGGTTAGGGGTATCAAAAACGATAGAGGATTAGTTGAAAGTGAGAGGGGAAAAGTTTCGATGAGGCCTAAAGGGCATCATTTCACACAGAGGGTGGTGTGTGTATGGAATGAGCTGCCAGAAGAAGTGGTGGAGGCTGGTACAACTGCAGCATGTAAAAGGCATCTGGATGCTGACAGACCTGCCGAGATTTTCCAGCAATTTCTGTATTTCTTGAAAAAATGCTTTTAACACAGGTATTCTATTTAAATTAAACATTTTTATTTTTTAATGACACAGGGACATATAAACATGTCTTTAAATCGACCAAGGCCATTTTCTGCTCAGGATATTGCTCTGTGTATGACAGCAGCAATGATGCACCCACATGGAACAGGGAATGTGATGGAGACATAGTTTGGACAATGTACAAGGAGACCTCACATGGTCCAGTTTGGGAGAGGATGACATTACTGTGTGATTCAACGCAGAGAGGGAGAAAATGTAATATACCCGAGAAGGAATGGCCTATTGCACTCTCACTCCTTCATTATTCCTCATCACAGCAATGTGTGCGAGCTAACAAAAAAACCCTCTACAGTCATCGTTACCATTCTTATTTTTATGGAGTCCCTGCAGTGTTGAAACAGGCCCTTCGACCCAACAAGTCCATACCAACCTTCCCAACCCGTTTCCCTATACTTACCCCTGACTAATTCACCTAACCTAGAAATCCCTGAACACTACAGACAATTTAGCATGATCAATCCACCGAACCTACACAGTTTGTGGTAGGAAACTGGACCACCCATTAGAAACTCACACAGAAAAGTGGAGAATGTGCAAACTCCACACATACAGTCACCCAAGGCTGGAATCGACCCCAAGTCCCTGGTGCTGTGAGGCAGCAGTGCTAACCACCGTGCTGCCCTTTGGGTGATCACTGACCAGAATTCACTGGAATCTCCTCTCTGCCTAAAGCAAAGGGAATTAAGCCAAATCCAACTGTCCCAGGATGGAATCCCATTGCTAGCAGCTGTGTGAGTAAAATATCTTCAGAAACAGAATAGCGTTGTGGACAGTCTCACAATTTTCCCTTTAGGCATGAGTTCCAATAATATCTGAACAGAGTTCTTTCAAGTTAAAAGTGTGTGTGTGTGTGTGTGTGTGTGTGTGTGTGTGTGTGTGTGTGTGTGTGTGTGTGTGTGTGTGTGTGTGTGTGTTTAGAAAGGGAAATATTGATTATATACTTGCAATACCCAAACCGTTTACCATTCATCTTTCCATCACAGTTTGAGTAACATTGCTCTGAATCATAAATGTGCTATTTGAGCAGATTTGAGCAGTTCCTAAAACTGACCCTGACCCAGTCTCAGACCGATATGATCGGCCATATCACAAACCTGGTGACATTTAACATTTGTTGGGAGCAGTGGAGGAGTGGGACTAGAAAAGGAAACAGTGACCCCAAAACCCGTGAACTATAGACCGCTGAGCCTGATGTCAGCGGTGGGAAAGTTGTTGGAGGGGATTCTGAGGGATAGCATTTACATATATTTGGGAAGCCAAGGGCTGATCGGGGTAGACAACGAGGCTTTCTGCATGGGAAATCATGTCTCATTAATTTGGTTGAGTTTTTTGAAGAGATAACAAATAAGATTGATGAAGACATTTTGGTAGACATTGTCTATATGGTCTTCAGCAAGGTTTTCATTTAAAGAACAAAGAGCAAAGAAAATCTAAAGCCCAGAAACAAGTCCTTCAGCCCTCCAAACCTGGGCCGATCCAAATGTACTGTCTAAACCTGTCGCCCAATTCCTAAGTATCTGTATCCCTCTGCTCCCCACCTACTCATGCATCTGTCCAGATGCATCATAAGTGAATCTACCGTGCCTGCCTCTACCACCTCTGCTAGCAACGTCTTCCAAACGCCCACCACCCTCTTTGTGAAGTACCTACCGCAAGTATCCTCCTTAAACATTCCACTTCTCACTTTGAAAGCACGACCTCTCGTTATTGAATCCTTCAACCTGGGAAAAAGCTTGTCTCGATCCACACTGATTCCTGAAGAAGGGCTTATGCCCGAAACGTTGATTCACTTGCTCCTCGGATGCTGCCTGGCCTGCTGTGTTTTTCCAGCACCACATTTTTCAATTCTGTCCACCCTGTCTATACCCTTCATGATTTTGCAAACCTCAATCAGGTCCCCCCTCAATGTACTTTTTTCTAGTGAAAGTAAACCTAACCTACTCAGCCTCTCTTCATAGCGAGTATTTCATTCTGATTGGTAGACAGATTAGTAAGGTTCGGTCACATGGGATACAGAGGAAGCTAGTCACAATTGGCTTGAAGGAAGAGGGATATTTTTCAGACTAGAGGCTTGTGAGCAACAGTGTGCTGTAAGAATCAGTACTGAGTTCACTGCATTTCATCATTTATGTCAGGGTTTTAGATGTGAATATTGGGGCCATAGTTAGTAAGTTTACAGATTATATCAGAAAGGTGGTGTAGTAGATTATCTCAGAGTATAACGAGACCACAATTGGATGGAACAAAGGGGCAAGGAGTGACAGATGAAGTTTAATTTAGATAGATACGAGGTTTTGCAGTTTGGGAAGGCAAATCATGGCAGAAATTATACACTGCTGTTAAGGTCCTGGAGAGTATTGTGGAACAAAGGGACATAGGACTGCAGGTACATTGTTCCTTGAAAGTGGAGTCGCAGGTGGACAATGTGGGACAGAACACATTTGGCACATTTGCCTTAATCAGTCGGAGCATTGAGTATAGGGGTTGTGGTGGCATGTTGTATCTGTACAGGATGTTGGTGAGGCCACTTTAAGAATACTACGTACAACTCATTGTCTGCAGAAATGATTTAGACACCGATGTTCCAGGACTGCAAGTTTGAGCTTCGTGGAGAGGTTGATTAGGTTGAGGTGCTTTCTCCTGGAGTTTCAGAGGCTGAGGGGTGACATTATAGAGGTTCACAAAACCAGCAGTGGCATGGATATTCTCAACAGCCACGTTCTTCTCCCCAGTGTAGGGGAATCCAGAACAAGAGGGCATAGGTTGGAGGAGAAAGGGCGAATGATTTCGAAGGGACCTGAAGATAAATGTTTCACACAGAGAGTGGTGTGTGTACCGAAAGTGCTGTCAGAGGAAGTGGTGAAAGCGGTTACAATCGCACATTTAAAAAGTATCTGAAAGAAGTGGGATATTGGTCAAATGCTGGCAAATGGGACTGGATCAGATTTGATATCTGATCGGAGTGAACAGGTTGGACTAACGGGCCTGTTTCCGTTCTACAAGACTCTCCGATTCGATAAGGAGGATGACGAATAATTATGAAAGGCCCTTTCAAGTCGGAATCCTCTTCACTGGAAGTTTATTGTGCCTCCATGCTTACATTGATTGAAAGCTGCATTAGTTAAATATTTGACAGAAGTGTGAGTCATGCAAAATGGGATATAGACAGGAAGGTGGGGCTGAGACACCAACCTGATCAGCCAAATCTTAGTGCCTGGTGGAGAAGGCTCAAAGTATCTAATGACCCACTCCTGCTCCTCAGTCCCATGTTTCTGTGTTCCATTCAGCCCATCAAACCTGCTAGACAGGAGCACTTAGATGCTACTTACTGCTATAAACTGGTGCACAGAAACACAGACAATTCAGCCCTTCAAAACTGTCCCACACGCTTTGAGGTGATTTGGGAAGTGTAATTGGAAAATCCGGGCACGGGTATGAAAGAGGCCTCTCATCTCTCTTTACAGAGCTTCCCCTCTCTGCAACTTGTGCTTCATTTCTTGGCCATGTTTAGACCCAAATTCACTGGGAATACAGCCCCCATACCTCACCCAGAGATGGCTCACAGAATCCTCTGGTCTCCCTGACTGCAATATGCAACAACAGAGCATTCATGAAAATAACACCCACTAACTTTCCAATAACAGAATTGGAAAACATCAGAAACAGGGGCAGGTCGTTCACTCCCCAAGCCAGCCTTGCCTTTCACTAAGATCATGACTGATCTGTTCTTGGTCTCAAATCCTTTTTCATACACAATTCTTCATAGCCCTCAACTCTCTGACAGATCAATATCCATCTAGCTCCTCTTCAAATTCTTTCAGTCATCGAGCTCCCCAACACTCTTGAGAAGAGACATCCTGACATTCAATACCACCTGTTTGAAGAAAACACGTGCTGCTCCTATATCATGGCTTATTGATGTGAACAAAAGAGGTTGAGACAAGGGTTCAGGTATAAATGACTGGCCCTGATATCAAGGCAGTGGTTGACTTCTGTTGACATCAAGGAGCTTAACAAAACTTGACTTAATGGGAATCAGAGTAAACTCTCCAGTGTTTGGGGTCAAACATGGCACAAAGGAAGATGTTCATCATCTCAGTCCTGGGTCAGCTCTGTGGGTGTTCCTCAGGGTAGCTTCGTCTCCACAAACATCTTCAGCTGCTTCATCAATGTCTCCCCACCCCCACCCTCCCCACCATAAGATCAGAAGTGGGGATGGTCACAGAAGATTCCACAATGTTCAGAACATTTTGTCCCCCCTCAGCTCCTGACTTGGTCTGTGTCCGTGTGTAGCAGGTCCCAGACACACTCAGGCTTGTGCTGTTAAAGTGTCGGTAACATTCCTGTAACAGCACTGCCTGACACTGCACATTGCCACAGTAAAACAAGAGTTCATTCACCACCTCACGCTAGTTTCGCAGGAATATGAGGAAGTCATTCAGCCCATTGATATTATTGGATTAGAACAGGGACAGCCCACTCAGTACCTCCGGCCTATTACTCAGGAAGAGAAGGAGTCTAGTGTGATGGACCACCAGAGCCCCTCGAAAATATTTGAAGGCAGTAGCATAGACTTTAATGTTTTCTTATTTTAAATGGAATGTAAAGTGTCTGTTCCAGATGCAATGTGACAGCATCAAGAGAAAATTCAGAGAAAGTAGCAGTCAGGAGACATTCCCCAAAGCTTCCAACTCTGTGGAGAACCCAATAGTTTCTGATGTAACTGAGAAACCAAAACCCAGAGATCCTAATCTGTGAGAGCTGGCCACACCCATTCAGGCTGCATTAAAATTAACCTAAGGTCTCCCCGAGCTGTTACTCAAGTGTCTTAACTAACCAGCTTGGTAATGATTGTTCAATCTCTCTCTTAAAAGAATCCAGGACAAAATAACCTCTTAAAGCTACAGCATCATCAGACTTGTCAGTACATCGACCTGTCAAACAGGAACCAGGGATAACCCAGTCAGGCCCTTGGCCTTGTCCAATCGGACGAGGAAGATGCCAATCAGTCCCTTGAGTCACTTATACAGGAACAGCAGGAGGCCATTCCCACCTCAATGCACTTACACGGGGGCAGAATGTGGTAATTGATGCTGATTCCTGATGAATGTCTTATTCTGAAACGTCGATTCTCCTGCTTCTCGGATGCTGCCTGACCTGCTGTGTTTTTCTAGCAATCAACGCTCTACTCTGATCTCCAGCATCGGCAGTCTTAAGTGTCTCCAGATTGATGCTCTAACATGATGAACAATCGGAACAGAGGCTGCACAGACAGACTGTTCCACGTTGTTCCTCCTGGGTCCGTTGCTCATGATACACATGTAGGACGTTAACATGGTGAGAAGGGAAGCCATATGTCTTGTGTGAAGTCTCAAGAAGGCACCTTCCATCTCCGAGAAGCCAGCCTGGTGTTCTCTATGTAGGGCGGAAGATGGTGGGAATGGCTACCTGTTTCAGATGGAAGGTATTGTGGCTGCTGTTGGGGATTGTGAACAACATGACGTTCATTACAGGGTTCACACGCCGACTGCACAATAACGTGGGGAGAGTTTGTAAAGGCATATAAACTATTCGGAAAGCCATGTTAGATTGATGAATGGACTCTCTAAGTTCAAATAATGGTGATCTTGCTCGTGTTGATCTTGTCTCATGCACGTCCTGTTCAGTGTAACCTGTATGCCTTACTCGGTCCAAGTCTATTTCCACCCTATGATCTGTCTGGCCATGTTTACTATGACCTGCCCCCACTGCTCATAAACAAAGTGTTTCCCTGTACTGAGGTACACGTGACAATAAATCAAACCAATCAATCCTGGGTAAAGTATGGAATTTCTCACACTACCAATGTGTCTTTTGGAAATAAGTGATCGCTGCCACTCCTCGTGTTTCAGCGTCACCATTTCTTCGTCTCTCACAGCTCTACAGGTTAAACACTTAGCTTCTTTACTCTATCCTCATGTTACCATCACTGGTCTCTGTGGTAAGAAGATCATTCCTTACAAAGGACATCAAGTCTGTAGAGAGTGCCCCAAATGCTCTTTCAGCAAGGCTCCACAACAGCAGGAAGATGGCTTTACTTATGTACTCGAATCATCTTACAATGAAGGACAGCATACCATTGACTGCACCCATTACTTACACAGGGTTTGATTCGGAGCAGTCAGCATAGACTTGTAAGTGGGAGATCATGCTTCCCAAATTTGTTTGCGTTCTTTGATGAAGTGACCAGGAAGGTTGATGAGGACAGAGCGGTAGACATAGTCTCTATGGATTTCAGTAAGGCCTTTGATAAGGTCCCACACGGCAGGCTGCTCTGGAAGGGGACACCACGTGGAATGCTGGGGGAACTGGCAAATTGGATACACAGTTGGTTTGATGGTAGAAGGCAGAGAGGGTTTAGTGGAAGGATGCTTGTCAGACTGGAGGCTGGGTCCATAGCTGTTTGTTATCTATGAATTAGTTGAGAATGTACAAGGCATGATTAGTAAGTTTGCAGATGACACTAAAATAAGTGGGAGCATGATCAGTGAGGAAGTTTATCAGAAATTGCAGCAGGACCTTAATCAGGTGGAGAAATGGGCAGAGAAATGGCAAATGGAATTTAATATAGATGCGTGATGTCTTACATTTTGGGAACTCAAATCAAGGCAGGAGTCTCATGGTGAATGGAAGGATCTTCAAGTGTGTAGTGCGCAGAGAGTCCTTGGTGTTCAGGTGCACGGTTCTCTGAGAGTGGAGTCACAGGTAGGCAGGGCAGTGAAGAAGGCTTTTCGCACACTAGCCTTCATCAGGTAGGACATTGAGTATAGAAGTTGGGAATTTATGTTGCAGTTACACAAGACTTTGGTAAGGCTGCACTGAGAGTATTGTATTCAGTTTTGTCACCTTGTTACAGGGAGGATGTTATTAAATTAGAAAGAGTGCAGAAGAAATTTTCAAGGACGTTGCCAGGACCCAATGGTCTGAGTTATAGGGAGAGTTTGGACAAGCTAGGACCTTTTCTTTAGCATGTAGAAGACTGAGGGAGTCCTTATAGAGCTGAATAAGATCGTGATGGTAGGGTTAATGCTCTCAGTCCTTTTCCAAGGTTTAGAGAATCGAGGACGAGAGAGGATCAGTTTAAGGTTAAAGGGGAAGGAATAAAAGGGAATCTGAGGGGCCACTTCTTTACACAGAGGGCTGGTACATGGATGAGCTGCCAGCAGATATGGTTGAGGGGGTTACATTAACAACATTTCAAAAACATTTGGATAAATATGTGGATAGGAAAGGACTGGAAGGATATGGGCCAACTGCAGGGAATTGGGGTTAGCGTGGATGGACATTTACAACGTAGAGTCGAAACTCCCCTGTTAATTAAAACCAAACACCCAGAAAAGCTGGCCTCACTTCGTAGTCTGTTAAAATATGAGTGACACAGATCTCCTACATTCCACTATTTAAACAAAAAATTGCAAGTTAGTTTCTTAACTTTAATAGTGAACACTAAACAACAGCTACTCACAAATACAAGCCCCTCTTTTCTTAGCTACTTACTATTTGACACCGACTCTGGAAAAATATTCTGTTCCAAAAGCCCACATATTAAACATTACAATCTCAAGACAACACAGTCTATATCTTACCCGCTGTGTTCACTCTTCCAGCTGCTGATCTTCCTGGGTCATTTTTTTATTGCAAGTAAGTTTAACATGAACATGTATCTTTGATAGAGAGTGTTTGAGATGGCCAGTTAGCACTCCTGCTCGACAGCAGTTACTCTGCTGTTGGATGGCAGTGGCTCCCCCTCTAGTGTTCAAAATGCTGGTTTTATATACTCCCCATGATACAACAATTCTCATAATTTGATTGCTTTCCAGATGTCCAAACAATAATATTCAAGTTCCGTTGGCTTCTGGTATCCTGAACGTTATTTAAAATCTTTGGTTGTATTTGAATTGTTGTCAAAACAGCAACCAAAACTCAGTCTCCATTTCCCAGCTAATTGTGACATATGGAACAATCTGACATTTAGCTGGCATCTGTGCTGTGCTTTCTATTCAACAAAACCCGTTCTGTCTTAAAGTGACCAGACATGGTTTCGGCTTCATAAGACCTCCATCCTTCAGAAAACAAAAGAACCATCAGAATTAAAAGATGGTTTCGTTTCTTTTCCTCTAATTCTTAATCCCATTATTATGAAATACAAAAGTATTAATCTCAATTATGTCATTCATATTAATTTTGTACACCTATTTAAACCGGAATAAGTCAAATCTTATCTAAACTTTTTACTTTAAATCCGCGATAACACATCTGCTATCACATTTTAGGACCCACAGCATGTACATTTTGTAAGTTTAAAGTTGGTGTGATAAGACTCCAATGAAATACTCTCATATTCAGGTCTTTAAATATTAAAAAAAACGTGAGAGGTTTGTCGTTGTCCACAACCATCTCCGACAATTTATTTGTCTCATAAACATAAAATATTGTCAGGTCAGTGCAAAACTTGATCATTCTTTTTCAATAATGGACAATGTTGTATTTTTCTTTCTGGTGGATATTGCGTTTTTCGACAAGTAGCCAATTAGCCACTCAAATCCATCATAACCTTTCTGTATCAATACATCTCCAACCCCTAAATCCCTAGAAGCAAATAGAATTTTCAAAGGGTTTCAGAATATTTGGTATAGCTGAAACTGGTGCGGTGATTAATGCTGCTTTAAAATTCTCAAATACCTCCTGGCATTGTTCTGTCCACCACAATTCTGTTTCCTTCTTTACTAAGTCCATCAGCGGTGCCAATACGCTGCTGAAGTTTGGAACAAACTTCTGATAGAATCCATTCAGTTCCAAAAATTGAAGCACGTTTTTCTTCGAGGACGGTCGTGGAAATTCCTCAAAGCCCTTCGTCTTTGTGTTCCATGGGGTCAACCTTCCATGGCCAATGTAATGTCCCAAGAACGTCACCTCTGTCTTCGCGAATTCTGTTTTCTTTAAGTTTAGTACCAAGTTTGCTTCTTGTAATCGTTCAACATGCTCTGCCAACAGTAACGTGAGCTTTCAATCACTTGCTAAAGGTCACTACGTCATACAGATAAACTACGCAATTTGTTCATCTGACCATACCTCTGTTCCTGAGTCACTAAACCTGGCTTTGAAGGGAATTCCTATCACTGGTGGCAATACTAATACGTCATCCCCACAGGAAATCGTCAATATTTCAGAGTTTTTATCTGCCACGTGCTTCATTCTATGCTGTGCCCTTCAGGTGCTGTTTAGCTAACTCACCTACTCCATCTAATCTCTCCCTCACCTCACATTCATAATCCGAGTGTGAGATCTCTGATTTCGGTCCTGTCAATTTATATTCAAATAATTCCACAGGACCTGTCACTTCAAATATTTACTTAAAGGAAGTAAACTGAGTAGATTTATTTCGGGCAAATAATTTTTCTCCAATGGCGAACAATTTAATGAGACTCCTTCATTCCAATCATTCCGGTAATCCTGACAGTACACTGTTAATATGGTCTTCAGCGTCTGATGATAACTTTCCAAGGCTCCCTGGGATTCAGGATGGGACGCCCTTGATTTAAACTGCTCTATGTCTAAGCTATCCAGGACTTCCTTAAACAGCTGATTGGTAAAATGAGACCTTGGTCTGACTGAATCTCTCTGCGGAGCCCACAGTGAGTAAAGAAAGCTACCAACTCCTCCACCTCCCTTTTTACCTTAATACTCCATAATAGAATTGCCTCTGGAAATCTGGTAGACACATCCATTATGGCTAGCAAATATTAGTTTCCACTTTTATTTTAGAAAGGGGAGCTACACAGCTCATCATAATCTACGTGAAATGTTCTTCGAATGCAGGAATTGTTAACAAAGGTTCTGGCTTTATTACTGCTTGTGACTTACCTACCATTTAGAATGTTTGACATGTACGTCAAAAAATAACCACGTCCGTGTGCATTGCAGGCCACTAGAATTGCCTCTGTACTTTAACCTGAGTCTTCTGTCCACCTAGGTGACCGCATGCAGTTAGTTTATGTGCTACCCGTAACACTGTACGCTACCTCTAAAACAATCTGGTGCACTTCGGCACATTTCCCTTCTGCACTAACCTATCGGGGTCTCCATTTTAATTTTAGCATTCTATCTTTAAGTTAACAACATTCGACAATATATTTTGATTCCTTTTCTGTGTGTGTGAATGTGTATGTGTGTGTGAATGTGTGTATATATCTGTTGTAAGTCCATTAGCCTTTCAGGACGAAACCCCTCTGCCTGATCCTCTGCCTGTTCAGGTTTTTCCTGCACCGTGACATCAAACAGTGGGTCAGTTCACTGCACATCAACTCCTTTGGCTTTTTATTACGGTTTTCCTTCCGGCTCTAACTTATGACAGTGGAATCTTGTTACTATACAGTCTGGAAAAATCCTGGGTATTTTTCTTTTAACTCCCCAATTCCCTCGTTTTCCTTTTGCCTTCTCCAATACAAGGGGTGCCACTCCCACCTTGGATCCTGTTCAATCGTTCACAAGAATAAACTGTATTCCTGGAAATAACACTCGGTTACTCACTGTCACTGTTACTTCCTCAACCTTGATTTGGCATTCCATCCTGATGTTACACAAGGGAATACTTAATTTCTAACCCCATTCCACAAATTGTTACGATCTTGATTAATATGTCAGAAAGAGTGAAAATACTTTCATCTCTCACTATTAGAGGCCGAGAGAAAGTGAGGGCTGCAGATGCCGGAGATGAGAGTTGAAAGGTGTGGGGCTGGAAAAGCATAGCCAACCAGGCAGCATCTGAGGGGCAGAAGAGTTGACGTTTCAGGCATAAATTCTTCATCAGGAAAGTGGGAGGTGGGGTAAGGGAGGGGGAAGGGGGCCGAGAAATAAATAGGAGTTTGGGAGTGGAGCTGGGTGTAAGATAGCTTGGAAGGCGATAGGTAGACGCAGGTGGGGTGTGATGGTGATAGGTCGGAGAGGAGGGTGTTGTGGATAGGTGGTAGGACAACTAGAACCCTCAAACTAGAACCATCATCAACGTTGACTCCACCAAATTCCAAATCTCCCCTCCCCCAACCTCTGCCAGATTGAACCATTCAATCTAGCACTGCCCTCTTGAACTGCCCTAACTGGCCAGCTTCCTTCCCACCTACCGACTCCACCCTCCAAACCGACATATCACTATTACTCCCACCTACATCTTCTTATCGCCTTCCCAGTGACCCTCCCACCAGCCCAGCGACTACCCTCGTATTTATCTTTCAGGCCCATTGTCCCCCCACCACATTCCTCACAATCGGTTTCTGCCTGATATTCCATTGTTCTGCTTTTCGGATGCTGCCTGATCTGTTGTGTTTTTCCAGCGTCTCACTTCTCAACTATTAGAGATTGAGCAGATCCCATATCTCACAAAATTATAACTTCTTGTCCTTCTCCCCCTGCTCTTTCGAAGCAAACTTTATCTAATGAGGCGAATTCGTTCAGAGATCAGGTACCGACTCCATACCCAGACCCTGCCTCGGCTGTGAACTCTCCTGCAGCTCCTCGCTCTACTTGGGGTCTCCTTTACCAGTTTCACTAATGCCACTGGCTTAGCCTCTTCTACCGCATCTTTCCCCAAAGTGCCTTCCTTCAACGACCATCACAGTGAGTCCCAGCTTACTTCAATGAAAACACCTTTTCCCAGTGCCCTTCTTAAACCATCAGCACTGTCATTTTATGTGTTCCACTCCCTTATACTGAGAACACCTGAGGCCTTTCACCTCCTTTCAACCCCTTTGGGCTTGTTTTTTCACCTGTGGTAAACTATTGTGCACTACTGTTCGCTTTGTAATGTGTGAACTTCCCTTCTCCCAATTTCTATCCCTCATAGCATGAAAATTCTCCTGGAAGCTAAATTTCATCTCATGCACCAATGCATATTTACCTGCTATTTCTGCCGCGTTTCTCGCTTCTTGAACTTTCTGTTCATGCACATGAATTTTTACCATCTCTGGAAGTGAGTCTTTCAACTTCTCCAGCATAATAATCTCCCTTCGAGCCTCACAGGTCTTATCTATTTTTAAGTCCAGCACCCATCTATCAAAATGACTGTTGTTAATTCTTTCAAACTTAACATAAGTCTGACCTGATTCCGTCTCTATTTTTATGAACCTCTGTCTATATGCTTCTGGTACCAATTCATAACCAATCAAAATAGCCAATTTGACATCTGCATAATCTCTTGATCCCTCATCTGACAGCGCTGCACATGCCTCACCAGCTGTGCCCACCAGCTTAGTCTGAACGAGCATTACCCACAAGTTCACTGGACACGTCATCTGCAGAGTCGTTTTTTTCAAATGAAATAAAAAAGGTTTTGACATTTTTCTCACCGAAATATGGCAAGGTACTAACATAGTTGTATACATCCCGACGTTCTCCCTTCATCTCCATCCTGTTAATTTAACCTTCTTGTCTAATTCCCAACTTCTGAATCTCAAATTCTCTCTCTCTTTCTTCTTCCTCTCCTTCACTTTTTCTCTCTCTCTGTTTCCGTCTCTTTCTTTATCTTCTAACTTCAGTTGCCATATTTGCAATTTAAGTTTTATTTAACTCGACTGCACTTGTCTGTTTCTCTGACACATCAAAGTGCTTTACAAACTCCATTACAATTTCAGCTTTCCTTGTGTCCCTGGTTAAACCCAATTCCAACCTATTTGCTAATTCTAAAAAATGTCCTCCTTTTGTCTTTCTAAACTTTCTTGGCAAATTTGGGAACCTCTTTAGTAATGTTAAAAGCCTTTTCCCTCACTTTTAATTTAAACCACCACCAGTAAACAAAATTAAACAGATTTTCCGACCGGTTTTATTTGAAGATCTAGGTCACTAATTGCAACGTGTTGGAATTTGCTGGGACATTTTGTACCCGAAATCTGTTCAAATCTGTCCAAGTCCCATACGGCAGGGCCCCAAACTGTGGATACATCTATGTCAAGCACTTCTGTTAATTAAAACCACAAACCTAAAAATCTCACCTCACCTCGTAATGTGTTAAAACATGAGTGACAAAGAACTCCCAAGTTTCACTAATAAAAGAAAAATGACAGTTTGTATGTATGCAAATTAGCTCGCTGTGCTTGAAGGTTTGTTTTCAGACGATTCGACACTATGACAAGGTAACATCATCAGTGAGAGTCTCTGCTGAAGTGCTGGTGGTATGTTGCGCCTCTCTATTTATAGGTCTTTGGTTCTTAAGATGGGTGATGTCATTTCCAGTTGTTTTGTTTTACAAGAGAATGTAGATGGGATCTAAATTGATGTGTTTTTTGATGGACTTCTGGTCAGAATGCCATTCCTCTAAGAACGTCCTTGCATGTCTTAGTCCTTGTATTGTCCCAATCAAAGTGGTGCCCTTCTTTGCCTGTATGTATGGAACATAGTGATAATGGGTCATGTCTTTTGGTGGCCAGTTGGTGTCCATGTATCCTGGTAACACGACAACAGGACAGTTTCAATTGCGGAAGAATGATTTTATATACACTTTTTAAATAATGTGTGTGTGCAGATAAGTAACATTTTTCATATGTGCACAACACATTCTAAATGAACAACGGAGACACAGTTAACAAAAAGTGATGCATATGATGTATACAATTGATAAAACATTAAAACATCATTTGATTCTCATCTAAAATGATATGTTCCCCTTCCCTCAACGTTCCCTGTTTTTTCTGGAATTCTCCACTCCAATCTCTCATTCTTATCAGGATGTGTTATAAATTCTTGCTTCTGGTGTCCCAACTTATTTCAGTTAATCCCCTTTCTACCAGAATTCAATACATTGGCCTGTTGGATACTTTCCAACGCTAGTGTCTGTCATATTATTGGAGATAAAAATTCTGGGATCAGAGCCAGCATTTGAACACATTGCTCTGTTGTACATGCACTATACAAAGGACCACAGCACATAGGAATTGCCAAAACATTGAGGGATGTGCATCTACTTCTTTCGATGATCTAGTTTTCTCATTTTTCACATTTCCTCATCTATGTTGTCTCGCTCTTTCTCTCTTTGTATCTAGTTAAGAAATTTACCAATTATTCTTTGCGTCTCCTCTCTCAAAGCTCCTTCTTTCGGTTTATATCTATTGGTCTCTTCTTGATGTAATGTGATTATAATTGAACAATGTAACTACAATGACATGTGGGAGGAGCTGGCCAGAGTTAATTGGAAGGGGAGCCGAGCTGGGCAGACCATGGAACAGCAAAAGCAGGAATTTCTGGGGATATTTCGGAGGATATCAGAAATTCTCCCAAAGGTGATGAAACATACTCATGGCAGGACAAGGCAACCATGAGTAATAAGGCATCAGACCAAAAGAGGAAACATACAATGTGGTGAAGATGATTGGGAATCCAGGGAATTCATTGGCTCGGAATCTACATAAGGCTGGCATCACTGACACTACAGAGCTCTTAATCATGGTCAGGGAGAGAAACAGAGGAAACACATTCACTTTAAACAAAGAAAATGGTATTTCTCAAGGAAAAGGATTCAGATGAATTAAACAATTGAATTAAAAACAGTTAATTGGTTTTGCAGAATGTGTCAGATTGAAAGCATGACCCGGGAAGAGACCTACAGCAGAATGACAGTATGAAAATGGAAGTGTCACCACATCAGAAACCAGAGTAGGTCACTGAGTACATGACTGATGGGTGAATGGGTCTCGATGTGAACTAAGGGACAGACAGCAGAATTGCATTACAGATATTGCATCTCAAAACTGCGTATTTATGTCGTGCTGTAGACTACAGCAGCAGGAGAAGCAAAACAGCATTCAACCACAACCTGTAACTTTTAGCCTCTAATAATATCCTCAGTCTGCCATTACCATCAATATGATCTATGTTTCAGTAATGACTGTGGGTGAACATGACTGGGTCAGAACCACGTGAACCTAAACCTGACGTGAACCCATTAAAGCTCCCACATTTGACCAACAGATCTGATTGAAGCTCCGCAATCCTGTCACATTCTGACATAAATGGTGATGGATGATTAAACAAATGACTGGAGCAAAGGGCTCCACAAATATCCCCTTCCTCAGTAATCGAACAGCTCTGTACATCAGTGTAAAAGACCAGGATGTGGTAGCTGCACCAACCTCAGCCAGAAGTGTGGAGTTGATGATCCACCTCACCCTCGCCATGATACCCACAGAATCACAGATGCCAGTCTTCAACCAATTCATTTTGCTGTACGTGACATGAAGAAACAGCTGAACACAGTACGTACGAAAAAGGCAATGGACCCTGACACCATTCCTGTAATAGGACTGAAGACTTATGCTGCACAACAAGCCATGTCCCTGGGGAAGCTGTTTCATTCCAGCTACAACTCTGACATCGCCCTGGTAATGTGGAAAATTACTCAACTATGTCCAGTTCCTAAGAGGATTATAATTACAATCTGACCAGTTACCTCCCCCTCAGTCCCACCACGACAGTCAAATTGGTGGGAGTTCTTTTTGACAGAGTTATAAAGCAGCACAGAAAGAACCTGCTCAGTGTGATTTCAGATAGGTCCCCATGTAGAGATGGTGCTGCTGTGGAAAGGTCACTGGATTACTAATCCAGACCAGGCTAATGCTCTGGCAGCTGGTGTAAGTTAAACACAATTGACAAAATATTAAGATGCAAAATCTGGTGTCCGTAAACAGTGATCTTCAAGCCAATGTCGATTGTACACACCAATTTGCTTCACAAATGTACTTTCAGAAAGTGAATCTCCTGTCCTTTCCTGTTCTGTCCTAAACGTGACTGCAGACACACAGACATGTGATACACTCTTCAATGGTCTCTGAATCCGCCAAACCAGGCATTCTATTGTATCAAACTGTTCCGAGATCTAAAGGATAAAACCGGACAGAACACCCGGCCCCAGCCTCAGTATCGGAGAAAGGGAATGAGAAACACAGTCCTGTTGACCCTGCAGAGACCTCCTTCCTAACATCTGAGAGCTTGTGACAACATTTACAGACTACATAGAAACATCCGGAATGGAGTAGGCCATACAACACATTGAGCATTCCCCATTCCAGTTCATGTTCAAATATGTACACAATGCACTTTTCCCACACAATGTACACATCCCTTAATGTGATTAACTGTGGGAAGCTATAAAGTAGGAAGTGCAGTCGTCCATTTGGTCTGTCGAGTTTGCTACCCAATTCAATATAATGATACCTGACCCTTTATTTCCATATCGTTCTCCTTCTCTCCCACAATTCCTTTACTGTCTCTCAATCCTTATTTATACTCAGTGTCTTGGCTTCCAGGTTCGAGTGCATTCCCCAGGTTCACCAGTCACTGAGTGCAGACATTTATTGTCATCTCATTGCAGAATGGTCTGTCTGTACCTAATACTGTGGACCCTTGTTTTAGACACCACAGCCAGGGGAATTATTATCCCTGCTTCCAATCCATCTCAGCCTGTCAGAGTTTTATAGATCTCACTGAGATCTCCACCCATTTTCCTAAACCCCATGGAATGCAGGCCCAGTCGCCCCAATCTCTGCTCCCACAACAAGCCTGTCATCCTAGAGATCGGTCTGGACATCCTTCACTGCTCTCCCTGAATGTCAGGTTTGTCCTTTATTATGTACCGAGACCAAATCTGCAGAATACTGCACAGTGTTTGAGATAGGGTCTCACCAAAGCCCTCTACAGCTGCAGTAAGACACGCTTACTCCTGGACTCAAATCCCCCTGAAATGAAGGTCAGCACATCATTGATCTTCCTATCTGGTTATTGCTCCTGCAATATTGCTTTCAGTGACTGGTGTACAGGTAGATCCAGATCCTTTGCAATGTTACAGCTCCCCACTTGGTAGGTCTTTGTTCACTGGGCAGCGTGTGATTGCCATTCCCAGTACTGCCTTGTGGGTTCAGACCTCACTGTGCTGCAGGGACCTCGGAGGGCCGCGCAGAAGGAAACAACAAAAAGGCCCACACGTCGCTTTTCAGATCAACATGTTTCAAACAATCCCTTTTCAAACGAAAAGCTGCCAATCTCTTGTTCCCACCAAAGGGCACACTGTCACCTCAACCCACCTTGCTCTCCATCTGCCACGTATTTGCCCATTCACTCCACTTGTCTTAGTCACCTTGAAGCTTTTTTACAACCTTCTCACCCACTCACTATCCAACATCCTTTAGTTCTCTCAGCAGGTTGGGATATATTGTATTTGATTCCGACAATCAAATGTTTAATGGGTATTGTGAACAGCTGGGACCTGAGCACCGATCCCTGTGATATCCCAACAGCCTTCCTCTGTTTTATTTTAATAATATTTATTTCCTGAATCTGGGTGTGACTGGCTGGGCCAGCATTTGTTGCCTGTCCCTGGTTGCCCCTTGAGAAGGTGGTGGTGAGCTGCCTTGTTGAACCGCTGCAGGCCACTGTGGATTCAGTGACAGTAACACCATTGAATGCCAAGGGGCAGGTTAGATTGTATTTTAGTGGTGATGTTCACGGTCTGGCATTTGTGTGACGTGAATATTACTTGCCAATTGTCAGCCTGGATAATGTCCAGATCTTGTTGTATTTGAACATGGACTGCTTCTGTATCTGAGGAGCAACAACCATTGCTGAACATTGTGCAATCATTGGCAAACATCTCCACTTCTGACCTTATAACAGAGGCAAGGTCATTGATCAAGCAGCCTTGAAGATGTTTGGACCTAGGCCACTGCCCGAGGGACTCCTACAGACTTGGAGCTGAGTTGACTGACCTTTATCAACCATGACCATCTTCCTAAGTGTCAGGTATGATTCTAACCAGCAGGAGTTTGCCCCCGATACACATTGATTCCAGTTTTGCTAAGACCCCTTGATACCACACTTGGGCGAAGACAGCCTTGATTTAAAGGGCTGTCACCCTCACCCCACCCCTGGAATTCAGCCCTTTTGTCCATGTTTGAACTACGGTAATGAGGTCAGGAGCTGAGTGGTCCTGGTGGAGCCCAAACTGGGCGACATTGACCAGGTTATTGCTGAGCAAGTGCTGCTTAAAAGCACTGAGACCTTCCACCACTTTACTGATGATCGAGAGTAGACTGATGGGGTGGTATTGGCCGGATTGGATTTGGTGTGCTTTTTATATACAGGAGATACTTGGGGTAATTTTCCATGTAATCGGAGAAATATTGTTGTAACAGTATTGGAACAGCTTGGTGAGGGCAGTGACAAGGTCTGGAGAACAACTTTTCAGTACTATTGCCAGAATATAGTCAGGGTATGTACCCTCTGGGGTATCCAGTGTCTCCAACTGAATTGGGATGTCGCGTGGAGTGAATCAAATTGGCTGATGACTGGTAACTGAATTGTTGAGGCCAAGATGGATCATCCACTCAGCACTTCTGACTGAAGATTGTTGCGAATGCATGAACGTTATCTTTTGCACTGAAGTGCTGGGCTCTTCCATCATTAAGGATGGGGATACTTGTGGAATCTCCTACTCCGATGACTTGTTTAATTGTCCATAACGATCCTCTACTAGAAGTAGAAGGACTGCAGAGCTTAGATCTGAACCGTTGCTTGTGGGATCACTTAGCTCTGTCTATGACGAACTGCTTATGCTGATTGGCACACTGGTAGTCATGGTTGGTGACTTCATCAGGCTGACACCTCATTTTCAGGTATGCCTGGTGCTGCTCCTGCCCTCCTGCACACTCCATTGAATCAAGGTCGATCCTCTGGCTTGATGGTAATTGGTGTGAGGGGGATATGCCAGGCCATGAGGTTGTGCGGGAGTACAATTCTGCTGCTATTGATGACCCACAACATATTATGGAAACCCAGACTTGAGCTGCTAGATCTGTTCAAAGTCTGTCCTATTTAGCATGGTGACAGTGCCACCTAAAATGGTGGAGGTTATTCTCAATATGCAGGTGTGACTTTATCTCCACAATGACTATGCAGTGGTCACTCTTACCCGATACTGTCATGGACACATACTTCTGCAGCTGGCAGATTAGTAAGGCTGTGGTCAAATATGGCTTTTCCCTCTTGTGTGTTCCTTCACCACCTGCCGCAGACCAAGTCGAGAAGTTATATCCTTTCGGACCCAACCAGCTCGATCAGTAATGCTGCTGCCGAATCAATTCTGCCGAACCAATGCTGCCGAACATTGCCGAACCAATGTCCCTTTTTGTGGACATTGACATCCCCCACCCAGAGTACATTTTGTGCCTTTGACACCCTCAGCGTTTCCTCCAAGTGTTGGTCAGCATGGAGGAGTACTGATTCATAAGTTGAGAGAGGCTGCTACATGGTAATCAGCAGGAGGTTTCCTTTCCCATGTGTAAACTAATGCCATGAGACTTCATGGGATATAGAGTCACTGTTGAGGAGTCCCAGAGCAATTCACTTCCAACTGTATCCCACTGTGCCACCACTTCTGCTTTGTCTGTCCTGCTGGTGAGAGAGGAGATATCTGGGGAAGGTGATGTGGAGTCTGGGACATAGTCATACTCACAGAATCAGACCTTAAATACAATGTCAGGCTGTTGTTTCACGTGTCTTTTTATTTCTATTCACTGTTTCCTGCCAGCTGTCCCATTCTAGAAACATGTCCATATATTCGCCCCAATCCACTCAGATTTGATTTTGCAAACTAGGCTGGGAGCTTTACCAAAATTTTTCTGAAAGTCCATGTGTTTTACATCCATTGCTTCTCTTTCATTTGTCTCCCAGTCTGTTTCTCAAACATAATTCCCATTTTACAAATCGATGTTAGTGTTGTTTATGACCATTACTTTCA
Organism: Chiloscyllium punctatum; assembly: GCF_047496795.1. Lineage (NCBI taxonomy): Eukaryota > Metazoa > Chordata > Chondrichthyes > Orectolobiformes > Hemiscylliidae > Chiloscyllium > Chiloscyllium punctatum. Next base: position 4,553,466 of record NC_092767.1, on the reverse strand, counting down.
GTCCCAATAATTTCTCGCAAACCATTTACTTACTATGTTCTATGTTCCATGTACTATTTCGTTTTCCATACCAGACTCGGTTTTCCTGGTATTGTCAGAAAGTTCTGTGAAGACAGAACTGAACTTGTGGATTCATAGTTTTGCCACTTCCCTGTTTCGCATTCTCCATTCTCTGGTTTCAAACTGGAAAAAACCTGCACTGTTTTTTTCATACTTCTCGCATTGACATAATTTGACAAGCTATAATAGTTCACTCTTATAAACATTGTGAACATTATCTTCAGAAACCCATCAATTCTTGTCTTAAGCTGCTCAATCATTGACCGTCCACATCATATACTCACAGGAGCATAGTCTCTGTGGAACTGGGGTGAGATGGGGGAAGGGGAAATGAGAAAATTGTTGAAGTCCACATTGATGCCCTGGGGTTGAAGTGTTCTGAGGCCGAAGATGAGGCTTTCTTCCTCCAGGCGTCTGGTGGTGAGGGAGCGGCGGTGAAGGAGGCCCAGGACCTCCATGTCCTCGACAGAGTGGGTGGGAGAGTTAAAATGTGACTCGTAACTGCCCGCTGGGCAATTAGTAATGAGTAATGAATGCAGGTCCACCCAGTGATACCCTCAACCCGTGAATGAGTACTGCAAAAAACCTTGACTCCTGCTCTCCCTACCTGACATATGCTTCCCTCTTATCCATGACCAGACACTCAATTTCTCCCGTCCTCCAGCATTCCTTACACCTACCAGCTTTACCCTTCACCCTAACAGGGACAGACTGTCTCTGTGGTTTTGACATCTCCTTTTTGAAGGCTTCCCTGTTCTGAGCTGGCCCCGTAACTGCGAATATCTGTTCCAATCCAGTTTGGACGTTCTTGCTAATATCATCAAAATTGGACTTCCTCCAACTTAGAGCGTTACCTTTTAGACCCAGTTCATCCTTTTCCATCTGTATTTTGAAACTAATAGAATTATGATTATGTGTCTCAAAGTGGTTCCCCACTGATAGCTCAGTCTCCTGCCCTGCCATATTTCCCAAGGGGAAGGTGACGTTGAGATCCTTCTCTGTGATGGAGAGCATTGATCAAGCAGCTGCAGCGTTGTAACTGGGATTGGGGTCAACATTGTACTTCGTCTCATTGGGTGGATCGAATCATAATTTATCTCAGCGCCATTTTCATTGAGTGTGACAGAGGGATTGTCTGCACAAGGTCGAGCTAATTTCCTGGTGCTACCTTATCGAACTCACCTCATTAACTACCTACCCCACCCCATGGTGTCCCTCTCATTCAATGCCAGCCCTATTCTCCCACCCATCATGGCTGGAGGCACTCACCATCGCACTGATGCCCCTGGTTATTCCGTGATCCCTGCCACTGTTGCCATCTTTAAAAGGCCAGTTGAGCTTTTTTGATGTAGCTGGTTTGTACAGTTTACCCCGAGCATGGCAGATAAGGGGGAATTACACCACAGTTTGTCTAAAGGGGCACAGAGGTCCTGGTAGATGGGGTAGTAGAGAGGGGGACCATTCTCTTCCAAGAAAGGGTCACACTATCAGACCCACCGAGCATGGTCTGAGCTCCCCACTCAGGTCAGTGCAGTATTTGAGGTCTGAAGAAATGTCTATAAATACAGGACAAGCATCAATAACCGTCTCCGCTCTGTTAGGATACGGGTCACCTTATTCCCTCTGCTCCCTCACACTCACTGTATATCTGTTGCAGCAGCGACCCAGAACAACATTCATGCTCCACCACTCTCACTGCTGCTTGCAGTACCTTTCCTCTCTTTCTCTCTCCCCATTATTCGCCCCCACCACACACACACTAATAACATTGCATGGATACAACACTGTGGACTGACTCCCTCCAGACACCTCACCATATCTCCCCCCACCTACACCAGCACTAACAGCAGAGGTACCCACTCGCACCCTCCCTCCCTCCGTCCCTCCCTTTCTCCCATTCCAGGAGAAAGAGCCTGGAATAGGACAGTAAGGGTCAAGCCGAGTGGTGGAGTGCCCGATATCCGTTCCCTCACGTCCACCCTCCCCCTGCAAATTTTCGGGGGAACCTGGTACAAGCCAGAGAGGACTGGAACGCCTCGAGTGGAGATTTTGAAACGTCCCAGCAACTGAGTAAGGAGCAATGTTCAGTGAAGGGCAATTCTAACTTTAGACCCACTGGCAGCTCCGTTTCCCCCCGGCACAACTTAGAAGCCGTGGCCCTGATGCAATCTCCCTTTTGTGTCGAGCTGGTACAAATGAAATCCCCACGGTCTCGTTAGGCAGGAGGGTGGGCTCACAACACATCGTCACTATCACATCCCAGGAAAGGAGCACGGACAGTCCCTCCTACCCCTCCTCCTGTAAACAGCTCAGATACTGAAATGAATCTGTGAGATTTACTGCCCACTTGTCCTGACATCTTCAGTAACCTGTTCTCAAATACATCCTGGCCTTTTGCTCCTGCACCTCCTTTATAACGGTACAACCTGTTTTATATTGTCTTTCAATGTCCTTCCTACTAAAGAGCATCACCTCACACTGTGTTGCATTGATCCTCATCTGCCATACACCTGAACACTACATCAACATATAACTTTCCTGTTGGAGTTCCACACCGTCCTCAACAAACTTTACAATTCTTTCAGGTTTGGTATCTGCAAATATTGAAATTGTCCTACAGTCACACTCCACATAAAAATACTGACACACACGAAACAGAGCGAGTGAAATATTGACACACTCTACAGGTCTATATTACTGTCAATGTATAGAGAGTGCTTCTATGTGTCTGTATTCGTGTCTGTATCTGTGTGAGTTGGGTCTGGCAGTCTCTGTGGTGTTTAAAGTGATGTAAAATCCCCCGATATGTGTTCTGAGTAAGGATCACTCGATCCAAAACGTCAACTTTCATTTTTGTCCAAAGATGCTTCCAGAGCTGCTGAGATTTATCTTGTTTTCAATCTCTGTTGCACCCCCACCCCGATCTCCCACCCCCAACGACACTGTTATCGCGGTGCTAAAGTGTGTAAACGATCAGGGATTCAGTCTGAGAGGGATAGAGGGAGGGCAGCAGCTCGCAGAAAAATCCAACCTGAATTTTTATTGCACTAAACACACACACACGTGCATACACGCGCGATCACACACTCACGCACATGCACACACTCGGTTGGTTTGGAGAGGATTGTCATTGTACTTAGGCCTGCAGAGTGGAACATGTTCGTGTGGAGAAATGTCTGCGCTCCTTCTGCAATGTGGAAATGTTTTGTCACTGCGTAGTATTTCCAACACACAGTTTACACATAAAGCATATTTCCATTGCAATTATATCCAAGCAGTTCCGAGTGAGCCACTTTCCAAGGCGATGAGAGTAATTTTAATGCACTTCCTGTAACTTGCAATTTTTAATGTTTTACTCTTACAAGTAATCTTACATTTGAGAAAGGATTGAAAAGACCTAAACTAGACCAGCAGAGTGTTGGCTTGTATCACTTTTAGAAAAGAGGGAACTGGAGAGGAAGGGTGAGTGGTTTTGACCCAGTTTCAGTGATTCACACCAAAAACAAGAACAGTTCCCATTGCACAGAGATGCAGAGACAGAGATCCACACACTAACGCAGGAACACATGTAACTACCACAGAGAGCTAGAAATGCAAACAGAGGTTAACAGAGACATATATAGACACATAGGAATAGACAAACACGAACAGAAATATGCATACACATACTTGGACATGCAAACACACATAGACTCATCGAGTTATACAGGGTATTTGCAAACAGGCCTTTCGGCCCATAGAGTCCATGCTGACCATAATCCCAAGCTAAACAGGTCCCACCTGCCTGCGCTTGGCCCAGATTTGTCCAAATGTTCTCTTATTCTTGTACATAACCAAATGCGTTTTAAATGTTATAACTTCACCCACAATCCATCACTTCCTCAGAAAGTACATTCCCTTCACGAACCACATGCTGTGTAAAAATGAATCACCTCACAGGTCCTGATCAGGTGGACCCAATAAATTTGTAGGAAGCTAAGGAAGTGATTGCTGGGATGTTGTCATCATCAATAGCCACAGGTGAGATGCTGGAAGTCATGAGTTTGACTAAAGTTTTGCTATTAAACAAAATGGAAAGAAAAAGCCAAGAACTATAGATTGGGGAACCTGACATTAGTGATGGGCACGGTGTTGGAGGGAATAATGAGCTACATGATTTAAATGCATTTGGAAAGGCAAGGACTGATTAGGGATAGGCCAAAGTGAGGACTGCAGATGCTGGAGATCAGAGTCTAGATGAGAGTGGTACTGGAAAAGCACAGCAAGTCAGGCAGCATCCGACGAACAGGAAAAGCGACGATCTGTACAAAAGCCCTTTATATGCATCGTGAAATGGGGGTGTGCGTGGATAATCATGTCACACTAATTTGATTTTGTTTTTGTTGAGAAGTAACGGACAGGATTGATTATGGCAGAACGCTGGATGTGATCTATATGGACTTCAGTTAGGCATTCGACATAGCTCCCCATGGAGACTGGTTAGCAAGATTAGATCACATGGAATACAGGGAGAATTACCCAGTTGGATACAGAACTGGCTCAAGGGTAGAGGACAGAGGGTTGTGGTGGAGGGTTGTTTTGCAGACTGGAGGCCTGTGACCAGTTGAGTGCTACAGGGATTGGTGCTGGGTCCGCTACCTTTCGTCACTTATATAAATGATTTCGATATGAACATAGGACAGTTAGTACGATTGCAGATGACACCAAAATTGGAGGCGTAGTGGCCAGCAAAGAAGGTTACTTCAGATTACGACGGGATCTTAATCAGATGGGCCAATGGGCCGAGGAGTGGCAGACAGAGTTTAATTTAGATAAATGTGAGATGCTGCATATTGGAAAGGCATATCAGGGCAGGACTTATACACTTACTGGGAAAATCCTGGGGAGTGTTGCTGAACAAAATGATCACAGAGTACAGATTTATTCTTCCTTGAAAGTGTATTTGCAGGTAGATAGGGCAGTGAAGAAAGTATTTGATATGTTATTGGTCAAGTCCATTGTGTATATGCGTTAGGAGACTGGACTGCGACTGTACAATACATTGGTTCGGGCCACTTTTGGATTACTGTATGCAATTCTGGTCTCCCTGCTCTGTAGGAAGCATGTTGTCAAACTCGAAAGGGTTCAAGAAGGGTTTACACTGCCATGATTGGAGGGTTTGAGATACAGGGAGAGGCTGAATAGGTTGAGCCTGTTTTCCCTGGAGAATCAGAGGAGGAGGGTTGATGTTAGAGGTTAGTAAAATCATGGGTACAACGGATAGATTGAATAACCAAAGTCTTTTCACGAGGTAGTGCAGTCAAAAACTAGATGGCAAAGGTTTAAGGTTGGATGGGAAAGACAAAAAAGGGCTCTAATGGGCAATATCTTCATGTAGAGGATGGTCCGTGTGTAATGAGCCTCCAGAGGAAGGTATTGAGGCTGGCACAATTACAACATTTAACAGGCATCTGGATGGACAGATGAATGGGAAGGGTTTAGAGGGAAATTGACCAAATGCCGGCAAATGGGAGGAGAATAATTTTGGCTATCTGGTTGCCATGGACATGTTGGACCAAAGGTTCTGTTTCCATGCTATACAGCTCTATGACGCAATGTCTTTTAAGAGACTTCCTCCTCTTATCTTAAAACAATCCCCCACTCGAGGGACAAGACACCTACCATTCAACGTTACCGATACCTCTTATGATATTAGAAACCTCTAAAAGGTTAATTCTCAGCCTCCTACGCTCCAGTAGAAAATGACCGAGTCTGTTGAGCCTGTCCTTAAATGCAAACACTCCATTCCCAGCAACATCCTGATAAATTTCTTCTGAACTCTCCCGAACTTGATAATAGTCTCGATATAACAGGCGACCAGAACTGCATAAAGTCCTATAGGACATGCCTCATGGATGTCCTGTGCAACCTGAAAATACCGTCCCAACACCTGTACTCAAAGGACAGTCCACTGCTATTCGTCATTTATGTAAATGATTCGAATGAGAACATAGGAGATACAGCTAGTAAATTTGCAGATGGCATCAAAATTGGAGGTGTAGTGAACAGTTAAGAACGTTACCACAGAGTAAAATGGAATCTTGTTCAGATGGGCCAATGGACTGACGAGTGGCAGATGGAGGTATATTTAGATTAATGCGAGGTGCTAAATCTTGAAAAAGCAAATCAGAGCATGACTTATATATGATAAAGTCCTGGACAGCGTTGCTGAACAAAGAGACCTTGGAGTACAGGTTCATATTTCCTTGAATGTAGAGTTTCAGGTAGATAGGATAGTGAAGTAGGTGTTCAATATGCATTCCTTTATTGTTCAAACCACTGAGTGCAAAAGTTGGGAGGTCATGTTGCGGCTGTGCAGGACATTGGTTAGGCCACTTTTGCAACATTGCGTACAATTCTAGTCTCATTCCTATCGGAAAGATGTTGTGAAACTTGGAAAATTTCAGAAAAAAATTGATAAAGATGTTGCCAGGGCTGGAGGATTTGAGCTGTAGGGAGAGCCGGAATAGGCTGGGGCTGTTTTCTCTGAATCATTAGGGGCTGAAAGGTGAATTATAGAGGTTTATAAAATCATGAGAGGCGTGCATTGGGTAAATAGACAATGTTTTTTTTTCCCGGGGTAAGCGAGTCCACAATTAAAGGGCATAGGTTTAAGATGAGAGGGGAAAGATTTAAAAGGAACCACAGTGGCAATTTTTATGCTTAGAGGGTTGTATGCGTATGGAATTAGTTGCCAGAGGCTGGTTAAGGTAAAGTATTTGAAAAGAAACATCTGGATGAGTATATAAATAGGAAGGGTTCAGATGGATATGGGCAGGTGTTGGCAAAATTGACAAGATGAGGTGAGGGTATCTGGTCGACATAGACAAGTTGTACCAGAGGGTCCGTTTCCGTTCAATACATCTCTATGACTATGTCTATACAATGAAGAACATCAAGTGAAGCACCTTCATAACTATCCTGTCTACATATGAAGCAAACTTCAAAGAATTATGCCTGAAACCCTAGGTTGATCTGTTCTACAACACTACCAATGGCTCAACATTTAATTGTATATGTGATTTTTTTTGTTTGTTTTACCAAAGTACAATACCTTGCATTTATCAACATTAAACTCCATCTGCAATTTAGCCCAGTGAGTGAGAATACTGGGGAAGAAAGGCTGGAAAATAATCAGTTACCTTGTATCATTTACTGGTTTTAGGAAGAGGGCAGTCACACGTTAGAGATGGGAAACAGTGATCGTTGTTTCAGGCCAGAAAGTAAGCTCTGTTTTTGTCTCTGGTGTTCCGTGTTGATATTTATTCGAGATCCTTCATAGTGCAGTGTGTGTCTGCAGGATGTCATTCCCTCATATTTTAGCCTACAGATAATAGCCATTTAATCTGGAAATAATAGACAAGTACTTAAAGATGTTCATAGTTTATCTCGAAGGCAGAGCACATAAACTCGACATCCTCCAGTTGAGGCAAGTACCTTGCATTTTTTAACAACGTTATTATTTTAACTGGGTAATTCAGTGGAGTGAACCAGATTTCAATAAATCCATACCGATCTGGAAGCTGGCATTTAAAGTTAAAAATTTGGGCATGGTTTAGATTTTGTGCAGTCGGTAGTATCCCTGCCTGTGAGGCAGAGCTCTGGATTCTATTCCAATTCCTGAACTTCCCTGGAAGTGCCCCTAGCTCGAGACCAGATTGTCTGGATTCAGGTGCAGCATGTCAGAATAGGCTGATGAACGAACACACAGGAGAATAATGCTGCAACTTTTGGGGCTATTGTGGAGTGGTGGTAGTGTTCCTACCTCTGGCCCCTATAGGGTCAACTGGAGGCCAACTCATCCAACTAGAGGTGTTTAATAATATGTCTGAACGCATTGACTAAAATGATTTTAAAATTGTGGTTTGATCGAGATGGAAGAGGTGTCAGTATTGAATTTCTGAATTTAAGCCCCGAATGCCTGTAAGCACAGACCTTGGTGGGAGACATATTTGCACCTTCTAGAGGTTTATAAATTCATGAAGTGCATGGATAGGGGGTGAATAGTCAAGATCTTTTCCCCATGCTTGGAAGTCCACAATTAGAAGGCATAGATTTAATGAGAGAGGGGAAATATTTTAAAGTGACGTCGGGGCAACGTTATCACTCAGAATGTGGAGCGTGTACATAATGAACTGCCAGAAGAAGTAATGGAGGTAGGTATAATTACAACATTTAAAAGGAACCCAGATGGATATATTGACAGGAAGGATTTAGAATGAGATGTTCCAATTGCTGGCAAATAGATTAGATTCCCTACAGTGTAGCACAAGTCCACACCAACTCTCTGAAGAGTTACCCATCCAGAACCATCTCACCACATTCACCCCGACTAATGCACCTGACATTATGTGCAACTTAGCATGGCCAATTGACATAAGCTGCACAACTTTGGACTGTGGGAAGAAACCCACGCAGACACAGCTAGAATGTGCAAACTCCACACAGTCAGTCAGCTGTGCCAGCAATCAAACTCAGGTCCCTGGTACTGTGAGGCAGTAGTGCTAAGCACTGAGCCACTGCACCACCCCAAGTAGGGCACGATTACTTTCAGAAATCAGGTTGGCATGCACGAGTTGGTCAAAAGTGTTTGCTTCGGTGCTGCACAACTCTTCAGATTCATCAAGCCATTTGATCATGGTCCCTGTGTAATCTTCACTGTCCACTATATAGCCAAACTTGGTTTCATCCACAATCTTTCTAACCACGCCTTCTATAATTCTCATCTGAATCATTTGTCTAAACGTCAAAACAAAAATGGATTGAGCAGAAGTTCCTGTGGAACACTACCGTGCACAGTGTCACAAAGCTGGTCCCTTTTCTCTAAAAGCTTCCTTTTCTCAAAGATACTGTGTCCTTAAATTTTTTTCAGAGGCGACGTATTTTTTGGGAAGGAAACACTCAAGTGGCCAGTCACAACTCCAGGGTGTCAGTGGACACCCGCGTGCTCCTTCTCCAAGGACACCCGGGCCATCAGAGGCGACGTAAATAGTTCTCGGCTCCAAGGTGATTGGTTTGGTACAGAGATTGAACGGTTTTGTGATTAAAGGTATAATGAAAGGGGAGTGGTCAGCTCTCGAGGTGAGCAGTTCAGTCCAGAACCAGTTTGCAGTTTATCTCTGTGGACAGGCTCTCTCTCTCGCTCTCGCTCTCTCTATCTCTCCCCCTCCTTCTGCCCTTCTAACTTTAACGTGCAATCATTTGTTCCATTTGTACTGTTTTTAAGGGGGGTTTGCTTCTTGGGATGGTTGTGTACTTCCAGAACAGCTAATTAAGTCTAGCTTGAATAGATTGAGTTCTGTAGGGGTTCTTTATTCTGTTCTTTATGTTTCATTGTGTAGTTTTGTGAATATTTTTTGTCTATGTTAAATCCTGATAATTTTCACTGTGCACTTACTGAAACAAATTACAAAGTTTTAGTCTGCGTTGCCTGCTCAAGAATATTTTGAGTGGTCTGGCCTAGTCCATAACAACAGGCCTCCAGTCCGAAAAACAACCGTCCTCGATAATGCTGTCTCCTGCTATTAGGGCACACACACACACACAGACACGTACACGACACACATACACATACACACGCACCCAGACATACACACACAGACACACATTCCTGAAGATGGGCTTATGCCCGAAACGTCAATTCTCCTGTTCCTTGGATGCAGCCTGACCTGCTGCACTTTTCCAGCAACACATTTTCAGCTCTGATCTCCAGCATCTGCAGTCCTCACTTTCTCCTCGAAGACACACACAGAGACACACACACACACGCACAGACGCACATACACAGATACACACACACAAAGACACGCACACAGAGACACACAGACACATGCACACGCACAGACACACACACCCACAGACAACACATGCACACACACACACACACGGACGCACAAAGAGACATACACGCACACACACACAGATACACACGTGCATGCGCGTGCCGCACACACACACATCTTAGAGTCTAGGATATAACTCGATAAGTTATGATTAAAGATGGGTTCAAGGCTTGTTGTGAGAGGTTAGTAGAACTGGCTTGAAAACATGTCATCCATGATCAATAGTTCAGTTGACTGGATGGGCCAAATGGCCTTTTTACTGCTCTAATTTTGTACGCACTATGGGACGTGCATTCGTCTGTGTTAGTGTGTGTATTTGTGGGTGCATGTGTGTCTGTGTGTCCGTGTTTTTGTGTTTCTGTGTTTTTGTGAGGTTGAGTGTGTCTGTGTGTGCACGTCTGTGTGTGTCTTTGAGTTTGTCTATGTGTGTCTGTGTATGTATCTGTGTGTGTCTGCATATGTTTGTGCTCCTCATTACTTTTAGTAATGGAAATATCAGTGTACATTTTTGTAATTTCTACAATGTTTGTCATTAACCTTTACATCATAGCTTGAAGAACTTTGTTTTAGTCATGAATTTGTTATTTTAACAGAGAAGGAAATCTACATGACTTCTTCCTCGGACGACCCTGACCCAATGTGTGACCTATATTATAAGCCATATCATCAAACTGGTAACACCGATAATTTGCTGTGACCAATAGAGGAGTGGCAGTAGAAAAGAAAACAGTTACTCAACAACCCAGGGAATTCTGGACCGGTGAGCCTGACATCAGTGGTGGGTGAGTTGTAGGACGGGATTCTGAGGGATAGCCAATTGCATGCATGTTCAAAGGCAAGGCTTGATTGGGGATAGTCACCATGGCTTTTTGCATGAGAAATCGTGTCACACTAATTTGACTGAGTATGTTAAAGTGGTAACAAAGATTGATGAAGGCAATGTTGTAGATGCTTTCCATATAGACTGGAGCAAGTTCTTCGACAAGATTCTGCATATTAAGCAAGTTAGCAAGGTTAGGTCACATGGGAACCAGCGCACCCAAGACAATTGAATAAAAAATTAGATTGAAGGAAGGCGACAGAGGTTGGTAGAGGATTGCTTTTCAGACTGGAGGCCTGTTACCAGTCGTGTGCCACAAGGATCAATGCTGAGCCCACTGCTTTTCATCATTTATATAAATGATGTGGATGTGACCGTAGGTGGTAAGGGTAGTAAGTTTGAAGATTACACCAACATTTTTGGTGTTGTGGGTAATGAAGAAAATTATCTCAGAGTGCAATGAGACCTCGATCAGACGGGCCCATGGGCTGACGATTGGCAGATGGTGTTTAATTCAGATAAATGTGAAGTGCTGCATCTTGGGAAGCAAATCGGGGTACTTAATAGAAATTTATTGGAGGATGTTGCTGAGCAACGAGACGGAGAGATGTAGTGCAACACTCCTTCAAAGTGAATAGTATAGTGAACAAGGTGTTTGGCATGTTTGCCTTGATTTGTCAGATAATTGAGTTTCGGAGTTGGGATGTCATGTTACAGCTGTACAGGATGTCAGTGAGGCCACATTTTGGAATACTGTGTGCAGTTCTGGTCTCCCTGCTGTATGAAGGTTGCTGTGAAACTTGAAAGGGTTCAGAAAAGATTTATAAGGATGTTGCCAGGTTTGGAGAGTTTGAGCTATAAGCAGAGGCTGAATAGGCAAAAGCGATTTTTCCTGCAGAATCACGGACTTAAGGCTGACCATATAGAGGTTTATAAAATCATAAGGGGCATGGATTTTGTAAATAGACAAGGTCTATTTCCCAGAATAGGGGATTCCAAAAATAGAGGGTATAGGTTTAAGGTGCGAGGGGAAATATTTTAGATAGAACTTAGAGGATTTTTTTTCATACAGAGGGAGGTGTGCATATGAAATCATCTGCCAGAGGAAGTGATGGAGTCTGGCATCTTGATGGGTATCTGAATAAGGAGGTATAGAGGAATATAGAGGAATATAGAGGATCAGATTGGGATGTCTGGTCAGCATGGACAAATTTGCATGCTATATGACTCTTATAAGAGGGATGAGGAGACATTCTAAACAGGCATTTCATGTGGGAATTCTCTTCCCCACAAGTTTGAGATGCTTCTTTGCTTACTTTGATTCAAAGCTGAGTTAGTTAAATATTTGGCAGAGAAGTGAGTCATGGATAACGGGATACAGTCAGGGAAGTGGGGTAGTGACCATAACCTGATCAGCCACAATCTTAGTGCCTGTTGGAGAAGGCTCAAAGTGTCTAATGGCCCACTCCTGCTCTTTGGTCCCATGTTTCTGTGTTCCATTCAGTCTCTCAAACCTGCTAGACAAGGACAGTTAGAAGCTACTTACTGCAATACCCGAGTGCACAGAAACACAGGAGACCATTCAGCCCCTCAAAACTGTCACACACAATTTGGACTGGTTTGGAAAATGTAATTGGAAATCCCAGGTTGGGTATCAAAGAGGTCGCACATCTCTCTTTATAGAGCTTCCCCTCTCTGCAACATCTGCTTCATATGTTGGTCATGTTGTAGACCCAGTTTCACTGTGAATACAGCCCCAACACCTCAGCCAGAGATGGTCCAGACAATCTGGCAACATTCAATAACAGAGCTTCCAGAAAAATAACACCCTCTACTTTCCAATAATAGAATATGAGAACCCCACAACCAGGGGTATGTCATTCATCCACACGCCGCCCTCCCCCTGCAAGCATGTCTTCACCCACAATAAGATCAGAAGGTATAATATCCTCTTTCATGTCCAGTTCTTCACAGCCCTCAACTCTAATTGGTCAAAAAGCACTCATTACCCCCACACTTTGACCTATTGAGATGAGCAAAAGACGTGAACACAAGGGCTCAGGGAAGAGTGACTGGCCCTGACATCAAGGCATCATTTAACTAAGGATGGTCTCAAGGAGCCTGAGCAGGATTGCGCTTAATGGTAATGAGTTGGAAACTTCCCTGGTTAGAGTGATTTAAAGCATAAAGCACAATGATTGTGGTTTGTGTACATGTAGTCCTGAACATATCTGCAAAAGATCCTCAAGGTATCTTCCTCAGCGCAAACATCTTCAGCTGCTTCATAAAGATTAGAAGTGAGGGTGTTCATTGAAGGTCACACAATATTCAGGAAAAATGTTCCCCTTCAGCTCCTGAACTAGTCTGTGTCCATGTGCAGCAAGATCTGGACAACATTCAGGCTTGTTCTGTTGGAAGTATCGGTAACATTCATGCAACAGTGCTGCTGGGCACTGCACATTTCCACAGTTAAAAGGAAGAAAGTATTCAGCGCCTCACGCTGGCTTCACAGGAATATGAGGAAGTCACTCAGCTCAATGAAATTATTGGCAAAGTTTATAGATAGCCCATTTAGTGCATCCAACGAATTATACAAGAGGAGGGGTCACGTGTTATAGAAGACCGCAGAGCTTCTCAAAAATATTTGAAGGCTTGGCCTAGACTCTATCAATAATGAAATGTTCTGATACAGTAATATCCCATAAACATGTACTTGGCAAAAAGGAAAGATCAGACACAGATTGTCAGATACAGTTCTCCAATCTAGGAAGGAAAACAGATCCACTGAAGCTTCCAACTCTGTGGTGACCCCAATAGCTTCTGATGTTACTGAGAAACCAAAACACTTCCTGTAATGTGGCTGCCAGAACTGCACACAGTATTCTATCTATGGCCTAACCAATGACATGTTGAACTCATATTATGTCGCCTCGATGAAGAAACACTATGCCTACAGTCCCGTGTGATTTCTTAACTGGCTATTACACTGTCCAGTCACATTCAGGGATATGTGGAGAAACACCCTCTGATCTCCCTCGTGTTCTGCTATTTATTGAATTCTCCCCTGTCTAGTTCCTTCATCCAAAGTGCATCACATCCTATTTATCAATGTTCCATTCCATCTGCCATTGATCTGACAATTCCACCTGTATCTTCCCTTAACATAAGGCCTTCCTCCTCACTGCCAACCACCTGGCTAATCTTTGTGTCAAACACAAAATTACTTATTACGCTCAGCCCCCACCCCCCACCACCCCCTCCACATTAATATTTACATCATTTATGAATACCACAAATAATTAGATACATTACACTTCTCGCTGTGGTACACCACCAGACACTGGTGTATCGCTACAACCTTCCCAGTGACTTGGGACCACATAGCTCTTTTCTAGTCCTCTAGCACCTCCCTTGTGTGTTCAGATTCGATTAAAATTTTAGGTCAGGACATTTCCTCTCTTGTCTCCAACAGCATCCTGCGATACAACTCATCTGGACTTTACATCATCCAAAACCATTAATCCCAACTTGCATCTTATATCAATTTGCTCGAGAACTTCCCAGTCCATCTTCTTGAATTCTGTACCAGCATCTTCCTTTCTCAAATAAAACAGATGTGAAACTCTCATGTCGCAGTCTATCAATGTTCCCCAGTTTCACATACTGATTACCCCATTGGTTTCGATATGGGTCCGAATTTTTTCCTGGTTATTCTGTTCAGCTTGTTTTTGTAGAACATCTTGGGTTCCCCCTAACTTTGCCTGCTGCACTTCTCCATGCCCCTGTATTAGTCAGTCTGCTGTGGGTGAATTTTCTAAGTTTCCCTGAGATCACCTCTCATTCTTTGAAACAGTACTGAACACAGGTATAATCTCATCCACACTGCATGCAGTCTGTGCAGAACGCTTTTACTTCTATATTCCAATTTCCGTTAACTGAAGGCCAACTTCACTTTTACCTTTCCGTTTCCCAAAGTCGCCCCTGAACCACTTGGTTCAATTTTATTTACTATTCACTTTCTGAACTCTTAAACATCCACCTGAATATCTAACTATATCACATCCAATAGTTTTCCATTGTCTCCCCCTACAAGAAACATCTTCAAACCATTTCAAAAAAAGTTTGTTAACAGTGATTATTCAGGTGAGATCCAAGATGGCGGCGATCCAGTAGGTCTGCCCTGCTGAGCTCTGCACTAGAACCCAGACAAAGTTTTGCATTCAAAATCTCTTTCTTCCCTATTGTGGTAAAATCGGAGGTTTTTGATCCCCAGTATTGCTCTATGCCATTTTAAGTGAGTAACAGAAAATAACTAAGGGAAAAGGATCATGAGGATCACAACCAGCAGGGCACCGCAGCAATGGATACACCCACGGCTGTGACGTCAGCCTCTGCAAACGCTCCAGGAGAATTATCTGTGGAGTAGAGCCTGGCCTCAGAGTTCAGAGCCTGCGAGAGAAGATTGATTCAGCGATGAAGGAGACCTGAACCAGGCTGGAACTGATCTCAGCCAAGCTGCAGAAGCAGGATCAGGAGACGCAGTGTCTCGGGCCGTGCATCGTCGAGGTGGAACAGTGGATCGCGGCTTTGGAAACCATGGCAGAATCCTCGGCGGGTCATGTCGAAGCCCTGGAATGGTAGCTAAGGGCCTTAGTAGAGTAGGTCAACGACCTCGAAAATCAGGGCAATCAGAAGAACATCAGCCTGGTCGGGCTGCCAGAACTAGAAGAAAACGGCCAGCTCGTCAACTTCTTTTCGTTTCTTTCACTTACCGCTGAATGAGAAAGTGGGTTTAGCGATGGTGGGGGTGGTTACATTCTGTTTCACCCGGACTGCCTGATGTCAAAGTTTGGATGGGACAAATTTAATTTTCTTGTTGTAAGACGCATGCAACTTTTGAAAACATTGTTTTGCCTGGATTTGATGAGCGGCTTCAGCTCGGAAGAGCCATGGGGGATTAATGGGTAATATGTACACGCTCTGCAGGAAGGGGGGATCTCTCCACTTATTTGTGTTATATGTTGGCTGATTTTAGAAATATTTGTGAGAAGTTTTGCTTTGGCTGTTATTGTAGTTATAGTTTCAAGTTTGTATGAACTGTTTACTGCTTTCACTTGACGTGCTATAAATGGGGTTCTTCTCCCAGTGGCTTCTTCGGATAGATATGGCTAACCGCTTGTTTAATGGTGCACGTGGAACCTTAAGGAGAGTCACTCACTCATTAAGAGAAGAAGATAATTTCAAGCCTCAGAAATGTAGCCTTGCTGCAAGAAACACATCTAACTGATAAGGAGCACTTAAAGTTACAGCAGGGAAGGTTCGGTCTGGTGTTTATTTCATCCTTTAATTCGAAAAGTAGAGGAGTAGCTTCACTCATTCATACAAACCTTCCACTTCAGTTGTTTGACCAAATTAACGACGAACGTGAGTGGTTTCTGATCCTTAAAGCTTTAATACATGGAGAGGAATATGGAACATTGTATAATATTGCCCCACCACACACCCCCAAATGCGCTCTCCAGGTTGATGACCCTTGGGGAACATTGTACAATTAAAAGGGAGACTTTAACCGACTTTTGGACCCTGAAGTGGATAGGATGTCAAGGGGTCTCACGGGTATTTGCCCGCCATCAAGGCAGCTGGTGGACCTGAACAGGGAGCTGCGTTGGTGGACGTTTGAGATGTCTTCACCCTGAAGGTAGGGGCTTCACCTTTTTTCTAACCCACGTAAGTGCTATACCAGGATTGACATTTCTTTGCCCCATTGGACTTTTTTAAATTTGATGCTGCCCTGCAAAATTCTGATCATGCAGCAGTGTACGTGGATGTTCAGGCCGATGGCGATGGGACAGGCTCGCAGCACTGGCGCATGGGTCCTTGCCTCCTGAAAGATAGCAAATTCATTGAGTACTTTTCGCGGGAATTGAAGTTTTTAATGGGACATTAACTTGGGTACGGCCAGTAATCCATCTGTGTTCTGGAATACTGCCAAGGCTTATGCAAGGGGTTTGATTATTTCTTGCTCGGTGACTCGGAAGCGGCAGAAGGGACAGCAGTAGCGTATGCTCAAGGCTTGGCTGAAGGCAGCTGAGACTGCATTCTTTGACAGACTGTCTGTAACTAAGTTGCAGCAGATTACAGTGCTCCGGGCTGCTCTGAACACTGCGCTCACCCAGACCGCAAAGAGGGAGATTTCCTTTGCGAAACAGAGGTTATTTGAGTATGGTGCTAAACTGAGAAGGTATTTGGCGCACTTGGCCAGAAAGAAGAGTGCCCCCAATCTATTACATACATTAGAGAGGGTGCTGGTACTATCACCTGCCGTCCCAAAAATGTTAATGCAGCATTCAGAAAGTTCTACTCTGGGTTGCTCCAGTCAGAGGATTGTGCGGACAGCTTGGTGAAAACAGAGTCATTTTAAGACCCTGGACCTCCCAGGTATAACTTCAGAGCAGGAGTCTCTTATGAATGCCCTGCGACATCCAAGAGATACAGGATGCGGTAAAGCAGCTCCAGAGTGGCAGACCGATCGGCCAGATGGCTTGTGGAGTGAGATTTATGAGGAGTTCATAGACATGATGGCTGGACAAATGTTGGATATATTCAATTATTCTTGTGGACAGAACTGCCTCCCATCCTCTCAGTGAGAAACAAACATGTCTCTTATTCTCAAGAGAGGGAAAGCCCCAGAGGATTGCCTATTCGTATAGGCCTATACAGTTATTAAACGTGGAATTTAAAATTTTGTCGAAAATACTAGCGTTGAGACTGGAGAAGATCTTGTCCTTCATTGTGAAAGAGGAACAGACACGTTTTATTAGGAGTCACAGGTCCCCTGTTAATATTAGGAGAGTGCAAAATATGGTTCAGGTGTGCCAGCAAGGTCGATTCCAGGCTTGGTAGTCTCGCTGGATGCAAAGAAAGCATTTGCTTGGGTGTAGTGGCCGTACCTCTTTTATGTCTTGGAACTGCTTTGCCTTGGAGGTGTCTATGCCTGTTGGATGGCAGAATTATATAGTGACGCAACAGTGACAGGAGTTATCACTAATGGTATACGGACTAAAGGTATAATTTTAGCCTCGGCAGAGGTGCCCCTTTCGCCGTTAATATTTGCATTGGTGATTGAGCCGTTGGCAGGGGCCACCCAGAGGTGTCCCAATATAACTGAACGGGTGGTAGGGTCAGGAAGGCATGACATCATCCTTACACAGATGACGTTCTTCACTCTCTACCTAACCTGATGATATCTTTGCCCCGTTTTAAAGAAGTGATTGATTTATTTGAATCTATCTCGGGGTATAACATCAATTTTATGAAATCGGACGCCATGCCTGTTGGGTGTTATTCGAGTACCTGATCATGGGGGGTGCACTCTGATTCCCTTTCAGATGGTCACAAGAAGGTCACCTCTATTTAGGCATTTTTATCACACCGGCCTTCTGTCAATTATATAAAGCAAACTTCGTGCAAGTGCTCAAGAAGATAAGACAGGACCTTCGGCTCTGGGAAGACATTCCAATATCCTGGTTGGGTAGAATACCTCCGGTTAAAATGAATGTACTTCCTCGTTTCTTCTATCCCATGCGAATGGTCCTTTTGATGCTCTCCAGGTCGGTTCTATGGAGGCTTTACAGTTGGTTAAGCTTGTTTACCTGGCACCACAGGTGGCCTGTTATGAAGCTCGCCAAATTACAGCTTCTGCAGGAGATCAAGGGTGTGAATTTTCTGGACTTTAAGAAATCCCAACGAGGTTCCCTGCAATCGGATGTGGCTGATTGAGCTTGCAAAGACCTGCGGTCAGTTTGGCTGGACATTGAGGCATCCCAGGCAAAATGTCCCCTCATTAAGCTGTTGTTCATGGACAAGACGAGGATTGTCATGAACCATTGCAGAAATCCAATTGTCCATAAAATAGTTAAAGCCTGTAAAATGATGCGACAAAGTGAGGGCAATTTACAAAAATAATCTTCTCCTTTTATTCCCATTGTAGGATTGGCAGGATCCCAGCTGGGATTGATGGATTATGGCTTTCGGCTCTGGGAGTCCAGAAGAGTTTCCTCTTTGGGAGAATTATTTGACGTGGTGGTCATGGTGGTTTTAGAGCAGCTGAGCCAGAAATATGAGTTATCTTGGAAGGGCCACTTTCGTTACTTTGAGATGAGGAACTTTAGACAGAAAAAAAAGACTACATTAATGGTTAGTCCCCATAGGTCGGAAATGGAGGGAAGTGTGCTTCGTCCACAGGTGCTCTCTCGGTCATCACCCTCTATCATTTATTAAGAGGTAGTGTCTCAAATGATATAGACCGGCTGCATGGAACCTGGGCTCAGGAATTGTGGGTGAAGATCTCACCAGAGGAGTGGGAAGATATTTGGGAAACCGTAAGGAAGATTTCAATTTGCAATAGGATGTAGGCTATGCAGTTGAAGGTACTCCGCAGGGTTTAATTGACACCCGAGTAGCCTGTCAAATTTAAGACAGGAGAGTCCCCAATGTGCCCCAAATGTTCAATAGATGTTGGTACACTTACGTATTGCTTGTGATCATGCCACAAGCTTCATTGGTATTGGTGCACTATAGCAAGTGTTTTGGAAGGGGTTTTGGGAACCGAGGTCAAGGCAAATCCGGTGCCCTTCCTCTTGTGTTCGCTGAATCCTCCCTCTTTTGACTTGCATGGGAATAAATTGTTTAGTATTCTTTCATTTAGTGCGAGGAAGAGCATTCTGATAAACTGGGTTTCAGGAAACCTCCCAGCACTCTGATCGTGGTGTAGGCTAGTTATGGAGCCCATTCCCCTCGACTTCCTTATGAGTATGGGCACCCAAGAAATGAACATTGTCACAGGACGTGGCGGTTTTATTGGCTATATTGGTCAGGACATTTGTGTAACAGTGAGGGCTCTGAGAGGAAGAATTCTGAACAAATACGGGCATGGCAACTCATGCTACCGGTGATGGGGAGCTTTGGTAGGATTGTGCTGGGTGTTGTAACTTCATGTAATTTAATTTATTTTGCCTTGGTTCAGCTCGGAATAATCTATGTTTTGTTTTGATTTTGTTTTGACATCAGCCCATTCATTTTGTGCACAGGGAAGAGAATGAGTCCATTCAGCCACTCATGCTTCTTACACAGCAACCAGAGTAGGTCATTTCACACCATGTGTCAATTATACAGGATTGGAGGGAATGAAGAGAATATATAGAGGTGAAAGCTTACCACATTCACGATGGAATATAAAGGAGCGAGAAAACTGCTGGAATTTAAGAAAATTATTAAAATCGATTATTCAGGAATTAATGAAAGCACATTTACAAAGGGAAGCCACAATCCATCAGAATCAATATAATTTTACAAAAGATGAATCATATTTTCATTATTTATTTGAGTCTTTAAGAATGTGACAAGCAAGCTGCATAATGAGGATCCTGGAGATGTAAAATCAGGACTTGCAGAAGACATTGAATAAGGTGTGCACAAAAGATTAATCTGCAGAATAAGATTGCATATGGTTCGAAGTAATTTATTCACTTGGATGTAGGCTTGGCGAAACAAAGAATTGCATTGAGTTGGAATAACTGGTTCATTTACTGTTTCCAAAAATACCATAGGGCTCAGTCCCTAGGCCCCAACTATTAGCAATAAATACTATCACCTATTTGAGGGGATGGACATGCTATAATCAGTTTTTCAGAAGACACTGACTCAGTTGAGAAATTGTCATGAATGATTAAGGATAGGTTGCAGATGAAACGAAACAATGAAAAGTATGCGGCAGTTTTGGTCAGTGTAACAGAAAGGCAACTTACTATCCAAACAGAGGGAAACTACGTAGTGCTTAGGTACAGAGGGATCTGGTATCCTCATCCATATCGCAAAAGACACAGATGCAGGTGTAGCAGATAATGAGAAAGGCAACTGCAAATTTGGTATTTATTTCTGAAAGAATAGATTATAAAGCGAGGGAGGTACTGATGCAATAATGCCAGGCATTTGTGAGATCGCAATTGAGTACTGTGTACAGTTTTGGTGTCCTGACTGCAGGAGGGATGCAATTACTATGGAGGCAGATCAGAAGAGGTTTACTAGACTGATTCCAGAGATAAGGAGTTTGTCCTCTGAAGAGAGATTGAACAGTTCAGGCCTATACTCTCTGGAGTTAAGAAAAATGGGAGGAGATGTCACTGAGGACTGGACAATGCTAAAGGTGATTGATAATGTCGACATGCATTGGGTATTTCCTCATGTGGGGCAACCTACAACAAGAGATCACAGTTTTAGGATAAGTGGAGAGGAATTAAAGCAGTGATGAGAGAACTTCTATCAAAGCATTTTAAATCTTTGTAATTCACTGTTCCAGAGTGCAGTGGATGCTGGGATATTGAATAACCGAGGGGATATGGAGAGTGGGCCGGAAATTGGGACTGAGACCGAGATGACATCAGCCATGATTATATTCATTGGTGGAGTAAGCTGACATCAGATATGATTGTATTCAATGATGGAGCTAGCTGACATGAGATATGATTGTATTCAATGGTGGAGCAGTCTGACATCACAAAGGATTGTATTCAATGATGGAGCAGGCTGACATCACATATGATTGTATTCAATGGTGGAGCAGGCTGATATCAGCCATGATTGTATTCAATGGTGGAGCAGGCTGACATCAGCCATGATTGTATTCAATGTTGGAGCAGGGTGACATCAGCCATGATTGTATTCAATGGTGGAGCAGGCTGGAGGAGCTGGATTGCTGACTGAGGTTCCTCGTCTTTCTTCAGTCCTTCGAACGTGTTACAAAGGAATAGGGGAGGGCTGGTTATTGGAGAGAAAGCAGGCACTCCGGATAAATCAGATTTAATCAGTTTAAAAGAATGTAACCAGTAGGGTCACACAGTGACCAGTGCAGGGTCTTCAGCTATTTACCATCTATATCAATAATCTAGAGGAGTGGAACAAATGTACTGTAACTAAGTTTGCCAATGGAAATAATATAAGCAGGAAATTAAATAATCAATGGAAGTTGTAGAGTCTGTAAAGGGATATGGACAAGTTAATCAATGGATAAAAGTTTGGCAGGTGGGCTTTAACGTCATATATAACCTGTCATTTTCTTCCAGGAAGAACGGCAAGCAGTATGTTACTGAAATACAGAGGGATTACAGGACTTAGTGATACCGTGTATACTGAAGGGTTTACTCTGAGCCGTGCAGACATGGCATGTGTTGCTCCATCACCCTGATCGTCTGCTGCCTGATGTTCCCAGCGGGCCTATTGCTCTCATCCACCATATATATCCTCCGTCACTGAATGGTGACCCTGATGTTGAGATCGGAGAGATGATGGAGCTGTCACCCACTCCTGCCTGGAAAGTTCTGGAACATAGAAGCTGAATGAAACTCTGACCCAAAAACCACTGGTACCACGGTCCTCCCCCTGATGAGAAGCTGCAGGTCGTGTTGAAGGAGGTGACACCGCTCTGTGACCAGCTACGTGTTCCGTCAGGGTTCCCTCACACTCTGCTCCTGGGTTAATTGGAGCTTGGGAAGCTGTTCCTGGAAGACCGGGGGTGGATCCAGCAGATCCCTTTCCCCAGACACACTCACTGCGTGGTTTCAGAACTTCCCCCCTCTGCAGCCTCTGCTCTATTTATTGTTCATGTTACAGACCCAGATGCTTTTGCTATCATCCCCATCCTCCATCCAGAGTTGGGTCACCAAATGCTCAGGTCGCTCTGAATGTCTGAGGCAGCTGACAGCACAATCTCAGGCAAACCATTCCCAGCACCTCCACTAACATTCCAATAACAGGAATCAGTCCAGAGCCCCTCAGTTACAAATTCGCTGCCTGGTACTTAACAATAATACTCGAGGGACTTCCTCGTGTAACCGACCACATGATCAGCTGAGAGGGACAAATACAGATGTTCAGTGAACAGGCACAGACCAAGTTTCAAAGACGTTTCTCAAAGGTGCTGGAACCCCCTGTCCACCATGGAGCACTACATGGGACACACCGGGAAGTGAACAACAGCCCAACACTCACTCCACTGTTCATGGAGCACCACATGGGACACACCAGGAAGTGAACAGCCTGAGACACACCTTTTCATTGTTTCTGAGCTTCACAGTGCCAGCTCTTGATACATTAAGGATCCAAATGGGACCCACAGCCGTGATGTATAGAAGAGCATGAGCCGTGCACTTTGCACATTGTTTCTGAACTTCATAATTACGTTCCCGGGGATTCAGGGATATTAGCACCAACGGTCAGGTTAAGGTGCAGAAAGACGGATACTCGGGTTATATTTGGATGATTACTTGATCAACAAGTTGAATAACATGGCTCTTCTCAGAGAAATTGGGTTAGGCAGCAGAGTCAGACGCTGGCGGGTACAATAACAAGAGTAAGAACATAAAATAAATATGCTGACAGATCAGCTCAAATGGTCAGTTATACCCGATAACAATTCCACCTCACAGAATCATACATCATAATCCAGATGAAGTATCTATTCAGCGTGAAGCACTGAGCAGACAAGGCTAGTGCACCGCTCAATCCAACCCAGCAATCTGTAGACTGTGCAGACCACATCAGCCCACGGGGAGCTGTGCAGTGAATAACTCTGTAAACCTGGAGCAGTTACCCTTCCAGCATGTAGAGCTGTGTACACTATCCCAGTGCATTGCTCAGTAACACTGTGTTTGATCACTGCCCACTGTCGGGAAAATTGCTGCTCATGCTGGAAGTGACAGGATGTGCATTTCCCATCCATTTACAGCTCCATATCTTCCATTGTGCCAGGCGCTTTAGAACATCGAGTCAAGAGGAAGGATGAAGCTGACATAAGGTTGAGGAGGCAAGGGTTAGACACTGAAGAATGAACTCGGGAGAGATAAAAGTGTGCATGATAAAGGCTTGGCGGGTAGAATTAAGGTAAAACCTAAGACGTTCTACACTTATGTCAGGAACAAGTGGATGGCCAGAGTGATGGTAGGGCTGATCAGGGATAGTGGAGGGAACTTGTGCCAGGAGTCGGAGGAGGTAGGGGAGGTTATTAATGAATGTTTGCTTCAGTATTCACTAATGAGAGCGACCTTGACGTTTCTGAGGACAGCATGAAACAGGCGGATATGCTATAACAGGAGGATGTGTTGAAAAATTTGAGAAACACACGGATAGATAAATTTATTTGGCCAAACAGGATATGCCCTCAGATACAATAGGAAGCGAGAAGAGATTGCTGCGCATTTTGAGATGATCTTTGCATCCTCACTGTCCGCTGGAGTCGTGCCAGATGAGAGGAGGCTAGCAAAAGTTATTCCCTGGTTAAAGAAAGGGAATAGGGATAATCCTGGGAATTATTGGCTAACCAGTCTTACATCAGTGACGGGCAAAGTATCGGAGAGGATTTGAGAGACAGGATTTATGAATATTTGGAAAATTATAAATTATTAGAGACAGTCAGCATGGCTTTGTGAGGAGCAGGTCATAGATCTTATTGAATTCCTTAAGGATGTGACAAAACACGTTGATGAATTAGAGCAGTGGATATGGTATATATGGATTACAACAAGGCATTTGATAAAGTTATCCACGGTAAGCTCATTCACAAAATAAGGAGATATGGCTTACAGGGAGATCGGATTGTCTGGATGCAGAATTGGCTGGCCCACAGAAGACAGAGTTGGTAGTAGAGGAACAGATGCAGCCTGGAGCTTGGTGACGAGCTTCGTGATATGTTCTGGGACCTCTGTTCTTTGTGATTTTTTTCATAAGATAGTTGGATGACGAATTGGAAGGGTGGGTTCATAGTTTCGTCGATATCACGAACTTTGGTGGAGTTGGTGGTTAGTATGGATGGTTGTTGTCGGTTGCAACAGGTCATTGACAGAACTGAGCTGATGCGTGACAGTTCAAGATAAATCTGGAACAGCAGGATCTTGGGGTCCATGTCTATAGATCTTCAAAGTTGCCATCCAGGTTGTTTAGAAGGCGTATGATGTGTTGGCTTTCACAGCCGGGGAGATCAGTTTCAGAGCTGTGAGGTTATGTTGCAGCTCTATAATCCCACTGTTTAACCCACTGTGATGAAGTTGAAGGCTGTTCTGCATTGAGAGCTTGCAAATTCTTGTCATATCATTGGTAATATTTTCAGTGTACTGGACTGAAACTATGTAACATCTGGCTGTGAAACAGATATGTTGGGCTTTGGTTGCTCTTTTGGCAACTATTCGAATTTAACCAATCAAGTTGAAATTATGTCCACCTATACTAAAACCAATCGATTTTAAATTTATTGTTTTGCCAACATCAAACCAAGGATGAGCTGATGCTGAGGGAATAAAGAGGCAATCATTTTGGAAGTTAGACAGAGAGTAAACTACCATCGTGATAGTCTGCCATGAACAACATTCTCTGTACAAATACATTTTTTTTTGGATGAAAAGCCCTTGCATTAAAAGACAAAATATGAACCAGGGAGATATTCAGTGGAAAGAAGGAGGGCATTGGAGATTACAGCCACTGTCTGGTTTATGTAATTTTAATACAGTTTTTCTTTAATTTGAAGAGTATATTGTTAAAGGTGGAGGAAGGTAACAAACAGTTCAGAGAAAGGGAAGCTTAGAGTTGGGAATAACTGTTGTTGTTCAATGTTCACTTTTAGTTTAAGGAATACATTGATATTATTTTCTATTAAGTATTGGAATTTGTGAGCTCTCTATCACTCGACTTTAACAGATTATGAGCGAGGTGAGCTTTTCTGAGTGTTTGGTTTAATTAGCAGAAGGGTTCATCGCCGTGTCATAACACCACACTTGTAATACCATGTTGTGGTCACCTCATTAAAGGAAAGAGGTGGAAGCTATAGAGAATTTGCAGAGATTTACCTATGGAACTTCAGTAAGATTGACACAAGCCACACAGAGTGAGGGAAATATTGAGAAAATCACCACGTGAAAAATAAACACTGGCAGCTTCCCAATGTTTATACAAACATCAGTGTGTCAGTGGGTGTAGTGATGACTGGGTATCTGTGTGTGCATGTGCATCTGTGTATCGGTATTTGTCTCTGTGTGTCTGTATTAGTATCTGTGCTACTGCATCAGTCTCCGTGTGTGTCTGTGCATCTACATTCATCTCTGTGTGTCTCTGCATGTCTGATTTTGTCTCTGTGTGTACCTGCGTTTCTGCATTCATCGCTGTGCGTCTCTGTGTGCCTGTATTTGTGTCTGCGTGCATCTGCATGTCTGTATTCCTCTCTGTGTGTATCTGACTGTATTCACATCTGTGTGTATCTGCACGTCTGTATTCCTCTCTCTGTGTGTCTGTGTGTCTCTGTTCATCTCTGTGTGTATCTGCGCTTCTCTGTGTGTATCAGCTTGTCTGTTTTTGTCTCTGTGTATATCGGTGTGTCTCTGTTCAACTCTGTGTGTATACGTGTATCTGTATTCGTCTCTGTGGGTATCTGTGTGACTTTATGCTTCTCTGTGTGTAACTGCATGTCTATATTTGTCTTTCTCGTTATCTGCGTGTCTGTATTCATCCCTGTGTGCATCTGCGTGAGTGAATTCATCTCTGCATCTGCGTGTCTGTATTCATCTCTATGTGCATCTGCGTGCCTGTATTCACCTGTGTGTATCTGTGTGTCATTAAATTCGTCTCTGTGTGTATCTGCGTGTCTCTATGTGTATCTGCGCGTCTGTGTTCGTCTCTGTATCCGTGTGTCTGTATTCGTCTCTGTGGGCATCTGTGTGACTCTATTCATCTCTGTGTGTATCGGCGTGTCTCTGTGTGTATCTGCGTGTTTGTGTTTGTCTCTGTATGTATCTGCGTGTCTGTATTCATCTTGCGAGCATCTGTGTGTCTCTATCCGTCTCTCTGCATATCTGCTTGCCTCTGTTTGTATCAGCATACCTGCATTCATCTCTGTATCTGCATGCCTGTATTTGTCTCTATGTCTATCTGCATGCCTGTACTCATATCTGTATCTGCATGTCTGTGTTCGTATCTATGTCTAACTGCATGCCGGTATTCATATCTGTATCTGCATGTCTGTGTTCGTCTCTATGTCTATCTGCATGCCTGCATTCATCTCTGTGAGTATCGGTGTGTCTGCATTCGTCTCTGTGTGTATCTGTGCGTCTGTGTTTATCTCTGTGTGTCGGTATTCATCTCTGTGGGCATCTGTGTGAGTCTATTCATCTCACTGTCTGCGTGTCTGTATTCGTCTCTCTGTGTATCTGCGTGCCTGTATTTATCTCTGTTGTGCATCTGCCTGTCTGTATTTGTCTCTGTGTGCCTGTATTTGTTTCTGTGCGTCACTGCACATCTGCATTTGTCTCTGTGTGTATCTGCATGTCTGTATTCGCCTTTTTGTGTATCTGAGTTTCTGTATTCAACTCTCTGCATACCAGCGTATCTGTGTTAGTCTCTGTGTATATCCGTGTGTCTGCGTTCATCTTTTTATGTATCTGCGTGTCTGTATTTGTCTTTTTGTGTATTTTCGTGTCTGTTTTCATCTCTGCGTTTTGTCGGCGTGCCTGTATTCGTCTCTGTGTGCATCTGTGTGTCCATGTGCACAGAGGATCTGTCAGCCTCTCTGGTGTTTAAAGTGATGCAATGCCCCCCTCTGCTTGCCTTCCCACTCCTCTGTGTTGACAGCACCGCATGGTGACAACAATCAGGGATTCAGTCTGGGAGGGAGGGGGAGGAAGGCATCTCATAGCGACATCCAAACTGACAGAAACATCTGCACACGCACACCGTACACACGCAGTTTAGTATGTGAAGTATTGTAATTGTACTGAAGACCCTCAGAGTGGAGAGTGTTCA
This sequence comes from Chiloscyllium punctatum, assembly GCF_047496795.1. Lineage (NCBI taxonomy): Eukaryota > Metazoa > Chordata > Chondrichthyes > Orectolobiformes > Hemiscylliidae > Chiloscyllium > Chiloscyllium punctatum. Next base: position 4,525,869 of record NC_092767.1, on the reverse strand, counting down.
TCTAAAGTAATATCTATGCTCGCTCTGCAATGTGGAAGTTATTTGTCTTTAAAGATGATTTTTGATACAAAGTGCACAAATTAAAGAGTATTTCCACCGCAAATGCATCCAAGCAATGTCGACAGAACGATTTGTAAGTTGATGCAATGAAGTTATTGCACGTTCATTTACTTGAAATCTTTTATAATACACTCCTACAAATTATAAATGAGAAAAGATTGAAAAGTCCTGAAACTGACCCAGTGGTGGTGGTAATATCTCAGGAATGCTATCTCTAGGTATCAGACGAAACTGCTCTGTGCTTCCAAAGACATTATTTGAAAAACCAAACAGCCACGCAATGTGAGAGATTGATAGTATTTGATGTCCTCTGAGAGAGAGAGAAAAAATCTGACACTTGTGCAGTGGCATGGGGAGGCCAGCAGAGGGTGACATCGTATGACTCTACACTTAACATTGACAAGGTAAAAACGATGACTGCAGATGCTGAAAACCAAATACTGGATTAGTGGTGCTGGAAGAGCACAGCAGTTCAGGCAGCATCCAACGAGCAGCGAAATCGACGTTTCGGGCAAAAGCCCTTCAGTAGAGATAGGGGAAGGGGGGAGGGTGTTGATTTCAGTTTCAGTGGATTTACCACAAAAACCACAAAGGCTGCCTTTCCCAGAGATGACGACAGAGATACACACAAACATACATAGACACATTAAATACACAACACATATAGATACAGATATGAACACTTACACGCTAACACAGGCATACTCCCGCACACAGAAAAAAATAGTTTCTTTAAGATAGAGATGAATACGTTTTTCATTAATAAGGGAATCAATTGATCAGTTCGTGAATGCAAAAGGATGCGGCTGAGAAATATTTCACCCTTGATTAAACAGCACAGCAGATCCAATTGGCTAAATGGCTTAATTCCACTCCAATTTCCTATTTTCTGAAGTGATGCATTGTTGAAGGTCGAATTCAAATGCAGATAACATGGTCAAACGTCGCATTCTTGGCCGTGTGGCGGAGCAGACGGACCTTTAGTGCCCACGTCCATAGGTATCACCAAGTTGCCACTCAAGTTGATAGGGGTGTTAAGAGCAGTATGGTGAGTTGGTTTTCATTAGCAGGGAGATTGAGTTGAAGAGCCAGGAGATTATGCTGTAACTCTATAAAGCACTGGTTAGATCACACATGAATTATTGTGTTGAGTTCGGTCACCCCATTATGGGAAGAAATTGGAAGCATTCGAGAGGGTGCAGACAGGATTTACCAGGATGTTGCCTGCGCTGGAGGGCATGTCTTTTGAAGAATTTCTGAGTGAGCTAGGCTTTTCTCATTGGAGTGAAGAAGAATGAGAGCTTACTTAATAGAGGTGTGCAAGATGCTGAGGCATAGACAGAGTCGACAACCAGAGATTTTTTTTCACCAGGGTCGAAATGGCTATCACGCAGGGAGCATAATTTTAAAGCGATTGGAAGGAGGCCTCGAGGAGATATCAGATGAAGGTTGTTTACACAGGTAGTTATTGGTGCGTGGAATGCACTGCCAGCGATGGTAATAGAATCAGATACATTAGGGATATTCAAGCAAATCTTGGATAAACAAATCAATGATAACAAAAGGAAGGGTATGAAGTTTACTTTAATCTTAGATTAGGATAAAAAGGTTGGCACAACAATGAAGGCTGAAGGACTGTACTGTGCTGTACTGTACAGCGTCCTAATTTCCTACACTCTTGTGAGCATATGGTATCTGGAATTAATCTAACTTCGACTGAGGCTAAATGTGTTAATTATTTGATTGTCAAGTGTTATAGGAAATGTGGACAGGTTTGAGAGTTTGAATGGTCTATACCTGTTTCTAATTGTCGAGTCCTTGTTTCAAAAGAGTGGTGATTGGCTTAAGGGGGAGACATTTAAAGAATGAGGGCATTCCCATTTCAGGCCGAGACAGGGATCCTCCTTTCTCTTTAGGGCTGTGTGATCTGTAGTGGTCCCATGCCCAAGGAGCAGTGAAGACTGGGTTACTGAAAACATTCCAAGGTTGAGTTCCATAGATCAGTGATAAACAAAATAACCCATGTTTATTAGGAACAGACAGGAAAGGGATGTTTAGTTGCAATCACATGCAACCCTGCTGCTCTTAACCCATGTCTTCTTCTCTCATCAAACCATCGTTGCTTTTACAGAGGGAGAGGAAGTTCCCATTCAGCCCGTCAGCAATGAGGCACACGGAGACCTTTCTGCCCTTCTATGGATTTACAAAGGAAGATGGTAAAGTCATTCAGCCATTTGAGCACATTATACAGCACAGGCGTAGGCTATCCAACCTTTCTCGGCTGCTACACTGGAGAAGGGAACCCTGGGTAACTCTCAGGATATAGACAGTAGGGATGGAAGATTATTTTCAGTTTGGTAAATTTTAACTTGTTGGAGTGCCTTCGAGATCAGTACAAGATCAACAACTCTATCGAACCTGTCAATGATTTGGATGTGCGGACTGATTGAATTGGAGCTCAATTAGCTCAGCCACCAAGATAGTCAATCAATCAGTTGTCAAATGGAGGTAGAGAGTCTGTAATGGGATCTAGACAGGGGACGTTAATGGTGTAAAACTACAACAGAAACAGTCTAACCTGGGCTAATGAAATTTATGCTGTGACAAAAGGTTAAAACAACAGTAAACTACTTAAAAAGGAGAGAGATCACTAAACTCAGTGGTGCAACGGGATGTGTGCATCCTAGTACATACATCACACAAGGTTCGTATACCGATGCAGTCAGTGATTGGGAAAGTATATGGAATGATTCTACTCAATGCAAAGGCTATCATAACACTTTACTGCATCTGTACATGAGTTTTCTGTGGCCACATTTGATGTATTGTGTGTAGTGATGATTCCCTAAACTGACAAACAAGTATACTCAATTGATTTAGAAGCTCTGTTAGATGTTTCACTGTACTTGTTCCTGGAAAGAAGACCTTATTCCGTCATACAGAAAAGAAACAGATCTTTCCGTTCACCTTGTCCATGACAACCAGATGTCCTCTATTAATCTTGTCCCATTTGCCAGCATTTGGCCCATATTCCTCTAAACCTGTCCTATTCAAGTACCCATCCAAATGGTTTTTAAATGCTGTAATTTTCCCAACTTCCAACACTTCATTTGACAGTTAAATCCATACACTCCGAGAAAAGGTTACCACTTTTATCTCGTTTAAAGCTTTTCCCCTCACCTTCAATCTGTGTGCTCTAGTTTTGACCTCCCCAAACCTCAGAAAATGTCCTTGGTTATTCACCATTTCCATGCCCCTCATGATTTTATAAACCTCTACCAGAGCACTTCAGGCTAAAGAATGAGAGATTTTCATATTGTACGGTATAAGATCTTAGGGAGAGTGTTTCAGGTGCATGGCTGATGGACATTTCCTCTGGTATGGGAAACTAGGAGTAAGGATTCAAATTTAAGAGAAAAATGCATTCATTTTAACACAGATAGTGCAAAAACATAAATTTATTGGACACAAATATGAGGACATATACAAATGCATCTTCAAATGACAGCATATAAATTGTTCCTACATGGAGCAGGGAACAGGGACGGATTAATGCAGTCACGAGCATGTTCAAGGAGGCTTCACATGGTCCAGTTAGGTGGTCAGATAACATTATTGTATATTTCAGCTAAATGTTGGAGAAGATGCAACCTGCTAGAAAAGTCACGGTTTATTACTTCCTCTCTTACCTTGTTCCTTCTCACAGCAACATATAAGAGGTGAAAACTCATTAGTAATCTTTAGCACTCATGAAGTTTTCCAGTTAAGGATTATTTGGAATCTCCACACTGCCTGAAGCAAAGGGAATTCAGACAAATCCAACCGTTCCAGGAAGGAATTCGATTGCCAGCAGCTTGTGTGAGCAGAATGACCTCGAGGCAGAATACAATTTAATATTTCCTTTTGTCTTGAACTTAAATGTTGCTTTGAAAAGCTCTTTCAACCTGATATTCTGCAGAGGTTTTTTTCTGTTTGTCTTGATGCATGTGTATGTGTGTGTCTATGTGCACTTGTGTGTGTGACACTGTGAGTGTCTTTTTGTATGTGTCTGCGTATGTGTATATTTCTGTGTATACAAACTGTTTCTCAGTATAGATTGAAAGATACATATTAATGCACATATCTGTCCACACTGCTTGCCATGTATCTTTCCATCATAGCTGAAGCAAGTTTGCTTTGGTAAAGTACTTTTCCAAATTAAAGATATCTACCTGCCTTGTGCCTAGCAAAGAACCTGACCTAGTCTGAGAACTATATCATTGGCCATATCACCAGCCTAGTTACATTTAAAATGTGTCATGACCAATGGAGGAGCTGGAGTAGAAAATGAAACAGAGACCTCGCCAAAACCAGTCTGAACAGGGATGAGGAGAAATTTACAAAGGGCTGTTTGAGTGGGAATGCTCTTCCCCAGAAGTTTGTGGTGCCTATGTGTTTGCATTTATTCAAAGCCATGCTACTTAGTCATTACATGGTAAATGGCAATGAACTACAGACAGGAAAGTGAGGCTGAGACCACAACCTGATCAGCACCAATCTTAGTGCCTGGTGGAGAAGGCTTTAAGTGTCTAATGACCAACCCTTCTCCTCAGTCCCATGTTCCAATGTTCCACTGAAACTCTCAAACCTGATGGACAGGAACAGTTGGAGGCCATTTACCCCAGTAACCTGGTGCACAGAAACAGCAGAGACCATTCAGCGGATGAAGACTGTCACACACAGTTTGACACTGCGTTGGAAAATATCCTTAGGAAAAGAAACGTTCGGTGACGGTGTGAAACATCTCATTCCGCTGTCTTTCCAGAACTGTCTTCATTTCTTGGTCATGTTGCCGATTCAGATTCACTGTAAATACAGCGCCCATATCTCACCAAGAGATGGCCCACCAAATCCTCTGGTCTCCCTGACTGCAACATCCAATAACAGAATTTTCAGGAAAATAACGTCCCAATAACAGAATGAGAGAACATCAGATAAGCGAATACATCATTCAGCCCTTCTGGCCTGTCTTTCCCTTCATCATGAACATAGCTGATCTTCAAAAGCCACAACTCCTCTCTAATGCTCAATCCCTGCAGTCCTCAACATTCTGATGCCTCATATTCCATTATGCTGCCTTCCAAATATCTTAGTGATCTACTTCCCCAACCTGTCTGGAATGCAGAAGTCCCGATAGTCACCACCATCTGTGAGAAGGAAACACTCCTCACAATCACACCGTGACCTATTCACACGAATAAAATATATGAACACGTGGTAAGAGCGACTGGCCCTGATATCAAGGCAGGACTAAACTGTGGATGGTATCAAGGAACCCTGAACAGAATTGAATGTAATGGGAATGAATTGTAAATTCCTCAACTGGTTAGAGGCATTCAGAGGACAAGGCAAGATGCTTGTGGTTTGTGTGGATCAATTATTTCAGTCACAGGACATCTCTGCCTGCATCCTCAAGGTAGTTTTCTTCAGCTGTTTCAATGTCTTTCCCACATCTTACAGTTAGAAGTGGAGACATTCTCTGAAGATCACACAATATTAAGAATAATTTGTTTACCTCTCCACTGCTGTAGCAGTCCCTGTCCACATGCAGCAAGACCTTGATAGCATCCAAACTGTGTTGTTAAAGTGATGGTAACACTCCTGTAACAGTCTTACTAGAAATGTCTCTTTCTAGTGTTCCACAGTTAAATAACAAGAGCTCATTCAGCCTCTCAAGCTGGTTTCAACAGAGTATATTCAACCCATTGAAACTATTAAATGCGAACAGGGATAGCCCATTCAGTCCTCCTGCCTATTACACGAGGAGGGAAGGAGTGTCATCAGCACATCCGCGGTGTTAAACAGGAAACAAGAGTTGCTAATCAGGTCTTTGAGGTAAAAATAATGACTGCAGTTGCTGGAAAACAGATTCTGGATTAGTCGTGCTGGAAGAGCACAACAGTTCAGGCAGCATCCAAGGAGCTTCGAACTCGATGTTTTGGGAAAAAGCCCTTCATCAGGAATAAAGGCAGTGAGCCTGAAGCGTGGAGAGAAAAGCTAGAGGAGGGTGGGATGGGGAGAAAGTAGCATAGAGTACAATACGTGAGTGGGGGAGGGGATGAAGGTGATAGGTCAGGCAGGAGAGGGTGGAGTGGATAGGTGGAAAAGGAGATCAGCAGGTAGGACAAGTCCGGACAAGTCCTGGGGACAGTGCTGAGCTGGAAGTTTGGAATTAGGGTGGGGTGGGGGAAGGGGAAATGAAGAAACTGTTGAAGTCCACATTGATGCCCTGGGGTTGAAGTGTTCCAAGGCGGAAGATGAGGCGTTCTTCCTCCAGGCGTCTGGTGGTGAGGGAGCGGCGGTATTCTCGTGCTAGCCATTACCATCCAAGAAAAAAGAGTCTCGCTATCCAGCCTCTTTAATCTCTGATTATGTTATATGTCTGAATTAAGACACCTCTCAAAATCTCTCAAATGAAAACAGCCTCAAGTCCATCAGACTTTCCTCGTAAGACCTTACCTCCATACCAGGTAAGAACCTAGTAAAGCTCCTCTGAACCCTTTCCAAAGATTCCACCTCCTTCCATGAATGAGGTGATCAGAACTGTATTCAATAGTCCAAGTGCGGCTGCAACAGGGTTTTGTACAGCTGCAACATGACACAACGTTTCCGAAACTCAATCCCTCTACTAATAAAAGCAAACGCAACATATGCCTTCTGAACAACACTACCAAACTGGGTAGCAACTTTCAGGGATCTATGTACATGGGCACTGAGGAATCTCTACTCATCTACAGTACCAAGAGTCTTACCAAGAGACCAATACGCTACATTCCTGTTGCTCCATCCAAAATGAATCACCTGACATTGTTCCGCATTGTATTCCATTTGCAACCTCACAACCCAGCCTCCAAATTATCTCTGTCCTACTGTAACCCCACAACCTCGTTTGGCACTATCCACAACTCTAGCGACCTTCGATACATCTGCAAATATACAAACCCATCTTTCTACGCCATCATCCAGATTGTTTATAAATATGACAAACAACAGTGGTCCCAAAACAGATCCTTGCAGTACACCACTAGTAACTGAACTCCAGGATGATCATTTCCCATCAGCTACCACACTGTCTTATTTCAGCTAGACAATTCCTGATCCAAACCGCTAAATTACCCTCAAGCCCATGCCGCCTTTTTTTTTGCAATAAGCCTATCGTGGGGAAACTTACCAAACGTTTTCCTGAATGTCATGTACACTACGTCAACCATTTTACCCGCATCCACCTATTTGGTCACCTGCTCAAAAAAATCAATAAGGTTTGTGAGGTCCGGCCAACCCTTCACCAAACCGTGTTGACTATACCTAATCAAATTATTCCTTTCTAGATGAGTATAAACACTATCTTTTTAACAATTTCAACACTTTACCCACAACCAAAGTAATGCTCACTTGTCTATAATTAGACTCTACTCTCCTTCTTGAATAAGGGAACAACATTTGCTATCCTCTAGCCTCCTGCGCCATTCCTGTAGACAATGACAACATAAATATCAAAGCCAGCGGCTCTGCAATCTCCTCCCTGGCTTCCCAGAGAATCCTAGGATAATTCCCATCCAGGGAGTTATCTATTTTTACACTTTCCAGAATTGCTAAAAACTCTTCTTTTTGAACATTTATCCTATCTAATCTACTGACCTGTATCTCAGGATTAACGTCGACAGCAACTATTTTCTAGTGTGAATACTGATGAAAAAATTCACGGAGCACTTTTCCTATCTCCTCTGACTCCAAGCACAAATTTCCACTACTATACTTGATAGGCTCTAATCTTACTCTAGTCATTTTTATTTATTCCTGATATAGTTATCGAAAGCCTTCGGGTTTTCCTTGACCCAATCTACCAACGACATCTCATGTCCCATCCTGGCTCTTCGATGCACAGGATATTCAGAATTAAAAACCACGACATGGATAACACAATGTGCAGGGCCATGGGAAGAACATCAGTAGAAATATAGCTCATTATGTGCTGATACAGAGATTTTTGCCCCAGTAACCACCCGCCTTTGTTATAATAATGATAAATAATTTAAAGTGTTAAAATAAAACATTCGGCCCATCGAGCTGACACTTATCCTCGCAAGAGCATTGCATGCAGATCCCCCTCCTACACAATTCCTCTATCTCCCATAGTTAAAGCAAATAGTTGCACATGAACAATTTTTCATGTTCAATTAGGAGGTATCAGAAACACCTGGACGAAACACTTGCAAACACGGGAAGAATATGAAAGCTCATTACAGGCGGTGGCCCAAGGGTGGAATTGAGCGCAGGTTCCCAGTTGCTTCGAGACAGCAGTGCTAGCCACCGTGCCACCCACCCAAATATGCCACTGTGCTAGCGTATACGTGGGAACTTGGAAATCTTAAATACGAAAGGAAAATGTTGGTGAAACACAGCTGATGAGTCAGTATCTTGAGAGTAAAAGAGAGTTAACATATTGAGACGAACATGATTCTGCTCTGAAAAAGTCATATCGGTCTCAGAACGTTAATTCTCTTTCTGCTCAGATGCTGCTGGACTTGTTGAAGTTTTCCAGCACTTCCAGCTTCCTTTTGCTTTTGCAGTGTGGATACTTTTCTGATATGAAAGGGAACAGTGAATCTGCCATTTCAGTTAACTCTTGTATTTGGTTATAGTCATTGAATGAAAAAAATAAAAACTTTTTATTTAACAGAGTCCTAAATATTCATAACATTTTCCGTGTCATAAATCACCATGAAAATATTCAATTCAGTGGCCAGGAATCACATGATCAATCCTCAAAAGGAAACCAGTTGAATAAAGGACCCCAATCATTGCCTCAATATCACTAGGGTCGTAGTCATTCAGCAAGGTCTTACATTTCTGAAACTTTAGATGAAACTGTGGAAACATAAGATAGATTGGTACAGGGCATAGTCATCCACGGATTTCGGAAGGAACGAGCATGGGCAGATTTTACGTGTGAAACACAATCACTCTGGAAAAGGCGACATAGAGCAGCCTACTTGAATCTCTTCTGTCCAAGTGATGCACATACGCACAGAGCTGCACATTCCAAGATGTTTTAACAACTGGTAGTTTAGGAACAGCAAATTAGTTCCTAGTCAGGATGGCATGTAACTTAGAAGATAACTTGTAGAGATTATTTTCCCATTGTTCCCATTACCAATGCAGAATGTTCTCTAATTCCCATTAATCACAGTTTTGCTCAGCATCCTTGATTCCACGCTCAGTCAAGTCTTGCTTCGATTGAAAGGGAAGTCTCTCTGATCTCACCTCAAATTATATTGGAAGATCAGTTGAAAGAACAAGGAGCAAAAGGCAAGAATACTGTTTGTTTGAACAATATCCTCACCACATACAAAAGATAATTGATGCATGGAGTTCCAATTCATTCCCAAGATGCTTGTCCTGTTGGTGATGAGGCTGTTTGGTTAAGTGTTGTGATAAAGGGACCGGAAGAAACTCCACTCTAGCAACAGTTAACAAAGCCATCCTGTTCACGGCGCATCAGACTGTGGCAAACATTCTGTTTTCTGTTGCTGTCGCACAGTGATCATTTCAAACGCACTATTCACTGATGACATGTAGTAGCAGAGAAGTCAGCAATTTCCAGCATTTAGTGTGAGAGCAAAAAGCAAAAGGGAGAGTCAGGGAAGGTGGGAGTGATAGGGAAATGGTGTGATACACAGTGCGTGAAGTGTGAAGGGAGATGGTCAGTGGAAGGGTATGTCACAGCAGAAGGGGCAATGCAAGGGAAGTAGGTGGGTAAGGAAAAAATAGGAAGGAGAAGAGGTGGTGCATCAGAAGGTCCATTTGTGTCAGGGAAAACCATGCAGTTGGAAAACTGAGATTGATGGCCAATCAAACATCACTGTTTACGGAAAAGTGGGATCTGGTTTCCTTTGAATATGAGGAAAATGTTTCTCATACTTCTTATATTAACAGTATTCTTGTTCATATTGAAAATCCACGCAATATTTCTGTACCTCCATAAAGTGCAGACATTTTCCTTTCTCTCCAATTCATTATCTCAACATCATGTCACGTGATGTCACTAAACAATATCCAGAAAAGTAGGTGTTTTGTTTTTTCAATGAATTTGCTTCCAATTCAATGTAGAAATGAGAATGTGTTTTGATCTTCTACTGCATGCTTATAATGCAGAATTTACTTGAATCTTTATCCTCATCACCTTAGTTCTTTCAAACAAACTTCATGAATGAGCCTGCATCCATCCTGAAGATTAAAAAAAGTTCCCTGTACTCTGACTGGATTGCAGCGAATGTTATTAAAAATGAGCTGTAGGCGCATATAAAATGGAAATGTTGCATTGCATAGTGCCAAAAGCGACTACAAGGTTCATGATGTACAAGCCTTATGAATGATACATGCAGAGGGCCGGAGTATAAAAGCAGAACTCGGTTCCATATCCAAAATACTCTTTGTGGCTCCATTTCCTGCATCATGCTACAAATTCACCAAAAGAGGGACAACTATAGACTGGAATTATCAATACTTCCCCTGCAACAACAACTTTAGAACAGGTAGAAAATCGAGCTGTGTTTCTGATATTCATACACGTTGATGATAAGAATGTGGGAAATGGGGGTGGGGGTTAGATCATGATAAACAATGTTGTGGATGACACAATGAATATTCCTGTGGTTCAGAGTGAGGACGAAAGTGTTAGGTTACAGGAGGGTACAATCGGATTGTTCCAATGGCCAGATCAATCACCGAAACATTTAACACTGCTTGACATGAGATGCTGCACATTGAAAGAATAACAACAGAAGAGAGTACTCAAACCATGAGGCAAGGCTAGATTTGCTTTTGCTTTACTTTGGAGCAGAGAAGGTTATGGTGAGAACCTGACAAAGGCGTATAACAGCATGAGAGGTATAGACACAGTGAACAGACAGCAGCTGTTCCCCTTAGTCAAACGGTTAAATACAAGGGGATACACGTTTAAAGTGAAAGACAAGAGATTGAGTGAGGATTTTTGAAATCTGTTTTGAATCCATCGGGTGATATGCTTCTGGAATGCATTGCCTGTGAGGGTGGTTGAGGAAGGAAACAGTACAAACTTGGCAAAACAATTGTATCAGCAGTTGATGGTGCCAGATTTGATAGGCATCTTCTTTATTTTACGATTCCATGATATATTGTGAAGCACATGGTAATTGTTGGTTTGTTCCATTGAACTGTGCTCAGTAAGTGGGGAGATTACAAATCAGCATCACCCCATGGAGCATCAGCACTTACTAATCCGTGGACAGCCCGTCCATCCCTGAATATATCCAAGCTAATTCACATGCTCAATGTAAGTTTTGTTCAATAAGCCCACCGACATTATTCCAGCTGTTTGACAACATTAGTTTATGGACACCAATAACATACAAACAAACTTTCCTTCATCGTTATATAGACTTCTAGTTGCAAAGTTGTTATTTCTCTGCAGAATACTCAATTTCTTGCCATATATTCGCTTTGACAAAGAGTCAGATTTCCTGCGTTTTTCTGCTAGCTGTTCATCACAGTACAGCGGTTTGTTTAACACTACATCCACCACCAGTAATACTTACTCCCAGCTAAACTGGCACATGAGATGCACAGCTGGTACTCCCTCCCAAAAGCCACTTGGAATGACCAACACCAACTGGGCTGGAACTTCTCACCGGCAATTAATATTGGATTGCTCATTAAAATCCAAAATGAATTTTTGAAAAATCCAATTTCCTCATAATAACTGAACAATGTAACCATGTTTATTGATCAGATGAGCTTGTTGCGGACTTTGAAATAGTGTGATGCATTTGCAGACACCATTTCGTGAATACATTGAAATAACAGGCCAACTGACAGCCCAGGTCACGAATAACACAAGTTAATGCAGCATTTAATCAGCAGCTGAAAGAGCACAAAATGTCAGAGCAGAGTCGGCCATGCACCTTGAGGTAACTTTCATTAATGTAGTTTGGTGTTTTCTGATTGATGTAGACATGTTGCGCTGAATGGCCTGTTTGTGTGCCACATAAGACTCTATCACTTTACTTCTTGAAAACAAGAAATATCTCACTATTTCCATAGCTTGTGAGCATCAGTTGGTGAAGAATATAATCTCCAAGGTCACATTGCATCCTGACTTGAATCGAAACCATTTTCCCTTCACTATCACTTGTTCAGAATTCTGTAACTCTCTCTGAAACATAAATGTTAGTCGTCCTGCACCAAGTGAACCACTGGAGTTCACTTACACATTATGAGTGGAAATTAAACATAGGCAACAGATTTTCTAACGAAACTCACCTGACAACAACAACTGAAAGGAAGCTGCACTATTGAGACATCTATTCCTCCTTATCTAATTTCTAAAGCAGTTTCAAAGGAGTTTTTCCCTTGTTTAAAAAACATATTCGGAAAGTTGTGTCCATCAATCTGAAAGGAAAAGTCTTCATGTTTATGAGAATGGTCTCCTAATTTTTCGGTCGCTGAAGACAACAAAAAAGTAGAAACTGGCACCAGGCATAAGTCTTCCTTCCTTGTCCATACAACGTTAGTTGGTCATACTTAGTCAAGAATCTGCCTGCCTCTGCCTTAGGAATATTCAATGTCCTAGCCTTCATCGCTCTCTGGGAGGATAGTTTCACAAACACGCAACACTTTCAGAGGGCTGAAACAACCCACATCTTATGAAATGAGATAATCTTCAGATTTACTTTCCATCCACTTATTGTAATCTCTCATATAAACTGAAGTATTATTTCAGAACTCAACTTAAAAAGACTATTCGGAATATTCTGAGGTTAAACAAGATCACATATTGTCCATCTAAACTCCAGGAGATCCAGGGCCAGTCTGGTCAATATTTCCTCCTGAAGTACAATTCTTCACAGGAGTCAGTTGAGTGAATCTTCTCTGGACTGCTTTGCATGTCATTGTGGCCATAGCTCTTTCGATGTGGTCTCACTTCTTCTGAATGAATTCTGTTTCAAAAGAGTTTCAACATTTGTCTGGCCTCTTTAAAACCTTGATGTACACGACATTTTTTGTGTGATCCAGGTGCCTGATTCCTCTGTGCCTCAATCCAATCTCTCCATTTTAATAATTCGTGCGTTTCCATTTAACTTCCAACATAATTCAACACAGACACATTTCCAATCTATGCTCCATACACCAATATTTGTTGTTCATTTGACCAATTTATACCTCTTCATTAACTTCAGTATTCTTCATATACAAATTTAAAAAGTAAAAATATTACATTGTCAAGTCCATTGGAATGTGGCGACAGCCTATGTCTTTGACCAAATATTCCGTTTGTATTATGGAAGAATACAAACATTTGAAATTGTCTGTGTCCTCTCAAGCAGATTCACATGTTTATATTCTTCCATAATGCAAACAGAATATTTCGTCAAAGGCATAGGTTGTCGCCATAGTTCAGTGGAATCCACAATGTCATATTTTTAGTCCATGTCCAAGCTGTAAATTAGCGACAATGCTAAAGTGTTTTGCAGTCCCATCACTCAGTTCCCATCACTGAGATATGGACAAATGGTCTAGAATCTGTGTGGGTGTAATTAAGAACCAACAAAGGTTAAAAAGGCAGAAAACAGCGAGTGAGGATAAAATGATCATGTCAGTATGGTAGCTAGTGACATATGATATTCCACAAGGCTCAGTGTTGGTATGATGACTTATTACTTTGTAAATTAATGGTCTAGATGAATGTTCTAAGGGCATTCTGGTTAACTTTTCAGATGATATAAAGATAGATGGAGAGACAGGTAGCATTGCAGAAGTGGAGAGGCTGCAGAAGGGATTAGACACCTTAGGAGAGTGGGCGAAGAAGTGGCAGTACGATGGGGGTAAGTGTGAGGTCATGCACTTTTGTAAGAGGAATACAGGCATGGACTATTTTCTAAAATCTGGAAAAAATCTTCAGTCTGAAGTGCAAAGAGACTTGAAGTTCTCGCCCAAGATTGTCTCAGGGTAAACTTGCAGGCGAATCAATTGTCAGGAAACTTTTATATCATGACTTTTATATCTTTTATATCAGTGTGTTTTAAAATCTTATATTCACCAAAAGAACTGAGTCGACTCATAAACAACAGCATCTGTTTATTGAACACAATTAATATTAGAACAATAAATTGGACTATAATGTAATGAAACACACTACAAACTACCTTTTGCTTTAACTTAACTTTGTATGATCTTATACCACCCCAACAGAACGTTGCCTGGCTCCACGTGCTGATTTCTTCTTCTTACGATGCACTTGGAGATATCTTCTGCTTTGCTGGTTATTCTCGGTTTACTGCACTAAGTGTGGTTTTGCGGTGATTCTCATTCTTCAGATTCTTCACCTCGTTTTGGGAGGATATGGAAGATCTGTCAACAGAATGACTATGTTGGATAACTCTGATCAATCAGACCCAACCAGGGGGCGACACATTGAAGGCCCAAGGGAGGCATCCCGTTGTCCCATTCAAATTCAACTCCAGGTTTGTACTGTAAGGTCTGTAGCTGTCAGGTTTGTTTACAAACCGTCTGTGGGTACCTGCAGCCTGTCTGGATTCTGTAGCATGTGGATTAGCACAGACAGTTCACTCAAGGCCGGGATCAATTTCCCAGCATGCTTTAATCATTGTTCATTTTTGTAACTCCATGATAATTTGTTATTGTCCATCATAATTTCATTATTTCAGATGGCAAGGCTGGTCACGAAGGCAAATACGATGATGATATTTATTTTGAGTGGGCTGGAATATAAAAGCATGGATGTAATTCTGAGATTCTATAAGGCTCTAATCAGACCACATTTGGATTGTTGTGTGATGTTTTGGGCCCCATATCTCAGGAAGGATATACTGCCCCGGGGCGTGTTCAGAGGCAGTTCACAGGAATGGCCTCAGGAATGAAAAGCCTAATATATGAGATCTCTGGGATTAAACTCGCTGAAGTTGAGAAGGATGAGGGGATCTAATTGAATCATGCAAAGAAATAAATGGCTGGCCAGAGGAGATGTCAGAAAGATGCTTCTATTCTTCGGAGAGAAAGGACCCAAAGGCGTAGTATCATAGTTAAGGGAAGACCTTTTATATCGGAGATAATGAGAAAGGTCTTCAGCCAGAGAGTGATGAATCTATGGTAAGGATGGAAGTGTCATTCCTTAAAGGACATTCGTGAACCAGATGAATTTTCCCTTACAATCGATTCATGATCACCATCAGTCTCTTAATTCCACATTTGAATTCAAGCTGCACCATCTGCCATGGTAGAATTCAAATCCAGGGCATCAGAACATTAGCTGGGTCTCTCGCTTAAAGGTTCAGCGATGACACCACTGGGTCACTGCCTTGCCCAGAACTCCAGAATGTGACTAACTTGTGTAATGTGATTTTCCTGAGACTTTTCCCTCAAGCTATTATTGATTTCCGTGTCAAATCATGGATGATTTTTCTCCAGTGCGCAATTCCTCTTCCTCTCACCAATATACTTTAATCGAGAGGTCATTTAGTATCTCGTTGTGTCTTTACCTTTTTTTAATCTGTCCTGCCCTTGATAGTTTTGTTTTTTTTTCCTGGCCAGTCCACCCAAGCCAATTCCTTCCTTAACCCAATATAAATATCATTGCTCAACACTAAAACCGTCATATGTGACTCTATCCTTATACATTCAATCTGAGTTTCAAACTGCAGAATGTTGCTGTCACTGCTTCCGAGGTGCCGAAAAATCGACATTTATTGCAAAAGCCCTTAGTCAGCAATAAGAATGGGATCCATGAGGGTGGAGGGATAAATGGGAGGGGTTGGGGCTGGGGAAAGGTAACAGAGAGTGTGATTGTTGGATGGAGGTGTGGGTAATGGTGATACATCGGAGGGGAGGGTGGAGCAGATAGATGGGAAGGAAGATGGACAGGTGGGCATGGTGGCTCACAGTACCAGGGACCAGTTTCGATTTCAGCCTCAGGCGACTCTCTGTGTGGAGTTTGCACATTCTCCAACATGTCTGCATGAGTTTCCTCCGGGTGTTCCGGTTTTCTCCCGCAGTCCAAAGATGTCCAGGCCAGGTGAATTGGCCATGTTAAATTGCCCATAGTTAAAGGTGCATTAGTCAGAGAGAAATGGATTACTCTTCGAAGGTTTGGTACGGACTTGTTCGACCAAAGGGCCTGCTTTGTGGGAGGTCAGGGCTGACAACTCAGTATGCTGTGGTGTGGTACAAGAACTATAGGCAGGACAGGAGAGGGGTAAAATAGGAGGTGGTGTTGCATGATTAGTTATGGAGTCAGTTACTACAGTAAGGAGGGGCAATATCTTGGAAATATCTTCTAATGAGGCTTGGTTGTTAGAGCTCAGGATCATAACAATGGCAGAGGCACTGCTGGGGATATATTATTGACCTCCCAGATAAAAGAAAGTACTGGAGCAGGTATAAAACCAATTTACTGATGTGTGTAAAATCAATAATAGGTTTATTATATACAGGCATTTCATTTCCAAGCATTAATTCGGGCAGTGATAATATTTTAAGAGGGGGCAGATGCCTTGAAATTTCTTCCAGAAATTCTTTGTATCATCATGGAGCTGATACAACAATGGGTGCGATAGTGGTGTTCCTCACTGTGGGGAATGAAGCCAGTCAGGATATTGCAGGCAGGATTGGGAGAGCATTATATGGCCAGTGACCATGACATCATGCATTTTATGTTTGGTAAGGAAAAGATTTTTAAAAATGCACTATCTGGTAAATAAAAGGTTTTTGGATTGGGGAGACCGATTTTATGAAAAAATATGACGGAAACTGTCCAGAGTACAGTGGCTGCTGGGTGAAACTGTAGCAGAACAGCATGTGGTAGGGGGTTGGGGGATCACTTGATCAAAATGGAATTCATGAGAGTGTCCGCGCAATGTGTTACACGAAAGATAAAAATTTGGAAAACAAGCCCAGAGAACCTCGGGTGTCATAAAAAAAATCAGAACAGAATTAAAAACGAAAGAGACGCTTAAAGAAGGTACAAAGTGAGCAGGTCAATGGATGCACTAAATAAATATAGAAAGTTTCGGGCTAATCTTAAAACTTCAGTCGAAGAGCAGAAGGGGAATCGTGATAAAACATTAGTGGGTAAGAGTAACAAGAATCCAAAGACATTATATCAGTTTGTTAAGAGGCAGAGGGTAACAGCAGAAAGAAGGTGGGGGGGGGGGGGTGTATTAGAGACAAAGGGGCAACCTGTGCACGGAGACACAGGATATGTTAACCACGGGCTTCATATCGGTCTTCAGTTGGGAGAAGCAGTTCCTGCATTCAGGGAGAGTGACAGTGTGCCCCTTGAATGATTTGATACAGAAGTCAAGGAAGAATTGGATGTTTATTTAGGTTAAAGAGTGGACAAATCCCCAGATCCAGGTGAGCTGTAACTTAGGCTGATGTGGAAAATGAGGGAGAAGAGCACAAGCTCTGACATTTTTTATTTTTCTCTTGTCTCTGGCCACAGCGAAGGTGTGATGGGACATGATAACAAATTACGTTGGCACAACTCTCGCACAGAGTGCTAGAAATAAGACATGGGAATAAAGACCATCAAGTCTCCCAATCGTGAGAGTGAATTAATTGTAGAAAATTTTGAGGGCTGGTGAGGTTAGATCATTAAACATCTTGAAGGCTGAGGCAGACTGATTATTAAACAAGGGTTTGTTATCGGGAAAATGCAGTCAAGTAGAATGGGGATTATCAGAATAAATATAATGGAATTAAACAGAAAAGCAGACTCAGTGCAAGGATAGCAAGAATGTTGCTCCAAAGTCAAATGCCATTCTTTTTCCAACAGCCCTGTGTTCACTGGAACGAAACCTCTCTCCCTTTGGAGTGAGACACAGTTTGGAATGCAATCGACGGATTCAAGGATTTCATAAATGCAGTAGTAATAGACAGAAAGTACCAGGGGACTGCAACAACGCAGATTGGCTGTTGGGGTGAATATTTGGCTCATGGCAGTCACCACCAGCAGGAGGAAGACTCAGCAAGACACCCTCCAAGTACAAGTAATAACGTGCTCTGGAGACCAGGTCGTCATGGGCTTGGTGTCAAGGAATGTCTAAGGCACAAACATCGCATTACTGTAGTGTCCCCCTTCTTCCCGAAACAAAAGTAAAGGTGGAGGAGTGGAGAAAATGCAGTTGGTAACAGAGTAAGTAGTAAGTCGTTAGTTTGCGAGGCTTCAGACAGCAGCAGCTCAGAAAAAAAGTACAGGCAAGTTCAAATAAAGTCATTTTAATTTATTATTACAGCAGACAAGATGGCAGTTAGGCCAGTTGCACGAACATCCTGTGGGATGTGGGATCTCAGAGAGATTTCCACCGTCCCTGTTGACTACACATGTGGACAGTGCACCCAGCTGCAGCTCCTGGGAGACCATGTTTGGGAGCTGGAGCTGGATGCACTCAGGATTATCAGAGATGCTGCGAACTTCACATATAACTGCTTTAGTGTGGTGGTCACGCCCAAGACCCACACTGACCATGTTTCTGTTATGACTAGAACGGCACAGTACCACATAAATATCCATGCCCTGAGTTCATCAGTCTTACCTGTCTGCCCTGTTGCATTTAAATAAACACAATTTAATCCAACAGGTAGTCCTTGCTCTCTATCATGTTACAGGCAAAGAGTAGGTTTGGAATGGCAAAGGGAGTAGGCAGAGAGTGCAGCTATCCCCTGTGGCCACTCCCCACAAAAATAAGTATACCACTTCTGACTCTGTTGGAGGGAATGACCGTTCAAGGGAAAGCAGCTGTAGCCAAATTAGTGGTACTACCACTGGTTTTGGAGAATAGCGGGAAAGGGTAAATTTAAACAGTGTCTTAGAGATAGGAGAGTCGATTGTTGAAGGGACACTTTGGAGATTCTGAGGCCTCAAACGGGAATCCAGCAAGTTGTGCTACGTCCCAGGTGCCAGGTTGCACGAAGTCTCCGAGCGGCAGCAAAACGTTGTCAAGGGGGAGGGTGAGCAGCCAGAAATCATTGTGCACGTTGGCAGCACAAATGATACACGTAGATATAGGAATGAGGTCCTCCAGAGTGATTACAGAGAGCTAGGGGAAAAGTTAAAATCCAAGACCTCGAAGTGGTAATCCCCTGATTACTTCCTGTTTCATGAGATCATGAAAGTAAGAATAGAAGGATATGGCAGATACATGCATAGCTAAATAATTGGTGTAGGGGGAAGGCATTCAGATTTTTAGATCATTGGGGTCTTTTCTGTGACAGAGTTGACCTGTTCAACAGGGCCAGGTGGCACATGCACTGGAGGGGGAAACAATATCCTGGCAGGCAGGTTTGCTCGTGCTCCAAGGGAGGGTTTAAACGAGATTGGCAATGTGTGAGATCTTCAAAAGCAGGGAGGCAAGTGCGAGGCTGGAAAGAAATATAGTAACCAGAAACAGTAAATTGAAAAGACAGGTCAGGCTGGAACACAACAGGGAGCAAGAATGCCTGCTTTTATTTAATTGCATTTATTTCAATGCAAGAAGACTGACAGGTTAGGCCGAAGAACTCAGAGCATTAATAGCTTTGGGGGACTGGGATATTACAGGCATTACAGAAACATAGCTAAGGAAGGGACTGACCTGGCAGCGTAATGTGCCAGGGTATAGCTGCTTTTGGTAGGACAGGGATGGTGGAAAGTGGTGGGGGAGTTGCATTTCTGATTAAGGGGAATATCACATCAGTAATCAGAGATGAAGTAACTGAAGGATCAAACAACGAGGATTTGTGGATTGAGCTAATAAATAGGAAGGTGTCTGGTGATGTTATCGGGGCTGTACTATAGGCCCCGAAATAGTCACCAGGAATTAGAGTAACTAATATACTGGCAGAGAGGTGGGATATGCAAAAGCAAAAGGATTGTCATAATTGGGGATTTTAATGTTTATAACATTGACTGGCATTGCCAGCGCGTTAAGGGATTTGGTGGGGTGGAATCCGTTAATTGCGCCAGAAAATTACCGTCAAGCAGTATGTTGTTTGGCTTTCTCGGGAAGCGGCAAAATTTGACCTACTCTTAGGTAATAAGACAGAACAGGTGACGGAGGTGACAATGTGGGAGCACTTTGGAACAAATGGCCATAGTTCTATTAATTTTCATATATTTATGCTGAGAGACTAAACTGGTCCACCGCTTCAATTTCTAAATTGGGGTAAGATGAATTTAGATGGAATTAGGTAGGAGTTTGCTGGGGTTTGCTGGAATAGGTCGTTGCCGGCAAAGGGACCTCTGGCAGGTGGGAGTCCTTTGAACGTGGATACTGGAGTTCAAGGTCTATTTGTTACTGTGGAGGTGAAACGAAATTTGGCAGGAATGGGGAACTCTGGATGACAATAGATATTTAGGCTTTGACCAGAAAAATAAAGCAGATCCGTTACAGGCAGCTGGATCAAGTGAATCCCTGGAGATATATAAGGGAAACAGGAATCTACTGAAGAAGGAAATCAGTAGTGTGAAAAGGGGACATGAAAGAGCCATGGCTGAGAAGATTAAGATGAATCCAAAATGGTACTTTTGTATATTAAAGGAAAAACAATAACTAGCTAGAAAATAGGACCCCTCAAAGACCGAAGTGACAGGTATGTGTGGAACCATAAGAAATGGGCGAGATCATCAACGGAAATTTCTCCTCTGTGTTTAACATGGAGAAAGGCATGAATACTTAGGAACTTGGCGAAGTTCATGGTGATTTCTTAGGGACAGTCCATATCACAGTAGAGGAGGTATTCGACGTACTAAAATGCTTGAAGTTGGATAAATCTCACGTTCCTTACCAGATATATCCAAGAACACTGTAAGAGGCTAGAGAAGCATTTGCGTGGGACCTGAATGATGATTTTGATCACCATTAACTAGAGTTTAGATGCTGGAAGGCTGGAGGATATCAAACATTGAGCCCTTCTTAAGAATGACTGGAAACAAAGCCTTGAAACTCTGAACAGTGAGTTTAACATCTTTTAAAATTGAGAAAAGTTTGAAGGATAACATGTACATTAATTTGGAAAGACAAGGTTTGATTAGGAGTATTGAGAATGGCTTTGTGCGTGGGAGATCATGCTTGTAATATTTCGTTAAGTTATTTGATGACGTGACCAGGAAAGTTGACTAGGTTGGGGCAGTAGATGTCGAAAAGTGTGGCACTGGATAAAACACAGCAGGTCATCAGGAACAAGAGAATCAATATTTTGGGCATAAGCCTTTCATCAGGAATGTCCAAAACATCGATTATCCTGTTCCTCGGATGTTGCCTGACCTGCCATGCTTTTCCAGTAACACACTTGTGGACTCTGATCTCCAGCATCTGCAGTGCTCACTTCATGCTAGGGTGGTAGATTTAGTCAATATGGATTTCGGTTACACCAGGACAAGATAAGGCTTTTCAAACGCGGGAGCCTGATATACAGTTACAGGAGAAGGCCAATCAGCTCATCGAACGTATACAATTGTACCGAGATTTTCTCATGGAGCACCAGTATCCTGTTATGCAGCAATAGGATCAGTCCATTCAGCTACTTCAGGTCAGTAACACAGAAAATAGGAGAGTCAACAAACTGACTGGACTCTGGGGAATG
Source organism: Chiloscyllium punctatum (assembly GCF_047496795.1). Lineage (NCBI taxonomy): Eukaryota > Metazoa > Chordata > Chondrichthyes > Orectolobiformes > Hemiscylliidae > Chiloscyllium > Chiloscyllium punctatum. The sequence goes on along the minus strand of NC_092767.1, from coordinate 4,504,152 downwards.
TTGGAATAACATGAGTCTATTTAGCTCCTGAAATCTGCCCTTCCCTTCAGTAAGGTCATGGTTGACCTCCTCTTGGGCAGCAATTTCTCTTTCATGCCCAAATCTTTGCAGCCCTCGACTCTCTCAAAATTAATTGACCCCCTCCTCACCCCCTCCCCATCATTTCAGGGATGTAAATGTCTGGGATAGAGCGGCCCCAACAATCACTATCCTCTGAGAGAAGGAAAGAACCCCCCACACATATACCTTGGCCTATTTACATGAGCAAAAGATAAGAACACAGCGTCTGAGTGACTGACCCTGACATTACATCAAGATTTGAATGAGCAAGGTTTCAAAGGGTCGGAACAAAACTGAACTTAATAGGAATCAGTTGTAAATTCCCCATTGGTTGCTTCATTCAGAACACAATGTGGCTGGTGGACATCAATCCTGTCAGTCCCTGGATATCTCTTCAGGTGATCCTCAGGGTACCTTCCTTAGCACAAATATCTTCAGCTGCTTCATCAATGTCTTTCCTTCCGTCATTCAATCAGAAGTGAAGAGGTTCAGTGAAGATCACATAAAGCATCAAAACCTGGACAATATTCAAGCTCATGCTGTTAACGTGCAGGTAACATTCGTGTGTCAGCACTGCTGGACCCTGAACATTTCCAAATTATAGAAAGAGGAGCTCATTCAGCATCTCAAGCTGATTTCATTGGAATGTGAGAAAGCCATTCAGCCCATCGAAACTATTCGATAACAAGAGACACAGCCCATTCATTCTCTGTTGTTTCTTATGCAAGAAGAGATTTTTAAAAAATCTCAAATGTTGGAATTCAAAGTAGACAGTCAGGACGCCGGAACATCACAATAAGAGAGGAAGCATCAGGAGGTGAGATGTCAACGACTTGAGTCAAAGCCTTCTTCAGGACTGGGGGTGTGTGGGGGGGTTAAGGGGGTCTACATTTAAATAGGCGGGGTGGGGGAGTTGGAGACAGGATGGTGAGGTGGGGATAAGTAAATAAAAGTAGAGGTTATGCCCGGGTTGGTCGATGGGAGGAGTGAATCCAGTTGGGGGATGGAAGAAGGGATGATCAGAGGAATGGACGGGAGGAGGAGGGACTGGGAATGTATTTGGGGGTTTGGAGGGGAAGTTATTTGAAATTGGAGAACTCAATGTTGAGTCACCCGGGTTGTAGGCTGCACACGCAGAAGATGAAATGTTGTTCCTCCAATTTGCGGTTGGTTCATAGTGGCAATGGAGGAAGTCAAGGATGGCCACGTTGGAAAGGCGTGGGAGGGGTAATTGAAATAGGCAGTTACTGGGAGGTCAGCTCAGCCATTGAGTGCCCAGCTGAGATGCTTAGCAAAACATCCCCTTAGTTTGCGCTTAGGATCCCCGATGTAGAGAAGACCACATTGTGAGCACCAGATACAGTAAACTGGGTTGGATCCCAAGACCTGGCACATTTTTCACAATGACCATTCCATTCGCTAATCTTTGGTGCATGCCACACTCCCCAACAAACCCTCCAATCCCCACTGACAACTGCCCCTGCAAACGGAAAAGATGCATCACCTGTTCGCACACAATCTCTCTCACCTCTATCCAGCGCCCCAAACTGTCCTTCCAGGTGAAACAGAGATTCACCTGCCTCCCTTCCAACCTACTGTACTGCATCAGGTCCTTCCCATGTGGTCTTCTCTACACTGGGGAGACCAAACATAAACTAAGGACACATTTTCCCAACCATAACTCACGGGCCCAAAGGGGCCGACGTAAGCTCCCATTCACCAACCATTTCAATTCCCCTTCCCCTACTCTCCCCACACCGGCCATTGCCTTCTGTTTTTATCTGCAGCTCCCCCTACCCACCCCCAATCCTAATGAACAGTTATACCCGAAATATTTACTTCTCCACCTCCTGATGCTGCCTGGCTTGTTGCGTTCTCCAGCCTCCTGTTTGTCTATTATTACACAGGAACTTAAGGAGTCTAGTCAGCACAACACGCTGGTTAGCAGCTACCATGAGTCACTCAATAATGAACCTTTTCCCTGGGATGAACAGAAGGACATGAAACCCCTCAAGGGGTTGACACACGAAAATAAGAAACCATTCAGCCCCTCCAAACTGTTACACTGAAATAGGAGGATGTCATTGATGCTGCAACATGACAAACCAATGAAGCAGAGACTGCACAGACAGACTGGCCCAAGTTGTTCCTCCTGGCTCCATTGCTATAGCTACACATGTGTTACATTAATGTGGTTTGCTGATGGAGAGGAGCACATCAGATGGCTTGTCCCAAGTCGCAAGGAGGCAGCTGCCAGATCCGAGAAGACAGGCTTGTCTTCTGCATGGAGATCAGAAACTTTTGGGAATGGCCAACTCTATAAAAGTATAGCTGCTGACATGTTTGTGAACAACATGATGCTTAGTGCAGGGTCTCACTTCAACTGTACGTTGAGATGGTGAGAGTTCATTCAGAATCTGCAGCTCTCTCACAACCAAGATGGGGTCCCCGCAGAGAGTGTAATCTATCAGAGAGTCATAGAGTTTATCAGCAGGGAGTGAGGCCCTTTAGCCCAAATTGGACTATGCCAACCAAAATGTCCACTCACGTGAACTCCATTTCCCTTCACTTGACCCATGTCCTGCTAAGCCTTTCCTATCAACGTATCTGTACACATATGAAAACATATACTGCAGGAAAACACATGATATTTCACGCTATCATTGTTTTGTTATGGGAATAATGAGTCCAGGTTCAAAACGCTCAAGTTTTATTGCAATCACTTTTTAATCTCTTGCAGCATTACAGATTAAACACTCATTTCCTTCACTCTCTCCTCGTGGTACTATAACTGCAGGGATTAGTCTGGTCAAACCCCTTTACACTATCTCATTGTGGCAAGGAGATTATTACTTATAATGGAGAGAAAATCTGTTCACAGTGCCCCACGTGCTGTCTCAATATCTCTCTACAACTGCAGGGAGGTGTCTTCACTCCTATATTTGAATCATGTTTCAATGAAGGACATTATACAATATCCTGTGATGATTACTTGCTTCACTGTCTGAGTTCTGTCAGTGACTCATGACCAAGGGCATTCAGCTCCTTTTCACCAAGAGCTCCTTTCCATCATCTCTCCTTCTCATAAATACAAAATGAGAAGGATGGTATGTTTTGCTAAATAATTTCTTTGCCTTGCAAATCGCAATACTTCAGCACAGCAACATCACTATTGCCATTGGAGATGTTTGGAGATGCTGAGGAGGCGATGGCCTAGCTGTATTATCTCCGGATTATTAATGCAGCGACCCAGGTAATGACCCAGAGCACAGATTCAATTCCCACCGCAGCAAATATTGGAATTTGAGTTCAATAAAATATCACGAATTAAGAAACAATGAAACGATTGTCAGAAAACCCTACCTGGCACACTGATGCCCTTCAAGGAATGAGATCTATCATCTTCACCTGATCGGGCTCACATGTGGCTCTAGACCCATAGTAATGTGGTTAACTCTCAGCTGCTGTTTGAAACGTCCAATCACAACCACTCAGTTATATCACTCACCATAAAGTCTCGAAGAAATTAAACCAGACAGAACTAAGCATTGAATGCGTACAGCCCACAGACTGCAGTGGTCAGGAAGGCAGCTCACCAACAGCTTCTCAAGGACAACGTGGAAAGGGAATTACATGCTGTCCCAACATCCCATTAATGAATTTTTAAAAAGATGATTACTCTTAGGAAAGGGATACAATGGGATATAACTCAATTCAAACCGTGACTTTGATGTATACCAAACAGGGACATTATTTCGTTAATATGGCAACAGGAAAAAAATAAATAAGATTAATCTTGATTTTAATTTCCATTCCAGCTGGTCATGAACAATTCCTCAATTTGCTTCTTTCTCTCTATCTCTCTCTTTCTCTATCTGTTCAACTCCCACCTTCTCCCATTTACAACAGACATCCCTGTCAGCAACATCATTCACACTATTTCCCCAGTTGTGTGCAGTTCTGATGGATGGTCATTAGATTCGAAATGTCAATTCTCTGTTTCTCTCGATCCGAGGCTGCTAAATCTGCTCGTTTTCTTTGGCACTTCATCATTCTCCTGATCTCTCGCATCATTCTTTTTTCCCAACGTTTAGTGTTGTCATTGGATAGGTTGTCTTCATCGCTGTTAAGGGCACAGTTGACCTCACTAAATGACCTTTACTGTGAGGCCATTCCTTAAGGCATTATAGAGTCAAGCACATTGTTGTGGACCTCATGTCGTCTTTATCCAGACCAGGTAATAATGTTAGATTTCTTTACCAAAGGACATCAGTGAAATAGATTAAGTTATCGACAAAATGCTAGTTCGGTTATATTAGTGAAATTCACTTTTATTTCCAATTCCTGTCATTTGAGTTTAAGTTCTCTCATCATCTGAGATAGGATTTCAAACAATGTCTTCAGTGTATAACCTGGACCACTGAATGATGTGGCCAGCGACATTACTATTCTGACACAGTGTCCCTGACATGAATTTAATTCAGAGACAAGAACAAGGGCATGATGGAAACATTGCAATGGAAAGAATGATTAGAAGAGAGCTGGAACCATGAAGTCTGAAATTTTCCAAGGCACGTTTAATGGTGTATTGAGCAACTGAACAAACGTCAAGCTGTGGAATGGGTGTACCACGAAGCTGGTAGTGGGTCTGTTTGTTGATGGAGAGAATGTGAAGACATAAATCAATTCAGGGCAAATAGATACTTCCAGATTGTGAACAGTCTTGTCCTCAGATGTGTGTGTGGGCGGTTTTGAAATTTGTGGTAATGAATGGATTTGCATTTGAAACTGAAGGCAGTAGTTTCCAACTTTGCCAAATACAGTTAACAGAAATAGCACTGAATTTCGCCATGGCTTATGGGATTAATAAATAGATAGAGATGGGGAGACTTACCAGGAACACCATCAATAGCAAGCATGGGATAGCAACCAGCCTGAATAATCAGCAGTCCACCGTATATCCGATAAGATAATCTCTTCCAATACATGGAAACAATTAAAAGACCCGAGGATAAACTCCTGTCCATTGTTGCAGCATTCCATCCTCGAGTTCTCAGGTTCTGATCCATTGTTGGAACATTCCAGTCTACTCTCAGATTCTGATCCATTGTTAGAACATTCCAGTCTACTCTCAGATTCTGACCTCTCCTCTCCCTGTCTCTGAAACTGCTGATTCCTGTTAGTGTTGCAGATGATGCATCTGCTGCTACAATGGGATAAATCATTGCGAGAAGCCCCTGACTAATAGAAAAGGGAAACCATCCAGCAACATCATTAGGATCCATGGAGACTGACATCAATCACAGTCACTGAACAAACAGATCCAGTTAACCCCTTTCAGTATGGTACAAATAACAACTGGACTTGATTGAACGTTGACATCACTGACTATTGATCACATCTCCCATCACCAATTGCTCTCATAAAGTTAGTTATGAGGGAGAATGATGGATGTTTCTTTATCACAAGCTAGGTTTTTCTGCTGTGTTGTCCGTTTGCAATGCTGTAACCACCTGAACACCGCGCCCCAAACACAGCCACCCACAAAATAAGCAATCTAGATGTAGTTAAAGTGCTGATCTCTCCTCAACTAGACCAGACACCAGCCAATAGATTCTCATTGGGAGTATTTGCCCTGACCATACACAGGAAGTGTGGATCTGTCTGGACATTCTTCTCACTGCTCTAACAAAACAACGTGGAACCTTCAACACACAATGCGATTCAGATTTGTTTTATGTAAACTCACAAACATTCGAATCCACTTTATTGGCTTCAAAGCAGGAAGACTTACATTTCTTGAATTCAGTCCAAAGCCCTATGTGGCATATTGTCACAAAACCGGTCCTTTTCCAAGATTATGTTGTCTTTATTTTTATAAATAGGGACTAAATGAACCAAGATTCCAACATGTCTGAACTTTGAAAGTTTCACTGGGATCCTTTTGTTGTATTCTAACAGGTAGTGCCTCAGCCAGAAGGCTTTCTAGTCTTTAATAAGAAATTTGTATAATCAATAGGACGTGGCCAACTCTCTAACTGGACAGGTCTGACCAGTTCTGGGGTTAGTTAAGTCAGGGTCACTGTTGGAACTGGACGCTCTCCCCCTCCTTCTGCCCTCTGACCTTATAACCTGTAAGCCATTGTGTCAGTTTTAATCTTGATGCTAAGGGGTTTGCTTATTGGGATTGTTGCAAGTATTTTGGAACAGGATCCGAAAGTCTGGATAGCCTGTCCAGTTTATATAGGATTTGTTATTCAGGTATTCTAGTTTTGGTTTCTTGTGTTTCATTCGGTAATTTGGTAAATAAATGCTATTTGTTTAAAACGTGGCAGTCTGACCAGCTAATTCACTCAAGGAAGATCCACTCTACACTAACTTTTAAGAAATAACAAAGTTACTGTCTGGGCTAGTTGCTTAAAATTCAAAGTTTGTGTGAAGATTTGTAGCTTGGGTGCTCGTTGTTGTGGTTCTGTTTGCCGAGCTAGGAAATTGTGCTGCAGATGTTTCGTCCCCTCAGTGACATCCTCAGTGCTTGGGAGCCTCCTGGGATCTTTTCTCTGGCATTTATCGTGGTTTGAATCTGCCACTTCCAGTTGTCAGTTCCAGCTCTCCGTTGCAGTGGCCGGTATACTGGGTCCAGGTCGATGTGCTTGTTGATTGAATCAGTGGATGAGTGCCATGCCTCTAGGAATTCCCTGGCTGTTCTCTGTTTGGTTTGTCCTATAATAGTAGTGCTGTCCCAGTCAAACTCATGTTACTTGTCATCTGCGTGTGGCTACTAAGGATAGCTGGTCGTTTCGTTTCGTGGCTAGTTGGTGTTCATGGAATCACACTCACAGGAATCAGATTCACTAGAGAGGAAGAAAAGGACAACCAACTCCCATTCCTAGACGTCATGGTACAGAGAACACCGAACAGAGAATTTACCACAAAGGTACACAGGAAAGCCACACACACAGACCAAGTCCTGAACTACGAAAGTAACCACCCCAACACACACGAAAGAAGTTGCATCAAGACACTGTTCAAAAGGGCCACAACACACTGCAGTACATTACAACTGCAAAAAGAGGAAGAAGAACACCTCTACAATGTATTCACCAAAAACGGATACCGCCGCAATTTCATCAACAGATGCCTAAGGGAAAGAAATGGAATGAGGACATGCCACAACCCAAAGGACTAGCCACATTACATACAGCAAGAACATTTCTGAACTGACAGCCATTCTATTGCAACCACTAGGACTCATAACAGCACACAAACCAACAGCCACTCTCAGACAACAACTCACTAGGACGAAGGACCCGATACCTAGCATGAGCAGAACCAACGTAGTGTACAAAATCCCATGCAAGGACTGCACAAAACACTACATAGGACAAACAGGAAGACAGCTAACGATCTGCGTCCATGAACACTAACTAGCCATGAAACGACACGACCAGCTATCCTTGGAGCCACACACGCAGATGACAAGCAACATGAATTCGACTGGGACAACACTACTATTATAGGACAAGCCAAACAGAGAACAGCCAGGGAATTCCTAGAGGCATGGCACTCATCCACAGATTCAATCAACAAGCACATCGATATGGACCCAATATACGACCAATGCAGCGGAACTGACAACCGGAAGTGGCAGATTCAAACTACTATAAATGCCGGAGAAAAGATCACAGAAGCGCTTCACAGGAGGCTCCCAAGCACTGAGGATGTCACCTAGACAGGTGACGAAATGTCTGCAACACAATTTCCCAGCTCGGCGAACAGAACCACAACAGTTGCTTAAAATGTTCTGTGGGGTCTTGCCTATTCAATTACAGAATGGGGGACACTTGCCTGATTTCGGCAGCAAGTGGCAAGTATTAGTGTCTCCTATTCCGTGTGTTGATTTGGTGGGGACAAAGAGCTTTAGATAGCAATGATGTTTGCAGGAACCAAGGATGGTTTGAAGGTAGAAGAAGTGACCTTGGGGTTTTTAACAGAATGCACATAAGTCCAAGCTGCGGGAATTAGTGGGCAAGCTTGCGGTGAAGCTACCTCCTATCGTGAGGAAAGATGAGATAATTGCAGCAGTATTCCAGCATTCCAATTTGCTGGAAACTCCATCAGGAATTGTAGAGAAAAGTAAACTTCAATTGCAAATGACGCAGCTTGAGTTAAAAGCAGAAATGAAGCAGTTAGAGTTACGGCTAAAATCAGAAGAGAAAGAAAGAGAATGAATAGGTTTAGCAGAGGAAAGAAAAAACAATGAATGTCCTCAGCAGGAGGGAAAGAAAAATAGAGAGGGTTTGTGCTTCAGAGATGGACACTTAGAATGGAAAGTCAGCTTAAATGGATGGGAATGAAGGCTGAAGGTGAGCTTAGTGAAGAACAGAGAGGATGAGCAAAACCATGGTAGTCAAAAGCCTGCTGAGAAACGTTTTAAGTATATTCACGCCTTGCCTAAATTTGATGAGGAGGATATGGAAACCTTTTCCATTTCATTTTAAAAAGTGGCTAAACAATTGCAGTGGCCAGTGACCATGTGGGTTTTGTTAATCCAAACAAAACTTGTAGGTTGAGTTCGGCAAGTATTCGCAACACAACATATGAGCTGTGAGCTTGTGCCAGAATCCGACAGATAACATTTCAGGAATACAAAGAGGGATCCTGATCAAGCATATATTGAGTTTGAAAGGATCAAACAAAGTAATTTTGATAGCTGGAAAAGAGCTATACAATGCTCTGAGAGAGACAATTACTTCGGAGGAGTTCAAAGTTTCACTGCCTGACATAGTGCAAACACATTTGGAAGAGCAGAGAGTTAAAACGGCAAGGCTGGCAGCTCAAGTGGCTGATGATTATGAATTGATCCTTAAAACATGGTTTGGCTTCTAGAATCAATTTCAGTCCATGAAGGGATAGAAACTGGGGCAAAGAGAAATCCTCACTTGGGTGGGAAAGGCAGATCTCGAAGAAGGTCATAAGGATAATTTCACACAGGCTAAAAAGGAAACACTTGAAGGAAACAAAGAAGTTAAAAAGCGCTGGTGCTTTCATTGAAATAAATTAGGTCACATGAATCACTGCTTTGGAGGGTTCAGGAAAAAAAAGAGATGCAGGAAAACAGGATAAACTTGGAAGTTTTGTTGGGGTGGTAACAGAAAGCACAGTGGAAGCTAGAAAGCTGCATCAGAGTGTATAAACTCATCAGAAGTTTGTTAAAGAGGAAGTGGCAGATCTGCTTAGAAAATATACCTGCAAAGGGAAAGTTTACAGTCATAGAGCATGTAAAGAGGACGCAATATTAAGGGACACAGGACCCTCTTAGCCTGTGATGCTGAAAGAGCAGGAGATATATACTCCAGAAGGATTATTTCCAGAAAAGGCACTGCTAAAGAGAATTCACCTTGAGACAAAAAGTGCATAATGATGTAAAGCGAGGATACAATGTCCAGAGAAGTGTGGAGAAATTGTGGTAGAAGTATTAGACAAACATTCAGCTCCAGGAATACAATATATCCTTGCAAAAAATACAGCTGATTCACCGGTAGGTGTGCTGCCAACTCTGTTTGAAAAGCCAGTGGAGACGCAGGCAACTGAAGAACTGCAGGAGTTTTATCCTGGAAGTTTCCTGAGTGTGGGTAACGAAGCCCCAATGTGACCAATTGAAACAGGAGATATCAAAAATGTAAAGATAAGGAAACTGAAGTGGCATTTAACGATGGAACTATGTTCCATCACATAGTTGTAAAAAACATATTGAGTAAACAGGGCATCATGCAAATATTTTAGTTCATTTCAACTAATTGAGTTACAGCAGAAAGATGAAAGGTTAAAGGAATTTTATTAAAAAGCATTTACTTTAGGAATTTTGAATGCATCCCTGAGTGTTATTACCCTAAAACTTATGTCCAAATGAGGAAATGGAGACTATCACATACTCAAGGAGATGATAATTAGGCAAAGGTTCATCAAATCGTATTGCCAATGGGATACAGAAAAGAGGTGATGTGAATGGTGCATGAGCTACCACCTAGATGTCACTGAGGAGTGAGGAAAACACAGGCTGAAAGACAGAGACATTTTTACTGGCCTGGACTGCAACAGAATGTAGTTGAATTTTGCCAGCTGAGTCATACGTATCATATAATTGGAAAGAACACAAGCGATAATTAAACCTGCATCTTTCTTAACTATTCCTGCATTTGAAGAACCTTCTACAAGACTCTTGATTGATTGGCTAGGTCCCCTAACTCAAACAAAAAGGTGGGCACCAGTATTTGTTAACAATAATCTATGTATCGAATAGATTCCAGAGGCCATCCCAAGATGCAGTATCACAGCTAAAAGAATTGCAAAGGAATTACTCTTTTCTAAAAAAAAAAAGGCACAGACTACCAGTAGAGATACAGTGAGGTAAAGGTTCAATCTACACATTTAATTTATTCACTATGATGTCTTAGGAATAGAGCAATTCAAATCGACTGCATACCATCCAAAATTGCAGGAACCGCTAGAAAGGTGACATTAAACATGAAAGACCATGTGACGTCTTATGATCAGGATTATCCAGATGAGTTTTGTGATCAGGGATGCAACAAATTAACAGAGCTATTTCAATCCATTTGAATTATTTTTTGGACACTAAGTGAGAGGACCGTTAATATTGATTAAGGAGAAAATAGTAAATCAGAATGCAAAGGCCACACATTTGGATTAGTTCTCAAACTTTAGGGCACGATTAATAGCGCTGGAGAGTTGGCTGGACAGCATCTAAAAGTATTACAGCATGCAATAAAGCAGGAAGCGGACAGGAAATAAAACAATGCAATTTTGCGATCGAGGACAAGGTATTCCTGTTACTTTCAGTGATAGGTGAACCTTTAAAAATAAGGTTTGTGGACCTTATCAAATACAACGGATATAGAGTGAGGGTAACTACTTGATAGGGACTCCAGAAAGAAAAAAATCTCACAGTGTATGTCATGTGAATATGCTCAAAATGTACTTTGATGGGGAAGGAAAGCCAGAGGATAAGGAATTAATGATTACAGCACAGAAGTAAGAACCAAGTTCAGAGGATTCTGAATCGGACATTCCTCAAATTAAAGTGGACAATGAGGTACTTGTCTAAAATTGGAATGATTGATTGATTTACCTTCATGAGAAAAATTGAAATGATCAGAAAGAGGTATTACTATCACATGTGGAATTACGCAGATATTAACTTGGAAGTACTCACCTAATTGTACATAATGTAGCTATAGGAGATGTCTTTCGGATTAACTAACATCCTTACAGGCATAATCCTCTAAAATTGGCACAGGCTCAGAAGGAGATTGAATGCAAGCTCTAAGATGACATAATCAACATGTGTTACAGTGACTGGAAATCACCTATAGTCATGGTGCCAAAGCCAAATGGTGCCCAACAATTATATGTGGAGTATCGTAACGTCAATGCAGTTAAAAAGGTTGATGTATACTCAGTTCCACTGTTGGAAAACTGTGTTGAAAATGTGGGACAAGCAACTTACATTTGGTATGAAAAATGTGCCACATTTCAGGGACGAACCAATAACTTGCCGGATTATCCAACCTGCAGTGTACATTGAATGACCTTGTGATTTTTAGTGACTCATGGAAGGGACACTACAGCATCTATCAAATTTGTTCAATCGTCTTCGGAAGTCAGGCTTGGTGATAAACCAAGCGAAAAGTGAATTTTCCAAAGCAAAATTCACCTTCCTTGGCCATGCTACTGGACATAGATAAATAGTGCCATGAGATTTTAAAGTGAAGGTAATTGGGGAATTTTGCATCCTGTTGACAGAAGGAGCAGTTCCTGGGACTATGTGGATTTTATCGAATGTTTGTGCTTCATATTTGCAGTGTGACTGCTCCACTCACTGAATTGTTAAAGAAAGTCAAGAAGTTTCAGTGGACAGAGAACTGTCAGAAGGCATTTGACTGCATTTGAAATATGTGTTAACCATTGCCCACGATCAGACACACCTGAATATGCAAAACCATTCAAGGTGGATTTAAATGCGAACGATGTGGATTTCAGTGTTGGACTCCTGCAGGAAGATGACGAGAAGACAGAGAGACCTCCTGGGTATTCCTCCAAGAAGTTGAATGTTCATTAGTAGAAATATTCAAAAGTTGATAAAGAGACTGTGAGCGTTGTGTTGGTATGACAACATTTCAATGTTTATATTAACAGCAACGTATCGAAGACAACCATTTACACTGATCATAACTCAATGAAGTCTTTTTGAGAAATGTTAAGTCAAAAATGCGAGAATGCTTCGCTGGAGCCTGTTGTTACAGCCATTCAATTTGAACATTGTGCACATGGCAAGGTCTTGAAAACATGATTACCAATGCATTGTTGAGACTTGAGTGACAAATGGAGACACTCAGTGATGGAAGTACCACACACTGAATCAGGATGTAATTGTGCATGTTTGCATATTTATAGTAAACGAATGTACATGCTCATTGTAGAGTACAAACTACCATTTTTTGGAGTTTTGAAAACTGAAGCCATCTTGGATATTGAAGATTCTGTTTTTTATTGGAGGAGTTGTCACACAGGTGGGATCTTTACAAGGTTATGTTGGCCTTGAATTTTTTTCAGAGAGGTTCTAAATGGCCCAATTTTCCAACATGTCTCAATTTTGAATGCTTCCTTAGGATCCTTTTTTTTACCTAACATTTAATGCCTTGGGAAGAAGGCTGTCAAGCCTATTTAAACAACTGGTATAATCAAGGGGATGTGGCCAGCTCTCCTGCTGCACAGGTCAGTTCAGTTCGAGGGTTAGTTGAGTCAGGTTCACTGTTGAAATTGGATGCACTCCCCCTCCTTCAGTCCTCTGACTTCATAAATTATAAGCTTTTTGTGTGATTTTTAGTCTTTGTTCTCGTGGGTTTGTTTATTGGGATTGTTGCAAGTAATTTGGATCAGCATCCTTAATTCGAGGTCGCCTGTCAGTTTTGGATAGGATGAATTATTCAGGTACGGTATTTTCGGTTCATTGTGTTTCATTCCTTATTTTTACAAATACATTCTGTTTGTTTAAAAGTCGGCAGTCAGACCAACTAATTCTTTCTGGGAATATCAACTATACACTTACCTTCAACAAATGGCAACATTAAAGACTGGGCTATGTGCTTAAGAATGTTTTGAGTGGTCGGGCCTGATCCATAACAATGAGCAATAACCTTGTTTATTAAAAGTCATGAATTAATGAGTAAAGGATGGAATGAATATGATACAGAAAGGGCTGAGGCCAGTGGCTGAGGAGACCTGAGGGGAGTGCAGCAATATCTCCCAGTCACTAGTATTCAGCCATCAGTGGTTCTGACAAATGGAATGAAATGCAGTGCAGAGCAAGATAACAGACGACCTTTGGTACATTGAATGCTGAACGACAATGTGAACGGAATAGGATAATTTCAAATGTGATGTACATCATTATAGTTTATATATAGACTGTTTAATCACAGGTTAACAGGTTGTTAATATTGTTTATATCGGGACGGGATGTACACAAATAAAAAACAGACACAGATTACAAAATCTGTTGGGTTACAGTGAGTTGCAGCTGAGTAAGAGTGAAGACACAGCTCATACTGAGCTGGTACAGTGATGATGGGCTGCATGACAACCATATTTACTGTATTTATTCATAGTAACGTATTGAAAATGTTCAGAGACTGAGGAGATATGTCTAGTCATAAAACATACAGACAATATCATAATTAATAAACTATTCCTACTGTTCATCAAGTGTAGCTGTCTCTAACAGGCCTTTCAAATCAAAATCACATTGGTGAGATCCACGCATTTATTTTCAGAACTTAAAGAAGAAACAGACTCCAGTGTAATACTTGTGTTACTGGCACGAATGATAGGAACAGGAATGGAGCATATTGTCCAAATATAACCAACATCCAGACCAATCAAAAAAAAGCAAAATATTAGAGATAGTGGAAGTCTGCAATACAAATGAAAAATGAAGGAGATAAGCAACAGCTGACACAAGATCTGGGCAGAGAACCAGAGTGAACATATCGAGTCTTATATGAACCTATCTTGAACAAGTTGTGTTGGAATCAAAAAAAGTTAATTCCATTTTTCTCCGCTCTGATACTGCCTGAACTGCCTGAACAGAGTAATGGTGAGCGGTTGTTTTTTGAACTGAAGGCTTGTGCCCAGCAGTGTTCCACAGAGGTTGGATCTGAGTTTTCTTTGTTTGTCATTTATGTAAATGATTTGCGTGAGAATATTGAAGGCATGGTTTGTATGTTTGTGGGTGACACCAAAACTGGTAGCCCATTGGACAGAGAAGAATTATTTCTAAGAATACAAAAGGATCTTGATGAAATGGGTCAATAGACTGACAGACAGCAGATAGAGTTCAAGCTGGATGAATGTGAGGTGCAGGCAACAGTGCGTGTTTGTTGCTGTCTGTTGTACCAGGAATGGAATTATTTTATTCCCCATCTCCTGCGTTCAAAACATCGATATCCTTCATGATCTTTGAGAGGCCTAACCCTCTCTATGGTTACCTTCTTGCTGTTAATGTAGTTGCACAATATTTTTGGGTTATCCTTAACCTTATATAGTCAGCTATTACAAGGGGGCATAGCTTTAAATTAGGGGGGGGGGGGTAGATATAGGACTGATGTTAGGGGTAGGTTCTTCACTCAGCGAGTCGTAAGTTCATGGAATGCCCTGCCAGTAGCAGTGGTGGACTCTCCCTCTTTATGGGTATTTAAGCGGGCATTGGATAGGTATATGGAGGATAGTGGGTTAGTGTAGGTTAGGTGGGCTTTGATCGGCGCAACATCGAGGGCCGAAGGGCCTGTGCTGCGCTGTATTCTTCTATGTTCTATGTTCTATGTTATCTGCCCATTCTATCTCATATCGCCTTTTTGCTTTCCTGATTTCTCTCGAAATAATGCCCCACACTCTTTATATTGACTAAGAGATTCAATTGAATAAAGTCGTCTATAACTAAAGTAAGGTTGTCTTTGATTCTTGAATAAAAGCTCAATAACTGTAGTTGTCCATTGTTCCTTAATCTTCCCTTCACTTTAACAGGAACATAATGACTCTCAACTCCCGTCGTCACACTGTTGAACGCCTCCCACTTGTCAGACATTGTTTTACCTGCTGACAGTCTACTCCAATCAAACTTGATAAGTCCTTGTCCCATGCAATTAAAATTTATGGTACTCCAATTAAAAAAACATTAATTAAAGGCTTATTCTTTTCCATAACTATGATGAAACTAATAGAATTATGATTGCAATGCCCAAAACGTTCCCTCACATTTACTTCAGTCACTTGCCCTGCCTAATGCACAAAAGAAGCCTAGTTTTGCTCCTTCTCTGTTAGAATCATCTGGATATTGATGAAGAAAATTTTCGTGACCATATTTGACAAATTCTTCACCATCTAACGCTTTAACGCTGTGGTAGTCCCAATCAATTTTAAGAAAATTAAAAACCCCATTATTACAACCTTATTTAGATTAAATATATCTGATATCTCCCTACATGTTTGTTTCTCAATTTCTTTCTTACTGTTGGAGAGCATATGGTACAATACAATCAATGTGTTCTTTCCTTTCTTATTTTTAATTTCGACCAATATATTTTCATTGGACGGTTTGTCACAAAAGAGCATTTAGTGCTATCTGTTCAAAGTGAACTTTATTTTCTTATTGTTAATACTACCTGCATATTTTAACTGGATAATTTTTCAGAAATCTCTTTCCCAGTTCCAGCAATAATTTATTCATTAATCAAAAATTGCAGACTGCCCTCTCCCTGCCCTCTGCATATCTGTTTCCATCCTTTCTCTGACACTTAACACCTGGAACATTGAATTGCTAGTCTTGAACGTCTCTCAGGTGAAAGTGAGGACTGCAGATGCTGGAAGTAAGAGTCGAGAGTGTGGTGCTGGAAAAGCACAGCAGGTCATGTAGCATCGAAGGAGCAAGAAAATCGACGTTTCAAGCAAAAGCCCTTCATCAGCCCATTCTTGATCAAGGGCTTTTGCCCAAAATGTTGATTGACCAATTTACTGTAATACATATGGTGTCCCGATCCCATGTTCTTAAACATGCCCCGAGTTCATCAGCCTCCCCTTTAAGACCACTCACTTGAAATAAATGCAATTTTCTGCTTCAGAATTACTATATACTTTTGACTCTCTCGTTTTTCTTTTCTAATTGCTGTGCACTCCTCACATTCATAAACTTCTCCATCCATCCTACCATTTGTAATTCTACCTGGAATATCCCCCTTGTCAACTCTATTAACATAAAGTCTCCCTACATAGAAGGAGCAAATCTCCCTGCGAAGATATTGGTTGCTTTCCAGTTTAGATTAGACCAATCCTTCTGAACAGGTCATTTCTATTCTAAAATAGATTCTAATTTCCCAAAAATCGAAATCCCTCAATAACACAGTAGCTCTTCAGCCGTTTGTTTTTCTCTGTTAACCTTTTGTTCCTTCCCAGTTAGGTTTGGCATTGGAGTAAGCCAGAAAGTATTGCTTTAAAGGTTTTATTATTAATACTCTACCTCACCTCTTAAGTTCACTCTGTACTGCTTTAATCTTTCCCTAAAAATATCATTCCTGCTAATATCTACAGTAATGTTTCTCTACTAGGGATAGTCAGCACGGTTTTGTGAAGGGTATCGTGCCTCACAAACCTTGTTGAGTTCTTTGAGAAGGTGAGCAGACAGGAGAAATGAAAGCAAACCGGTTAATGTGGTGTATATGGATTTCAGCCAGGCAAGGTTCCCCCACAGTAGGCTATTGTACAAAATGCAGAGTAATGGGATTGTGAGAGATATAGCAGTTTGGATCAGTAATTAGCTTGTTGAAAGAAGGCAGAGGGTGGTGGTTGATGGGAAATGTTCATCCTGGAGTCCAGTTACCAGTGGTGCACCACAAGAGTCGGTTGTGGGTCCACTGCTGCTTGTCATTTTTATAAACGACCTGGATGAGGGCATAGAAGGGTTGGTTAGTCAATTTGCAGATGACACTAAGGTCGCTGGAGTTGTGGATAGTGACGAAGGATATTGTAGGTTACAGAGAGACATAGATAAGCTGCAGAGCTGGGCTGAGAGGTGGCAAATGGAGTTTAGTGTGGACAAAGGTGATTCACCTTGGTTTGAGTAAACGGAATGCAAAGTAATGACTAATGGTAAGATTCTTGGTTGTGTGGTTGAGTAGAGAGATTTCGGTGTCCAGGTACACAGATCCTTGAAAGTTGCCACCCAGGTTGACAGGGTTGTTAAGAAGGCATAAGTGATTTAGCTTTTTATTAATAGAGTGATCGAATTCCGGAACCATGAGGTTATGCTATAGATGTACAGAACTCTGGTACGGCCATACGTCGAGTATGGTGTACAGTTCTGGTCACCACATTATGAGGAGGATGTGGAAGCTTTGGAAAGGTTGCAGAGGAAATACCGGGATGTTGCCTGGATTGGAGGGTAGGTCTTACGAGGAAAGGCTGAGGGACTCGATGCTGTTCTCGTTGGAGAGAAGAAGGTTCAGGGGTGACATGATAGAGACATATAAAATGATCAGAGGTTTAGATAGGGTGGACAGGGAGAGCCTTTTTCCAAGTATGATGACGGCGAGCACAAGGGGGCATAGCTGTAAATTACGAGGTGATAGATATAGGACAGATGTCAGAGGTAGTTTCTTTACTCAGAGAGTAGTAAGGTTATGGAATGCTTTGCCTCCAACAGTAGTTGATTCGCCAACTTTAAGTACATTTAAGTCGTAATTGGACAAGCATATGGACGTACATGGTATAGTGTAGGATAGATGGGCTTCAGATTGGTATGACAGGTTGGTGCAACATCGAGGACCGAAGGGCCTGCACTGCGCTGTATTGTTTTATGTTCTATGTTCTTTGGCTTATATCCACTTCACATCTTCCTTTTCTAATCAATTCAATGTTTGTACTTTCCCAAATACCTTCAATACATTTTTCATAAGATAGAGAGTATTGACACTTTTGAACAGAATTGATGACATTAAATTTTTGCTCAATATCTAACCTATAAAGTTGCAACAATGCTGACGTGTTTTGATGTCCCATCACCCAGTTCCATCCTGCAGTTGCAGCAAATTGTCATTAAATCTCAAAAGAATTGCCAAGTCTTTAATTTAGATTTAAGTGGTCATTTGTCCCTTTATTATGAAACGAGCATATTAATTACGGACTGTCTATCTGACTGCAACATTTTGAAGTGGATTACTCCAGGCAATTAAACATCAGGGGGTGAGAACAGGGATAGTCCATCTGGTTGCCAGGCCTGCTGTGGGAATCAACAACGCCTGACTGCGATATTTTCTCCACATTAATGTCTTGTTCCGGACACAAAGATCAACGTGCATCCCCCACAACCAAACCCCTTGACTCCTGTGACCCCAGCCACCAACGGTGAATAAAATCCAAAGAACTGTAGATATTGCAACTCAAGAAAATAGAAATTATGACTGGTGGTAGGAAATTCAATGGTGCAGTTAACCACATTAAACACCATCTGCCAGATATAGCAATCCGCCCCATTTTCTAACCCTACCATTATTCATCTGTAAACTCTTTAGCTCCTCATTACAGCCTGTTTTACCACCGAGTTTAATACCATTTGTGAATTTAATTGCTACACTCTGTCCCTCCTTCCAGGTCATTTGGGCAGATTGGAAACAATTGAGGTCTGAGAACTGAACCCTGCAGCACCTCACTAGTTTCAGTTCGCCAGGGAAAGACCATTTACCCCGATGCTCTGCTTTCTGTTAGTCAGTCAATCCTCTATCCAATTCAATACTCTACCCTTCACCCCTCGGTTCCAACCGCCTAGATCAGTCCTTCATGCAGCACCTTGTCAAATGCCTTCTGAAGTTCAGATGTCCAGCAGTTGTTGCATCCCCATTATCCACCTTGCTGGATACATTCTCAAAGAACTCCAGCAGGTTTGTCAAGCACAACCTGCTTATCATGAAACTGTGCTGACACTGGTGAATTGACCTTTGTTTTTCCAAGTGTTCAGTCATGTCATACTTTACGGTTGACTGAAGAAACTTCCCCACTACAGAGGTTAAGCTCACTGGTCTACAGTTTGTGAACTTTTGCCTATCTCCTGTTTTGGGAACGAGTACTACATTATTAATTTTCCAATACATCAGTACCGTTCTGGAATTCAAGGAAATTTTGAATATCCTAACTAACACATCCACTATCACTGCTGTTACATCCTTTAATATGATATATTGCAGGCTGAGGGTCTGACCTGCCTATAATCCCATCAATGTATTTTATATCTTCTTCCTCGTCATCGTACTTCCATCATGATCCTTTGCAATTGTTTTAAATTTTGGGAAGAAATTATCTTGCACTGTGAAAACAGGAAGTGTTGGTTTTGACTCTGCCATTTCTAGGTTTCCCATTATTACCTCGCAATTTTCATCCGCTCAAAGACAAAATTTGATTTCAGCATTTTTAACCTTTTTGACTACTCAGAGAAGTGTTCTTTATCATTCCTTATGTTTACTTCTCATTTTCCTTCATAGCCGTTTTGATGATGTTTTTAGTAGCCGTTTGCTGACCATTAAAGTGTTTTTCTTTAATTCATTAAAGGATGAGCATGTCGCTGGTTAGACAGCACTCATTGTCTGTCCCTAATTGCCCAGAGGGCAGTTAAGCGTCAACCAGATTTGTACGGGTTTGAAGTCACATGTCGCTCAGACCACGTAAAGGATGGTGTTTCCTGGACATAAAGAACATTAATGAAACATATTGGTGTTTCCACCAATGAGCAATGGATTCATTATCATCAATATACTCTTAATTCCAGGTTCATATTGGATTTGAATTCCACCATCTGCAGTGGCGGTATTTGAACCCATATCCCCAGAACATTACCTGGATTAGCAGTCAGTGATAATACCACCAGACAAGAACGTTCATGTTATTGTTGACTTCCTTGTTAAGACATTGATTGCTTTTCACCTTTTTAAAATTCCTCTTCCACTCAGGATTACACTTTATTTGAGGGGTTTTGACGATCTTCCGAAGTAGTTGCCACTGTTCTTCAAAAGTCTTGCACTTTAATCTTTTTGACATGTTCATTCAGGCCAAGCCCTTTCTCAGGCCATAAAATTATCATTGTCCAACACTAAATCTCTCCTATGTGATTCTGTCTTCGCTGTTACAGTCTGAATATGAAACTCAAACATGTTGTGGTCACTCTTTCTGAGATGATTCGGAACTACAATATGATTTATCACTCCTTCCTCATTATGCAATACCAAAGCCAGTTCTCTGGTTGGTTCCATTACATGTCAATCAAATAAATAATCCATCATATATTCGACGAATCGTTCTTTGAGGCTACCGTTGCCAAATTGATTAATCCAGTCAATTTGCATGCTCATATTCCCATAATCACTCTTGTGCTCTTGTCTCAAGCCATCGTTATTTCCTGGTTCATGCTATTCCCTACTTTGAAAGTAATTTGTCGGGGTGGGGTGGGGGTAGTTTTTGGGCATGGAAATGCTCCAACCAATAGATTTCTTTCAATGTGTTTTATTTCAAAACAGAAGATTCATCAGTTTTGTCCCACGTGGTAATATCATTTCTTAATACAGCCTTGACATTATCCTGAACGAATACAGGCACTCCATCTGCTGTTCCTTCTTATCTGAATACTGAGTAGCCTTGGACATTTCTACCTCCTTCCCAAGATCCACAAGTCTGACCACCCTGGCCGACCCAATGTCTCAGCATGCTCCTGCCCCACTGAACTCATCTCTACCTTCCTCGACACTGTCCCATCCCCCGTAGCCCAGGAACTCCCCACATACGTTCGAGACACCACCCACGCCCTCCACCTCCTCCAAGACTTCCGTTTCCCCGGCCCCCAACGCCTCATCTTCACCATTCACCATGACCAGGGCCTCCAAGCCCTCCGTTTCTTTCCTCTCCAGACGTTCCCAACAGTACCCTTCCACTGACATTCTCATTCGTTTGGCCGAACTGGTCCTCACCCTTAACAATTTCTCTTTGAATCCTCCCACTTCCTCCAGACAAAAGGCATAGCCATGGGCACACGTGTGGGCCCCAGCAATGCCTGTCTCTTTGTTGGCTTGGTAGAACAGTTGATCTTCCGTAATTAAACCGGCACCACTCCCCACCTCTTCCTCCGCAACATTGATGACTGCATTGGCACCAACTCGTGTACCCGCGAGGAGGTTGAGCAATTCATCAACTTCACCAACACATTCCACCCTGACCTTAAATTTACCTGGACCATCTCTGACACCTCGATCCCCTTCCTGGACCTCTCCATCTCCATTAGTGACGACCGACTTGACACTGACATTTTTAACAAACCCACCGACTCCCACAGCTACCTGGATTACACCTCTTCCCACCCTATCTCTTGCAAAAATGCCATCCCGTATTCCCAATTTCTCCACCTCCACCGTATCTGCTCCCAGGAGGACCAGTTCCACCATAGAACACACCAGATGGCCTCCTTCTTTAGAGACCGCAATTTCCCTTCCCACGTGGTTAAAGATGCCCTCCAACGCATCTCGTCCACATCCCGCACCTCTGCCCTCAGACCCCCACCCCTCCAACCGTAACAAGGACAGAACGCCCCTGGTGCTCACCTTCCATCCTACAAACCTTCGCATAAACCAAATCATCTGCCGACATTTCCGCCACCTCCAAAAAGACCCCACAACCAGGGATATATTTCCCTCCGCACCCCTTTCTGCCTTCCGCAAAGACCGTTCCCTCCGTGACTAACTGGTCCGGTCCACACACCCCTACGACCCACCCTCCCATTCCGGCACTTTCCCCTGCCACCGCAGGAACTGTAAAACCTGTGCCCACACCTCCATCCAAGGCCCTAAAGGGGCCTTCCACATCCATCAAAGTTTTACCTGCACATCCACTAATATAATCCATTGTATCCGTTGCTCCCGATGTGGTCTCCTCTACATTGGGGAGACTGGGCACCTCCTAGCAGAGCGCTTTAGGGAACATCTCCGAAACACCCGCACCAATCAACCAAACCGCCCCGTGGCCCAACATTTCAACTCCCCCTCCCACTCTGCCGAGGACATGGAGGTCCTGGGCCTCCTTCACCGCCGCTCCCTCACCACCAGATGCCTGGAGGAAGAACGCCTCATCTTCCACCTCGGAACACTTCAACCCCAGGGCATCAATGTGGACTTCAACAGCTTCCTCATTTCCCCTTCCCCCACCTCATCCTAATTTCAAACTTCCAGCTCAGCACTGTCTCCTGGACTTGTCCAACCTGCCTATCTCCTTTTCCACCTATCCACTCCACCCTCTCCTCCTTGACCAATCACCTTCATCTCCTCCCCCACTCACCCATTGTACTCTATGCTACTCTCTCCCCACACCCACCCTCCTCTAGCTTATCTCTCCATGCTTCAGGCTCACTGCCTTTATTCCTGATGAAGGGCTTTTGCCCAAAACGTCGATTTTGCTACTCGTTGGATGCTGCCTGAACTGCTGTGCTCTTTAGGTTAGATTAGATTACAGTGTGGAATCATGCCCTTCAGCCCAACAAGTCCACACTGACCAGCCGAAGCGCAACCTACCCATACCCCTAACCTAACACTACAGGCAATTTAGCATGGCCAATTCACCTGACCTGAACATCTTTGGACTGTGGGAGGAAACCGGAGCACCCGGAGGAAACCCAAGCAGACACGGGGAGAATGTGCAAACTCCACACAGTCAGTTGACTGAGGCGGGAATTGAACCCAGGTCTCTGGCGCTGTGAGACAGCAGTGCTAACCACTGTGCCACCGTGCCGCTCTTCCGGCACCATTAATCCAGTATTTGCTTTCCAGCATCTGCAGTCATTGTTTTAACCTCTTGGACATTTAACACCCCAGTCCTGCGCTTCATGTAACCAGATTTCAGTCATGCCCACCATGCCATTCCTATTTATACCTGTTAGCGTTATCAGCTCATTCATTTTATTCCAAATACTGCACACATTTAGTTAGTAAACGTTTTAACATAAGTTCTATCGATATATCTTTCTCTTTTAATACTTGTGTGCACAGGCTCTCCATCCTTATTTATTGATTACTGATAATAGTGAGCCTCTCACTTACTCCAACTTGCAACTCACATTTTTTTTAATTGTTGTGATTAGTTCCCTCAGCATGGTCATTAAAATGGCTCTGCAGGTTTATTTGACAAACCTTTACATTCTGCTCAGTTTCTGACCGGCTGCTTTGGTTCCCAGCTTCCTGTAACATTAGCTTAAATCTACGTGATCGCACCTCCCTTCAAGGACGTTGGGGCCCCTCCAATTAAAGTGCACACTTTCCTTTTTGTCCAGTTCTCACCTACCCTGGACATGATCACAATCATCCAAAAATCAGAAATCCTCCTTCCAAACTAGCTCTTGGCCACATATTCAACTCAACTATCTTCCTCTTCCTTGACTCACTTCCAGATGCCCGGGGAATAATCTCAAGTATACAACCCTGGATATCCTCCTTTTAAAGTCACTCCTAACTCCCTGAACTTTCTTTTCAGGGCCTTTCAACCTTTCACTCTTCTTACCGATGTCATTGGTGTCAATGTGAACCACGACCTCTGGCTGTTTACCCTCTCATTTAAATACGCCCTGAGCATGCTCGGAGACATTCTTGATCCTGGCACCGACCTGCCTTTTTATAAAATGATAGAATGCCTACGGTGGGGAAACAGGCCATTTCAAACAGCACGTCCACGCTGACACTTTGAAGAGTAACCCATTCTGACCAATTCCCCTACTCTGTTACTCTACATTTACCCCTGACTAATGCACATAAGCGGCACATCGCTGACCACTATTGGCAAAACACAAACAACCCAGACCCATTCTCTACATTATGTTGAATCAGCTTTCTCACGGGAGATACTGACAGAACTACTGAGCATTTCCAGAAACCTCTGGTTTTGTCACCGATGTTAATTGCATATTGATAAAAACGTATGCATCACACAATTGAAAAAGAAAAGCTGAATTTAAACTCTCAAAAGAAAACTAAATATTTGGTCGTTTAATGATCCCAGTAAAGGTTCATTACATTACTGCTGTTCAGTCCGTGAACATCATTTGTTTACTTTTCCAATCATGAATAAAGGTGGTGTTTACATCTTTTTTGATATCAGAAAGCTTGGAAAAGTTGTACATTTACTCTTTCATATGGGAATGTGATAACATCTCATTCTTTTATGTCAGTCCAATTACAGAGAATTATTCACAAAACACACACCCATGCATACATATACACACACATACACACACACACACGCATACACACAGAGACACACATGCATGCAAGCACACACACATACACACACACGTACATACACACACACATTCACACAATATAATTATTTGTCGAAGAATACTACTAACATTGTAAGTAATTGGAATGATAACTGGAAAGAAGGACTTAGGTAAAGGAAGGAAGAGAGAAAATGGGTGTTTTTGGAACAGAAAAAGCGAATGTGTGAACTTACTAAGTTGATCAAATTTATGGAAAGCTATGCAGGGCAGATAAAAGTTATTGTTATGAAGGTGTAGAGATATATGTTACATTTAAGAGAGACTGGAAGCTGGCACTAAGTGTTCTGAAAGAAGGTAAATGCAACATTTGACTGCAATCAATAGCTGAGTTGGCACGAAACAAAAACCAATTCAAATTCGGCCAGTTTAAAATTTGCCCCAACAAACTGAAATCAAATTGAGTTTGAAATACTTGATGACATCAAAATCAATGAAATGGTCCGATGTTTAGAGGTGTAAAACTGGACATTTTGAACATTTAGGGGGAAGTACTGCCAAGGTCATCCAGAAAGATAGACTGCGAGCTGAAGGACTTTCTGAAAGGTACCTGTCTGTGAGAGGTTTGCTCAGCAGAACATCGAAACCAATCGAGAGAAAACCCTACAGAGGAAAGTCTACAAGGGAGAATAGACAAAGTGGACTGGTTTTGAAACATGATAATTTTTTGTAAACCTTATTTTTTATTGTTTTATCGGACCAGTATTGTAGAGTGGGAGGTAAAAGATACGTTTAACCGAAGGGAGTTCTAAATAATTGTTTGTTTTATTATTCTCTGTTGTACTTAAATAGCAAAATTGTTAATTTTACTTTAAATTGTGACCTGGGTAAATGGGTCTTTGCATCTCGAAATTTAACGGATTATGGCATGAACTTTTTCTCTGTGGCTGGTTTAAATTAGGAGAGGGGTTAACTCTGTGTTGTAACAGCTTGGGGGCTTTCGTCCACGATATGAACAGGTTTAGACAGATCCAGTTTGAGGTTTGAGCCGATTTATATAGATTTGAGGGATGAAAAGAAAACAAAGTATATTTAATCATTTGCACGTTCGTGTCTGAGATCTTTAAGTAAAACGTCAGTGAGACAACTTGTTTAATTCCGATGACTTGTGTTTGTGTAAATTAAAAGTGAGAAAAATGGCTGTTAAACAGTTAAGAGGGACTTGAAGATGATTCTCAAATTTGCCACGAAATCTTAGATGGAAAGATAAAGGCCAAACGTTTAGAATTAGCAAGGAAGTTAGATTTGGATTTAATCAAGGACAAAAGTAAAGCTGAAATTGTGTTAAGGTGTGTTAGAAACACATACAAGTGCAGTAGAGTGACAAAGAAAAACTTAAATTACAATTGAGGAAAATGCAGTTTCAAGATAAACAAAGGGAGATAAAGAGAGAGAGAGAAGAAAAAGAAAGCAAGACAGAACAGAGAGATAGAAAAAGAGAAGAAGGTTCTTAGCTGACCAAAAAGAGAGAGAATTTGAACTTGAGAAGTTGTGATTTAATCAGCAAAGACACATTTAAAAGATGGAGATTAAAAGAGACGGTAGTGTTATATGCAACTATATTCTGGATTAGTGGTGCTGGAAGAGCACAACAGTTCAGGCAGCATCCAGTAGCTTCGAAATCGACGTTTTGGGCAAAAGCCCTTCATCAAGAATAAAGGCAGTGAGCCTGAAGCATGGAGAGATAAGCTAGAGGAGGGTGGGGGTGGGGAGAAAGTAGCAACTATGTCAATACTCTGCATAATTTTCATGAGAAAGATGTTGATGCCTTCTTTATCTCATTTGAAAAATTGGCTAGGCATATGGAATGGTCCAAGGATTTATGCGTAATGCTAGTTCGGACTAAAGTGGTAGGCAGGGTGAGTGGCGTATTTTCTCTGCTGTCAGATGAGGGTCACGAGATTCTCAAGACATCAAACAAGCTCTTTTAAGTGCTCACGAATTGGTATCAGAATCATATAGACAGCAGAACAGAAACATAAAGAAGTAATCAGGTCAGACTTATGTAGAGTTTGAAGTAATTAAACATCGGCATTTTGATCGGTGGATGCTTGCTTTAAAAGTAGATATGACCTATGAGGCTCTAATGGAGATTATTCTGCTGAACGAATTGATAAATTCACTTCTACAGATGATAAGAATTCACGTGGAGGAACACAAAGTTCAGAAATTGAGAAGGGTAGTAGAATTAGCAGATGAATACATGTTGCTGCATAAGACAAGCTTCCAACCAGAATTTCGTCCTGTGAAGGATCGCATTTGGGAGATGTGGAGATGCTACACTGTAAAAGAAACAGTAGAGAATAAGAGTTTACCACAGGTTAAAGAAGATGCCAAAGAGGCCTCCGGTGCTTTCACTTAATAGAGTGGGGCACAGAAAGCTACAGTGCCAGTGGTTTCAAAAGGACATTGGGAAAAGATGTTTTCACTGCCATAAGAAGGGATATGTATGGTCACAGCGCTGATCGTTCAGAAAAAGACGGTGGGAAAAGATGTGGTAAGAGAAGGTAAGCCAGTGGCATTACTGAAAGTCTTAAAGGAAACCCCAACAAGCACCGAAGAGCTGCAGGAAATTGCACAGCCTTGGCAGGGGCTGGGTATGGAGTTAGTACCTGATCTGTATAAGGAATTTGCATCTATGAGTAATATTTACTCAGAAACAACAGGGGGAGAATAAGAATAAGTTATAATTATGAGAGATACAGGATCAAAGCAGTTTCTAATAGTAAGAGATGAGCTACTTTGCAGTATTTATGATCTGTTACCCGAGAGTGTTATAATTTGTGGGATATATGAACAGAAATTAAGCTTTCCTCACAATAAGATGAGGTTGGAGTGCCTTCTCAAGTCTGGGGAAGGAACCGTGGGAGTGACTTACAGACTGTGAGTTCCAGGAATCCGGTTTGTTCTCGAGGATGATTTAGCAGGGTCCAAGATGGGAGTGATACCCCTTGTTGTGGAGAGCCCAAGAAGACTAAGAAACTGTGGAGTTAAAACAGAAATATACTGGTATTTTCCCAGACTGTACAGTAACCAGATCCCACTATCATAAGTAATAGCAGGAAGCACAAACTAAAGGCAACGATGAAGGAGTTAAGGTTCTGTTAGCTGATATCCTGTTTGACGTAATGGTGCAGGGAAAACATGAACAAAGAGAGGTTCAGACAAAGGTGTTTAATCCTGAAAGGCGAAGGGATTTGCAACAAACAGGCAAGATGGTAAAAGATATATATGTGGATGTGTACTCTGAAAGTGAGGCAGAGTTATTCCTGAGGATTATTATCAGAAATATAGAATCCTAAAACGGAAATGGAGACTACGGCACGTTAGTGCAGAGGGGTAGTGTGCTGAAGTGCACCAGATTGTGTCGCTAGTAGCATAGAAAACAGGAAGTGTTATGGGTAGCACGTGAACTACTTATGGGAGGTCACCAAGGGGGACAACAGACTCAGGTTAAGGGACAAAAACATTTTTATTGTCCTGGAATGCACAAAGATATGGTTAACTTCTGGCATAAGTGTTATGCGTGCCAAATAGCAGGTAGGCCACAGGCAGTAATGAAACTAGGACCTCTGTCACCAATTCCCACATTCAGAAACCCCTTCATGTGGCTTATAAATTAGTGTGTCCTCCGGAAAAGTACAGGAGGGAAAGAATTGAAGGAACAGGTGCTGAAGGAACAGAGTGAGGAATCAATTCCAAATGGTGTGGATTTTAATGTGCCTCAAAATATGTTAAAAATGTAGAAGTCCTTAAGCAGTGGGATAGGTTCATAAACAATCTGCCTCAGGAGTATAGAACGCAGTTGAAACGTTTGTTATTGCAATATGAAGGCCTATGTAAGAATCATACGGGGAGAACTAATGCCATTGTACCTGAAGTAGACGCATGGAATACTATTCCGATAAATCAACACCACTATCGGCTTAATCGTCTCAAAGTAGACAGGTCCAGAAGGAGGTGGAGGCTATGCTCAATTAGGTCATCATCGAACCAAGCCAGAGCGAGTGGAGTTCGCCGATTATCTTCATTCCCAAACTGGATGGTACTCAATGATTTTGGTTGGATTATTAGAAGCTAAACACTTACAAAATCAGACTTATATCCAATACTGACATTGGAATACTGTATCGAGAAAGTTGGACAAGTCAGTTACACCACAAAGTTTGACTTGATGCGTAGTTTCTGGCAGGTACCTTTGTCAGAGACAGTAAAATAAATTTCAGACTTATCACGCCAAATGGACTGTATCAATTCAAAGTGATGCCCCTTGGAATGAACAACACACCCAACACATTCCAAAGACCCATGAACACAGTTGTGGCCTGATACATAAACTTTGCAATCTGTTTGGACGATGTAGTGATCTTTACTAAGTCCTGGAAAGATCACTTGGTACAGTTGGAAAAGCTCTTTGAAAGAATATGTGAAACAAAACTGGTGATAAAATTAAACAAAACTAAATTCACGAAAGCAGACGTGATGTTCTTGGGACAAAACATCGATCATGGAAAATTGACCCCATGGAACACAAAGACAAAAGTTACCCAGGAATTTCTACGACTAACCTCGAAGAAAAAAAGTGCTTTGCTTCTTAGGAGTCAGCGGATTCTATCGGAAATTTGTTCCAAACGTCAGCAGTGTAGTGGCACCATTAACCAATTTGCTGAAAAAGAACAAATGGACAGAACAATGCCATGAGGCATTCGACCATTAAAAAGAAATATTGACCACCAAACCAGTTTTAGATATACCAAACGTTTCAAAACCTTTCAAAGTTGCCATCGATACTAGTGACGTAGGAGTTGGAGTTATCCTTCTACAGGATGATGAGATGGGATTGTACTTTTCAAAGAAACTCAACATCCACCAGAGAACATGTTCCATGATTGAGAAAGAACTATTGAGTTTGGCACTAGCCTTACGACATTTTAATGTGTACTCACAAACAGCGTGTTGGAGGCAGTTGTGTACACAGATCCCAATCTGCTTACATTCGTTGAACGCATTCAAGACTATTTCATTGTAGTCTTAAGTTACAGACTTTTAGTTTAAAAAATAGACGTGTAGTATGTCGTAAGGATGTAATCACAGATGCGTTCTCACAGATTTAACTCAGAAAGTTTAGACGAAATTTGCATTTATCCAATGTAAAATATAGGTGTATGGGAAAAATTAACGTGATCTTAGATTTCAGTTATCTGTATGTTATGGTAATGTGTTTAAAGAATAGAAAAACAAATGTTTTAATTATGATGGTTCTTTTTTGAGAGATAAGGTGTTGTGAACGTGTTAAGGGTATTGTACCTTTAAGAGAGTTGAAGGATTTACAAGCACAGTGAGTTCTGGAAAATTTACAATGTAACATTTGGTTCAGCAGCTGGCAGTACCTGGGTTGCTATGAGACAAAAAATAAAATCAAATTTGTTCAATCCGTTTAAATTATGTCCCAAGAAGCTAAACTATAATCGAGTTTAAATTTGTCGTATGGCAATATATTTGAAAAAATGAAATGAGCCGATGCTTTGTGGTATCAAGCTGGAAACGAAATTGACCAGTTCGGGGAGAACTGCCACGTCACCAACATCTGCAGACTGCCCGGAGAATAGCTCTCTTAAATTCATCTATATTTATCAATGACCTGTGAAACAGAAACACTACGGAGAATAAAAGAAGACAGAGGAAGATACAAAGAGAAGATTCGACAGCTGGCAGGTGGTGAAATTTGTCTGCTTTGGTAAATCTGAATTGGGGGTTTTATCGGGCCAGTATTGTAGAAGGGAAAGTAAAAGATAGGTCAGAGAAAGGAGTTGCAAATAGTTGTTAGGTAATTATTCTCTGTTCGCCTTTAAAAACAAAGTTGTTAATTTTTACTTTAATACTGACCTTTAGGATGGTTCTTGGCCTTCCGAATTTTTACAGATTACAGCACTGTCTAAATCCTTTCTGTCTTGCAAGTTTAAATTGGTGTGCGGGATGGGGGTGGGGGTGGGGTTTACCCTGTGTTGTAACACTTTAACTCTGATTTCTCTGCAAAGATACTGCCAGACCTGCTGAGCTTTTCCAGCACATTCCTGTCTTCGATTTCTGGTTTACGAAATCGGCAGTTCTCTTGACTTTCTTATGCGTATCATTAGCAGCCTTGGCTGAAGTGCTGGAGGACAGGAAGCAGATACATGGGACCACCATGTTCAGGTTCCAATCCAAGCCATTTACCGAGCTGATTGGGAAGTATATTGCCGTTCTTTCAGTGTCACTGCTTCAACTTCCCTCCCTGATGGTATTGTAAGTCTACCGACAGCACATGGGCTGCAGCGGGTCAATGTGACAGCTCACGCCCACCTTCTCAAGGGCAAAAAGGGACAGGCAATAACTAAGGGACTGGCAATAAATATGATAAGGGACTGGCCTTATCATACTCCATGAATAAATTAACATGAAAAATATTGTCCAGTCCTGCCCAATTCTGGACACTGTACTTTGGGTTTTGTGAACTCTGGCTGGTTGGGTCCAGGCAGTAACCTATTTGTTGTAAACAACTGAAGGAATATGCTGTTTGAAACAATCTGTCAGTCTCTCAGAGGCATTGCCTGCATACCGAGCATCACACAGACACTGACATTCACATCCCACATCACTGAGCTCTGAGACAGACAGAGGCAATTGAAAATATATTCATATCTGACTAACATGTTTAAACACACAGTGATATTGTTGCCACGAAAATGATTATGAGTGAATATTAGCAGGGAGAAAGTGAGGACTGCAGATGCTGGAGATCAGAGTCAAAAAGTGTCGTTCTGTAAAAGCACAACCATTCAGGCAGCATCTGAGGACCAAGAGAGTCGACCATTAGTTCACCATATTAATACAAGGGAAATTAATTGTATATTTTCAAAGTCCTTGCACTTAATAATAATTTGGTCTTGGGTGTGGGAATGAGATTTATCATTTCATTGCTACTTACTGTGAGTTGGACACTGTTTTCATCATATTGTTGTTGCAAAAGTGAATGGAATAAATGGGGGATATGATGCTTATTGGACAATCGAAGAGTTGGTGTTATGAAAGGCTATCGAAACTTCAGTAAAGAGACTTTGCTGTTAATGGTTAGAACAATGCGGCAAACATTTACACAGAGATTTCCAGCTCAAGTCACACACATAGTCGTTGGGCAGGGATCATACTGGCCATCAATGGAGCTGTACAATTCTGTTTGGATACTGACATTGTGGGGCTAACATACACTGGATATGGTTTATGAGGGATTCAATGTAAGATGCCATGTGCTGCAGGAGCCCATTACCTTTATAACACCTTCATTCAGGATCAGGTCCAAGGTGCAGAATTACAGAGTTTAGGTGCCATACCAGAAGGGATATACTTGCAAGACATGGCTGTTTACAGGTCATTGTTACAAATATTGAACTGCGTCTTGATCAGCACCATGCGCTAGTCCATTGACCAGTTTTCCCCACTCACATCTCCCCGTTGTTCAGGTATGTCTATAACCAGTCTATTGTGCCCAGCTCCAGTTTGAAAATTCACTGGACAGATTCTGGCGATGGCCAGTGTTTTGGAGGTCATGGTGAGGTCCAACAACACTGTGTCTGAATTCAGGCTTTTCCTCAAAGTCATTTTCAACAGCTATGCTGCCTGCAAGATGGTGTGTTCATTGATCTGTACATCAATCAGCTGTTTACTACAGTCACTGAATTGTGTAATAGTTAGCTATGTGCTCTGGTAATTCAATTATTGTTCACTTCAATTGTTTTCAACTGAAAAATAATGATGTTTGGTTTATTTTAAAATATGTAAGAAACAAAGTGATATTTACTCTTCATTATACAAAATGTAAAAGTGACCTGTTGTATAAATCCCACAGACTAATCAAGCAACAGTCAGATATTATCTGTAACGCAGGATTCTGTGAATAGGACTAATACCAGGCAACTTCACCACCCTCTGTGTTAGGGTATGTCACACTGACAGGACAAGCCAAGTAGAGGGTATATAGTCAGTATTGTACTCAGCATTGATGCTGGATCCTGTGGCTGCTGGACTGCTCTGCGGCAGGTTATGGGGGAATCAATAAAAGGGAAACATATAATTGATCACATCATCACCGATCTGCCTGCTGCAGATACACCTCTCCAATCCAATTATGGTAAGAATGGTCACTGCACATTCCTTATGAGAAACAAGGGATACCTTCACATTTTACTGACTCCCCTCACCATGATATGTAGCCCCCTGGGCAGTGAATAGAACAGTCTTTAAACAGATTGAGAAACTAATGATGATGCATCGATGAGGTGCAGTGGGCCATAGGCAGGAGCAGAATCATACTCTGTACAACTCATACAGTCTGCAACCTCATAGCCCAACATACCTCCCACTGTACAATAACCATCACAGCCCGACAAACTTCCCACTGTACAGTAACCATTATGAGCGGCACTGTGGCTCAGTGGTTAGCACTGCTGCCTCACAGCGCCAAGCTCTGAGGTTTGTTTCCGGCCTCATGTGACAGTCTGTTTGGAGTGTTAGGTGCTTTAGTCAGAGGGAAATGGGTCTGGGTAGGTTAATCCTCGGAGGGTTGGTGTGGAAAGGTTGGGCTGAAGGGCCTGTTTCCACACTGTAGCGAATGTAATCTAACCTCCAAGGTTCAAGTCAGGAATATGATGGAATAATCACTTGTCTGAATGAGTGCAGCTCCAACAGGACTCTAGTCTGTACTTACGAGCGAGAGATAACACAGTTGTGTGGGGAAGATCATGTTCACAAACTTGATTGATTATTTTCAGGAAGTGACAAAATTGACTGATGAGGGCACGGGGCTGGATGCTGACCGTCTGGACCTTAGCAAGGCCTTTGATGTGGTTCCTTATGACAGGCTCATACGGAAGGTGAAGTGAAATAGGATCCACCGTTAGTTAACAAGATGGATAGAGAACTGCTTGGTCATAGAAGACAGAGTAGTGGTGGAACAGTGTTGTTGTGACTGGAGATCTGTAAATAGATTGGCGGAGTTGCAGATTGTGAGGATGATTTGAGAAAATACAGCAGGATGTAGGTCAGTTGCAGACTTGGACAGTGAAAACACTAATGTAACTTTATCTGGACAGGTGCATTTTAGAAGGTCCGATGCAGGAGAGAAGTGGATGGAAAAACTACTGATTGCATCAACATCCGAAGGGATCAAGGTATACAGCTCCACAGTTCCCTGAAAGTGTTAACACGGGTGGATAGGGTGATCAAGAAGACTGACGGCAAACTTGCAGACATGCATCGCAGCATGCAATATGAGAATTAGTAGGTCACATTGCAGCTGTAGAGAAACTTAGTTCGAGGAACATTTAGAATATTGTGTACTGTACTGGTTGCCACACGATGTTGAAGTGTTGGAGACGGTATGGAAAAAGTTTACCAGCATGTTGTCTGGTTTGGAGGGTATTAGACAGA
This sequence comes from Chiloscyllium punctatum, assembly GCF_047496795.1. Lineage (NCBI taxonomy): Eukaryota > Metazoa > Chordata > Chondrichthyes > Orectolobiformes > Hemiscylliidae > Chiloscyllium > Chiloscyllium punctatum. The sequence continues at coordinate 4,470,200 of NC_092767.1, read as the reverse complement.
AGGAGAAATTGAACACACATGGTTTGAGTGCACCTGGGCATCATTGACGATGGGGCGACCTGATAGATATTTACAAAACTGTCAGAGGCAGAGATAGAAGGGCAGTTATAGGCTTTTTCCTAGAGTAGAAATATCAATTACTAGGGACCATAAGTTTTAGGTAAAAGTGGATATGATAGGTAAGTTTTTTTGCTTTTCCAGACAGAATGTGAAAGTGCCTGGAATACACTGATAGAGGGGAAAAGCTAATATAGCAAGGTTAAAGAGGGATCTTGGCACAGAGACGAGACAGCAGCGAACAGAATGACATAGAATGTGCAGAAGCAAAAAGTTTCACTTTAACTTTCAAAGGGTATCAAATGTCAGTGTGGGCTTGCTGGGCTGAAGGGCCTGTTCCTGTGCCGGACTGTTCTTTAAGACAAGATTTGAGTGCAGCAGTGGCGAGATGCTGAATGTGTGATTCCTGATGATCAACAACCACATTCATGGAGGTCGCTCCTCATCAATTTTCAGCTTCATACCCTCCCTCCCACAGTAGGGAAACTCAATATGGAGAATTTGACATGAAAGTCAGAGCTGGTAACTGGTGACTCCATCTCGCCCCTCGATCCTGCGGCCTTCTATCTTGGACAGCAACGTCTTGGGGAACACTGCACTGACAGAAACTGCATGTACTCCACACCCACCAATGCTGGCATCTGTCACATGCCAGCCTCACCATTCCATCCCAGCACATCTCCAACACACTACAGTACACTTCTGTACTTCAATGCTGCAGCTCAGGGTGCACTGACAACTCTCGTTGCAATGCTGCTGCAAGGTCACTGTGCTCAGGGACACACACCCAGTTCATGGACTGTCCCTCTGAGCTGCTCACTCTGTGTTTGTACACACTCATTTCGATATGCCTTAAGTGTTCACAGAATTATTGCCTTGCCTTTCCCTGCCCTCAGCAGTGTTTCCCCTCAGCCAGAGCTACCAGGCTCACCCGCCTGCTCCATTGTCTTGGTGTTTAGCACAGACACAAACCCAGGAAACTTGATACCATTGTCACGGTACCCAGTAGTGAGACAAGGGGACTCTCAGATACCAGTCTGGGAGATTAGACATGGTCAGGAAGCCTTTTGTGGTTGTTAGGGTTAAGATCCTTCTCCTGTGAGGGGGTGAGGAGCTGAATGTTGGGGAGACCCACGCCTCTCTTGGCACTTTCTCTCCTATTGTGGGATTGGTCTTTATGGGATGTGAAAATTAGCAAGAGGTATTAAGGGAGATGGAAACGGTTGGTGCAGCTATTAGAGCTGGCACAGCTGGGGGAAAGGTGGCAATGTGTCCTGAGTGAGTGAGTGGGCAGCACAGACAGCAGGCAGAGTTGGGTAGAGGGGCACTGATGAAGTTGGAGAAACTGAGAGAAGGTGCTGGATTCAGTGATGGTAGTTAAGTTCACATGAAGTTATAGGGGTGAGGGTGAGGGTGGGAGAGCATGAGCCTTGCTGGGAGGTGGGTGCAGTAACAGAGAGAGAGTGAGAGTGAGGTCACAAAGTGCAGATGATGGCACTTACCCTGGTGGGGTGGAGAAGGTCACTGACCTCCTTCCTACACTGCTGGGCATTCACCCGGAAGGCTGGCACCTCACTGACCCAGGGGTGACCCTCGGACCAAGCTGGCAGGGTCTGGTTTCATGGCCTCCTTCCCTGCCATGTCCTGGAGGAAGTTAATGTCCCTCTCATGCAGCATGCCATCCATCAGGACCTCAGCGGCTTAGTCTCAAAGTGAAGCCCCAGTTTTACCCCCTCTGCCATGTCTAGCGCTGTTTAGGATTGATAATCCAAGATTATAATGACTTTTTAAAGATGGCCACTTTACAGGGAGGCCAGTGCATTCTGGGATAACCAGGCAGTGGGCAGCTGTTGTGATGAAGGGGAAAAATCATGTTAGTATCAGATGAGAGGAATACCACCTGGGCAGGGAGGGTAGTTAATGAGGCAGATTGGGGATTGTATCATAAAAAAATACACTTAAACTTGTAGAGAGAAACCCTCCATGAAACTCGATTAAAATGAGATTTGACCAAATCATACGACGGTTTAGGCCTCTGTCTGTCTGAATCAAAATAGGGATGGAATATTGGGAGCAACAAACGTGGAGCGGAGAATTATAAGGAGATTCAAATCCTTAAAAAGGGGTAACACAATGTTCCAGACTGTTAAACAGAGCTGAGGAAAATGCCCTGCCTTATAGTTACCCACATTATCCAATCCTCACTGGATGCAGGGATGGAGACGGAGGTCTGGAGAACAGCTGACACGGCAGCTTTGTTTAATGTGGAGCAAGTGACTGACTGAATAGGTCGCGGCTGGAATTCTGAGATAGTGGATAAACGGTCACTGAGGAAGTCCCAGGGACTCCAGTCAGTCTGGATTTGTTCAAGGAAGATCGTGTGTAATTAATCTGACTGTATCCGTTTGAGGCACTAACCTGTTATTGCATGTGACTGACTTGGATTTGACAAGAGATCCCATGACAGATTGTTTAAAAACAGAAACTATGGGGTCCAGGTGAATGGAGCAAACAACCCAGAGAGGTGCAAAGCAAGGCATTTGCGGACATCAACAATAGAGAGGAATACACAATAAACGAGAATATGGTCAGTGTGGCAGATAAATGAAGGTAGCTGGAAACACCAATAATCTTATTAATCTAGCAAATGGCACCATTTCCTCTATCAGCCAAAGTGCAGAATTTCAGAGCAGGAAGCTTATGCAGGAACAGCTTGGGGATTGTGTGCAGTTCTGGTCACCCCATCACATGGAAGGATGGAATTGGACTGGACTCCACCCTGTGACAGTGGAAGTGCAGTTATGGGGAAAGATTGGAACGGAGGATACTGAGAGTAGATTTTATTGGGGTGCACATATTGTCAGCAGCCTGGTATAAAGGGAGAGAATACTGTGCTCTTGTTGGAGAGCTCAGTTACCAGTGGTGAATATTTAATGTAATTGGATGAAATATTTGAGAAGTGGTGAGGAAGGTTGTTATTTCACGCAGTTTATGGTTGGGATCTGGGTGTCACACGTGGAAGCGGAGTAGAAGCAGAACTCTCAAACCATTTTAAAAAGGTGGCTGGATCTGCACCCGAAGTCCTATAGTATCTGGGGAGACAGAACTCGGGCTTTAAAAAACAACGTTACATCTTGTCCAATGCAGACAGTAGACAGAGTGATCTCCTCTATACTGTGCGATTTTCTTAAGTTTTCAAAGGTTACCAATATCTGATAGGATCAATATGCAGGAATGAGGGGAGTAGGCAGGGATGAGCAGTGTGTGAATTGATTAGCATCACAATAATACTGATCCCATCCTTTATACACAATGCTACTTCACTTGTTGGCCTATTTATCCTTCCTGTATAAATGGGGAAACCCTTTGATTATCCAGTTCCCAGTCATGGTCACACTGCAGCCCCATCTCCATAATCCCAGCTCCATCTGACCTGGTTCACACTATTTAAAGTTACCATTTCACTGGTCTTGTTGAAAAGTTCCCAGCTTCATTCTTGCCCCATTGAAGGCTGCTCTCAGTCAACTGTTTCTTCCTCTCAATGTTGCATATCATTCTCTACCATCATCCTGAACTTTATAATAAAATGATCATTGCGCCCCAAAATGTTCCCCAACTGACACTGGCTCCACATGCCCCACCTCTTTCCCAAGGAACAGGTCCAACAGTACATGGTCTCTTGGGCTGGACACATACTCCTGCAGTCAGCTCTCCTCCATGTAATCCAGGAATACTCGAACCTCGTGACCCTGCACACGTATCCCTGTCTATTTCTGGAAACATTAAGTTTCTCAGTATAACTAATCTGTAGTATTTTCATCACTCTGAAATGACCCTGCATATTTATTCTCTCCATCATTTCTTTGGTTGCTTGCTGACAGACTGTACCTCACAGTGTAATTGTATACTTGTTGTCTGTACCTCCAGCCAAATTCATTCTGTCCTTGGACGGATCCTCTTTCTGTTGGACCCCTTAACTAACGCTAATCTAAATCAATACTTCTGCCTTCATCCTTTCCCTTCCCTTCTATCATTTTGGAATCCTTTATACCCAGCAATATTTAACACCCAGTCCTGCCATTCTTGAGCCAGCTCTCTGTGATCAGTCCATTCGATTTCCACACGCCAATCTGCATCTGGAACTCCCCAAATTCTGAGTATTCATGTCCATGCAGAGTACCTCATATTAAGGCTTTCTTTCTCACTCCATCTTCCACTGATAAACCTGTTGTTGTAAATTAGTACCAACTGCATCTCCCATTATTTTGAGACTCCTGGTAAGTTCCTCTACGATTCCTGTTTGGATGCTAAGCACACACCAAGTTATTTTCAACCCCTCCCACACACCCCGTATGACATTTGGTCCCAGCTCTGTCAGGTTAGCCCATCCAGCTTGTACAATTGCTGCCGTCCCCAGAATCAGTCCCAATGTCCCAGGAATCTGAAGCCCTTCCTGCTGCACCATCGTTTCAGTCACACTCTCATCTACCTAAAACTCCGAGACCTGTTCTCACTTGGACACGGCACTTGGAGTATTCCTGGGATTGCTACATTTGAGACCCTGCTTGTTAACCATCCTCCTAGCTCCCTAAATTCTGATTCACAGACCACTTCACCCTTCCTACCCAGGTCGTTCCTTCCAACATGGACATAACCTTTGACTTTTCACTGTCCCGCAGACAGAGTGAAATTCTTCACCCCACTATCCTGGAATTACAGACAGGCTGACATGTTCTTCAATTTCCTTTCTCCCCTGTGAATATTGCTCCTCCTTCTTTCTCCCTCCCCTCCTGTACAGTCAGGCTGCTTGTGGTGCCACAAATGTGACTCTGACTGCCCTCCCTTGAGCAGCCCGCGTCTTCATCAGCTTCAAAACTGGGAAATTGAATTGGGAGGGAGATAACAGGATATTCTAGTATTCCCTGGCTGTTTCTCTGCAATTGCCTAATCCCCCATTCTCTTCCTTATTCCAGGCCGTCATGTCTGCAAGGTGATCTGGTGTGTGTGTGTGTGTGTGTGTGTGTGTGTGTGTGTGTGCGCGCGCACGCGCGCTATCCCCTTAACTCTCAGCATCACAGATGTCACATAAGAGTCTCCACTCACTGTCTGAGCTTCAAGACACAGTGTCATCTAGGACATGAGCAGGGGCTATGACTTCCCAATGTAACAGAACACATTTTCCATCTGACAAACTTATCTTGCCATGTCTTAAAATGCACCGTGTCTGGAGTAACTTAATTAATGACTTGGAATGAAGTTAACATTCGGGAAATAACAATGTGGTTAAGTCCCTTATTCAACTGTGGCTTACGGAGGGTAATTTATTATATTGGCTCACAATTTCACATCTCGCTGTTATTTCTGTGTTCAACCCTTATTTCAGAAGTTGAAAAAATAAATTTACTAATTAATTTGCAATTAACTGACAGTTGCTAATAACGGTGTATTTATCAGCCAATGAACTAACAGCATTTTCTGTGATGGCTCTGGCAATTCTGTCAAACTCAATGCAGGCAGGTCCCAGCAGCAGAACGTTATCTCTGTGACTCCCAGGGACGTGTAATCCTCCAGCTCCCACTCTATTCTGCTCCCTCACAGGGTCACCGTCTCTGTAACTCCCAGGTACGTGTAACCCTCGAGCTCCCACTCCACCCTGCTCCCTCACATGGTCACTCCCTCTGTGACTCGGTGCTGATTTCGAGCCTCCTACTCTGCTGTTTCTCCAACTCCAAGTCTCAGTTGGCCTCAATCCTCGCTACTGATTTATATTCACCCGCTTTGTGCTGCTCTCTCTCAGGTTCTCTTCCTTTGTGACTCCCACGTAACGATAGGCCTCAAGCCTCAGCTGAGATTTATAACATCCCATTCCACACTGCTGCCTTACAGAATCACTGTTGTGCCTGGAATACAATGGGAAAGAGGATGATTAGACAGAGCAGAGGGTGCGACAGTGATTGAGCGAGCTATGTGGGATGGAACAGGTTATCTGAAGAGGTAGGCAGACCTGCAGTGCCTAAAGCAGGTTACTGGAAGATACAGCGAGAGTTGAAGACACTGAAGAAGGCAAAGGAAATAGAAAGATTGTGGCTTGTTCATGACGTGGCTTTGTAGAGTCTGAAGTGCTTTTTCTGAGCTGCTTACAGAGATGTGTAGACTTCAGCAAATACAAATTGAGAGCCAGCAAGTGTTGTATGGTACTGGAGCTGTTGAATGTTACAGAGTTAGAAGACTTGCAGTAACTGGGGGGGGAATATAAACTTTTGGAGCACTGGTGGTGTTCAAGGACCCTCAGGATATGAGGAGGTGCAGAGAATTGGAGCATTCGAAATAGAGGGATTGTAGGGGCTGCAAGTCCTGAAATGGATAAGGAGGATAAAAGTACCAATTTAGCACACGCAACCATTGTAATTACAGAGATTTAAGGAAGGGAGCCTGTGCTGTCATTATTACAGTTATATGGAGAGTTACGAAAGCTGAAGGGGTTACAAATTTAAAAAGGGAGAGATTTTGGTAATCAGAATTTAAATATGAATCAAGAAATTTTCGAGATCCCTAGCACAGATGGGAATGGAGGAGGTGAGATAGTGTGAGGAACTGTAAGAGTTATAAGTCGGGGAGGATGTCAGATATAAAAGGGAGAGCTGCATTGTCTGTATGCAGTTAGATACATGAGGAGTGTTGTAGCGCCTGCTGGAGGGTACACGGATAACAACAGTTCCAACGGCTGGTGCAGTGGCTCAGGAAGGCAGCTCACTACCACCTTCTCAGGGACAGCTCAGCCAACAAAGCTCATGTTCATGAATGATGGAAGGAATAAAAGATCTACAAATAGCACTGAGGTCACTCAGGAAGGCCCTTTCAACAGCACTTCACAAACCCAGAACAACGATAACCTGGAAGGACAGGAACTCCAGGTGCATGGGAATACCAGCATTTCCAAGGTGCCCTCCAAATCATGCTCCAACCTCCCAGCACTGTGTCTGTCCCTCCACCCAATGGACTGCAGTGGGTCAGGAAGGCAGCTCCCCACCACCTTCTCCAGGGAATTACAGATGGGAAGGTAATGGTGAAACTCTACTGTTTACAGCCAGCCAGAAAAATAAATCCAGCAGTGGGTGTGAAATGACATTTCCGTTTCAGAACAACATGCTTAATATGGATAGAGAATTTGTTTGACTGGCACAAGGCAGAGAGTGTGAAGAAAGTTCACAATGGGAACTGGTGATGAGGGGAGCTCCACGGGGTCAGTGTTGGGACTACACGCTGCACGTTATACATTAAAGACTGGACAAAGGATGTGAAGGGATACGAGAAATAGGTTTCCAAGAAAGATTCCAGGGATGAATTGCTTGTCATATGAGGAGCAGGTGAAGTCTCTGGCTCTGCACTTGTTGAAGTTTCAGAGGCAGCGGCAGAATCTCATTCAAACTTACAGAATACTGAGGGGCCTGGATGGAGTGGACGGGTCAAGATGTTTCCACGAGCAGGAGAGACTAGGGGCCAGGCGCACAGCTTCAGAGTGAAGGGATGACCCTTTAGAATATAAATGTGAAGGAATTTATTCAGCGAGACGGTGATGGATCTGTGGAACTCACTGCCTCATGGGACTGTGGATGTTAAGTTATTCAGTGTATCTTACTCAGAGATAAGCAGGCTCTAGGTGAATAAGGAGATCAAGGATTACAGGGAGTGAGAGAATGGGGTTGAGAAACAATTCATACACAATCGAATAGTGGAGTAGACCTGATGGATTGAATGGTCTAATTCTACCCCTATACATGATGGTCTTATGGACTGCGCTTATTCCATAAGTTTCTAAGTGTGCAGTTAGTATTTCTGGCATATCTTTTAACATACATTCCAGCACTTTCGTGATTATTGCAGTTACCTCTTGGTTTCAGATCAACTGCAGAAAGCTATGCTATGGTGTAACTTGGGAATCCTGGTGTATAAATCTCAGAAAGGTGGCATACAGGGACAGCATGACATAGAGAATGTAAATGGAATGCTGCCATTGATTTCAAAGGGAATGGAGAATAAAAATAGGGAAGGCTTATAATAAGTAGAGAGGACTCCTGTCAGCCACACTGAGAATACAGTGAACAGGTTTGGTCCCCCTATTTGGAGGGAAAATGTCCTTGTATTGGAGGAAGCCCAGAGAAGGTTCACCAGGCTGATCTTCAAAATGGAGGAATATTGATGAGAAGAGGTGGAGAAGGTTGAACTTGCAGTCATTAAAATTTAGAAAATGAGGCAAATTTATTGATACACCAAAGATTCTTCTGTTCTTACAGATTCAGTACTGAGACATTGTTTCCCTGAGCAAGGATCTGTAACCGGAGATGAAGGGGAAAACAGTTACCAGAGAAGCTAATAGAGAAAAGCTGGGCTGTAGAGACTGGAGAATGTTACAGAGTTCGGTGATTTGAGATCAGGTGGTTATCGGGCTGAAAGATGTCAAGTAGAGTTACAGGATTATCAATTCTGAAGGATTTACAGAGATTGGGAGGAATATAGGTACTAAAGATTACACAGAGGCACTGGAGAGTAGACAGATGGGGTGGTATTGGAGCTACAGGAGTTTATAGAGAAAGGGAGGATTGGAGGGACTGGTGAGTACACAGGTAGGGGTGGTAGTTGGTGCTGCAGGAATTTATAGAGACCGGGAGGATTGTTGGTGCTGGTAATTACACTGACATGGACAAGAGTTGGAGCTGCAGGAGTGAGTGAGATAGGGAGGGTTGAAGGGGCTGGATCAGTTCACACAGCCAGGGAGAAGTGTAGGGATTGGAGGAGCCAGAGATGCTGAGGGTTGTAGGGCTGCAGAAGTTCAGAGAGTTACTGAGGACTGTGAAGGCAGGTTTGCAGCATTCCCATCAGTTACATCGCGAAGCGGAGTGCTGTTCTGGAGTGGGTTACAAAAATCAAGAGGTTTGCAGATACTGGAAGATATTACAAAGCTGTAGTATTTGAGGAGGTTACAGCGACGGGATGTGTTGAGGAGTTGGAGGCTGCTAAAGGTGTTAAACATGCTGCAAGGGATCAATAACCTTACATCGATCGGTGGATTGGAAGCTCTGGAGATAAAGAATGAGAATTGCAGTAACTGAAGAATATCACAGAGATGGGGAGTAACATATGACTAAGATGAGTTATAACATGAGATGGGCTGTATTCAATGGAGTCAGGGAAGATACAGGGAGATCTGAAGGGACGACAGGTGATCAAAAGGACGGTGAGGCTTCTCACTGTCGGATTGGGTCAGTTTACGCAGGCATGGGGTATTTTATGGAATTGTGCTACTTAACAGTGATTAAGAGAGTTGTATAGAATTGAGGAAAGAACAGAGATATGGAAGGCTGTAGTTAATGAAGACTTTTGTTGATGTCAGATGCTGAGGTTCTGGAAAGAATATGGACTGGCAAGCTGTACAATCTGTCAGAGCTTACAGAGACAGGAACAGCAATAGATCCTGGAGACACAAACACAGATAGAGAGTATTACAGACACTGGAGGAGGTTTCTGCTTTAGGGATGGTTGTAGGGGAGTGTAACGTTTACACAGATAGGGGTGTAAGAGCTGGTGAAGGTTATGGAGATGATTAGATTGGTGGGGGGACCGGAGGAGCTTACATTGACAGGGCGGGTGATAGTGAGGGGGGGATGTTACAGAGATAGTAAGTCTTGTAGAAACTGATCGGGAGAGTCACAAGCATTGGAGCTGGTTCCACAGATTCGGGGGGGTTTACAGGGTCCTGAGAGGATTACGCAGATAGGGAGGTTTGTAGGATGTCCACATTTTCAGAGTGTTTCAGGAATGGAAAAGGTTACCCAGTTAAGGAGGGATGTTGGAGTGTGGGAGTTCACAGAGACTCGGAGGTTTGAAGAGGTTCGGGCTGATTATGGATAGATGGATATATTTAGGAGCAGTAATATCGAACGCAGAGGGAGAGTTTAGATTAGATTCCCTACAGCATGGGAACAGGTACTTCGGCCCAACAAGTCCACACCAACTCACCAAAGAGTAATCCACCCAGACCCACTTCTCTCCGACAATGCACCTAACACTATGGACAATTTAGCATGGCCAATTCACCTGACCTGCACATCTTTGGACTGTGGGAAGAAACTGCAACGCCTGGAGGAAACCCACGCAGACACAGGGAGAAGGTGCAAACTCCACACAGACAGGCAGTCACCTAACGCTGGAATCAAACCTGGGTCCCTGGTACTGTGAGACACAATCGCTCACCACTGAGCCACCGTGCTGCCCCAAATTGCAGAATTACAGAAAGAGAGAACGTTTGAGGTGCTGGGCGGACTGTAGGGAGTGGACGAGCAAACAGAGATGTGGAGTGCTGCTGTGGTTTGAAAAGGGTCTGGAGTTGTTCATTTCGGTAAGGAGTTGGGTAGGGTTGGGAGAAGGTTACTGAGGTCGTGTGGTGCTATAGGCCAGGAGGCAGGAGTGTGATCGGACCTGCAGAAGGTTACAGTGATATTGTGTTTTCTTGGGGCTTGAGGAAAGTACACAGGTGGGTATTTTGCTTCAAGCTGGAGGATTTTACAGAGACGGGGGCACTGCAAGTATTGTGCAAAACTACAGAAATAGGAATTATTGCACTGAGCGCAGGATGAGATCATTGAGATTGGGCATGTTATTGACATTGGAGCAATTTACATACAGGGAGAGTCGTCAGCATTGGAGGAGATTTCAAATATACAGCGGGAATTTGGGAGGGGTGGAGGTTACAGAAATAGGAAAATGTCTGGGAATTACAAGCATTCAAGACATTGGCACAAACAAGTTAGACCGAAAGGCATGTTTCCTTGCTGTCTGACTCTATCACATGACAAGAGAGAGTGTGAGAGGGAGAATATAGTACAGAAACATCCCAGGTTTCAATACCATCTCCTTTAGGGAGGCCTGCTTTCCCCTCTGTTGTACTGATCCTCACTAAGACAGCACAGGCCTGAATTGATAACTGTCAACTTACTGTCTTGACATAGGAAGGCTCAGTACAGCAGAGATGAAAGTTAACAAGAGGTGGGGTTTGAGCCTGAGACCATCATGCTCTGTGTTTACCCTTCAACACTGTATCTGTGTCACGTCTTCCGGACCAAAGTTCGATCCCTTAAATACACTCTGCTCTGTTCACTGTGAGTGATTTTACCTCACTGCAGGATTTACTGCAGGCTCCAGATCTCACTCTCCATCTCTCTGGCTGACCAACTGTCTTCAGTGTGGTGATGGACGAGATAGGAATTGGGAATTCTGTTGAATCAAGAGCATCCTGAGTATCTACAGGAGCTAGAGAAACAGGCAGAATGGGAAATTAGACTGATGCAGTGAGGGTTACACATGGAGAATGGAAATGAGCCCCACAGAGATCGGGAAAATCCCAGTCTCCATCCCTGGTCTGTGTTGCCTCATCTCCCTGGAGTGGAGAATTCTGTTGGCTCAGGATCTGGAGTAGCTGCAAAAGGTGCAGTCACCGGCATCAATTAGACCCTCACAGTGACAGATACCACATGGAGAGAGACTGTGTGATATCACCAGAGTGCAGGAAGTTATCAGGATCAAATCACGGTCAAGAAGAAGGTGCACTCGGATCAGTATTCAGAGATGAGGGAGATATCAGTGGACCATGGAATGACCTCGTATTATTCTCACTAGACTGTTCATCCAGAATTTAATGCCAGAGTCTGGGATACACATCTAACCGCTTAATAATACCCTTTCAGTAAGCAAATCTGTTATAGGCTGCCAGTCTGGCCTACACATGAATCCAGACCCAGGGCAATGGTATTGACGCTCAAATGCCGACTGTAATGATCTGGCAAGTCACTCAGCTCTAAGGTTGGTCATTTTGGGCATGCGATGCTGACCAGCCAGAGACAGCAACATCTGATGAGTGATTTAAAATCAACACTGCTGGGAGCAGTGTCCTGGCCAATCATGTCGGTAGGTTTATGGACAGGGCTTTAAAATGACAGAGAGGATGCAGGGACAGGGTTCAGGTGAAAGGAGCTTTACAAATCCAAAGAGAAAATGTGAAGCCTCAGAACAGCATGGGAATGTGGCTGAAGACAAGCAGAAAGGAACAGGAAGGGACAGAGTTTAACTAAAACTGTACATCAGTGAATTGGTTTGTGACAGGACATTGTGGGGAAGAGGAAATTATAACGTTGTTTTGATTTGGAATGGACAAAGTATCTACAATAAGGTAATAGCCTTGTGACACAGAGATGAATGAGACTTAGTCACCAGACAGACGTGATTACAGGGTGAACAAAAGGTGGAACATAAATATTCAACAGTAAACAACCTTACAGGATCTCAGGCAGAATGGAAAAGCAAGATGGGAACCCTGACACTAATGGATAACAAAGGCATTACAGAGAAAGCATTTGGCCTCAGATTATGCAGCTGAATCAGCCTGAATGCAAATTCTGGGTGCTAAAGTGTCAAAAACACAAGCAGGAGAACAGTTTTTATGCTGGTAAAAACAATGACTGCAGATGCTGGAAACCAGATTCTGGATTAGTGGTGCTGGAAGAGCACAGCAATTCAGGCAGCATCCAACGAGCAGAGAAATCGACGTTTCTGGCAAAAGCCCTTCATCAGGAATAAAGGCAGTGAGCCTGACGCGTGGAGAGATAAGCTAGAGGAGGGTGGGGGTGGGGAGAGAGTAGCATAGAGCACAATGGGTGAGTGGAGGAGGAGATGAAGGTGATAGGTCAGGGAGGAGAGGGTGGAGTGGATAGGTGGAAAAGGAGCTAGGCAGGTCGGACAAGTCCAGACAAGTCAAGGGGACAGTGCTGAGCTGAAAGTTTGAAACTACGATGAGGTGGGGAAACGGAAAATGAGGAAACTGTTGAAGTCCACATTGATGCCCTGGGGTTGAAGTGTTCTGAGGCGGAAGATGAGGCGTTCTTCTTCTAGGCGTCTGGTCGTGAGGGAGCGGCGGTTAAGGAGGCCCAGGACCTCCATGTCCTCGGCAGAGTGGGAGGGGGAGTTGAAATGTTGGGCCACGGGGCGGTTTGGTTGATTGATGCGGGTGTCTCGGAGATGCTGCCTTGCAGTATTTCATTGCTCATCCCTGCATGAAACAGAAATTCATTAGAAATTGTAGCAAAGGTGGTGTGATAATATTTGGAGACTCAATCTTTGTATAATCTGGGACAGACACATTGGCAAGAGTGATAGTATCCGAGATCCTCCTTGAATGTTTTTGTCAGTGTTTCTTTGAATAACGCATTGTTCAAATAGCTAGGGATGTAACTATCTCAGATTGACCGTTGGGTGATGAAGCTGAGTGAATGAGTAATATCACACCGAGATCCTCCAAGAAATTATACCGGAATTCAAAGAGATTATGACATTTTAAAGTGACCATAAAGCACACCCGAGCATCACGAACAAAGCCCATTATATGATTTTGAGAGAGAACTGACCAAGGTAAACAGGGGAAACAGACTGAAATGTCAGGCTGTAAATGAACAATGGAAAACATTTAGAGCGTGAGAGACCTAGAGACGTACAGCACATAAACAGACCCTTCGGTCCAACTCGTCCACGCCGACCAGATATCCTTTCCTAATCTCGTCCCATCTGCTAGCACTTGGCCCATATCCCAATAAAACCTTTTTATTCATATACCAATCCAGATGCCTTTTGAATGCTGCAATTGTACCAGCCTCCACCACTTCCTCTGGCAGTACATTCCATACATAACCACACTCTGCATGAAAATGTTGTCCCTTAGGTCCCTTTTAAATCTTTCATCTCTCACCCTAAACCTACGCCCTCCATTTCTGGTCTCCACTACCCGAGTGAAAAGACCTTGTCAGTTTATCCTATCCATGCCCCTCATGATTTTATAAACCTTAGGAATGTCACCCCCTTAGCCTCTGATGCTCCAGGGAAAACGGTCTCAGTCATTTCAGCCTCTCCCGATAGCTCAAATCCTCCAACCCTGACAACATCCTTGTAAAACTTTTCTAAACAATTTCAAGTTTCACAACATCCTTCCAATAGGAAAAAGATCAGAACTGCATGAAATATTCAAAAAGTGCCCTAAACAGTGTGCTGTACAGCTGCAACATGACCTCCAAACTCCTATAATCAATGCTCTGACCAATAAAGGAAAGAATACCAAACACCTTCTTCACTATCCGTTTACCTAGGTAACACTTACGGGGGAATGGGCATGGACATGGATTAGACGGTGGGTGTGATGGGCGGGGGGCGGTGTTGAACGGGTTTGGGGACGGGCTGAGGGTGATGTCGGACGTGTCTGGGAAGTGCGGGCAGGTGTCGGTTGGATGGTGGTGTCGGACGCATTTGGGGGCAGGATTCGCTGTTGGGTCAGTTTGGGGGGGCGACGTTGAGAGGCGGGTGGGGGCGGTGTTGGATGGGTTTGGAGGTGAACGGGGTGTGTTTTTTGGGGTCTGACAGGGTGTGGGGGCTCGCTCATGGCTTGCTGCTGCCTAGTCACCTGAACAGGGAGCAGACTGGACTGAAAACTCCGAGCCCCAGAGGAAAGGTATTGAATCAATTAACCGAATAATCAATTATCCGAACGAAATAGTGCCCGCCCACTCGTTCAGATAATCGAGGTTCCTCTGTAAACCATCTGGACTATACCCTAGTGTCGTGTGAGTTTTACCTTCACCCAATCAACCCCTGCTCGATCCTGCTGAATGGCCCCAATATTGGCCCAGTTCCAGATTAAGACCGCAATCTGTCAACCTGTCTGATCTTTCTCCACATCTATGTTAAAACAAAGACAGTTGTGGTGACTGTACGCAATGTGCTCTCCGACGGATACTTCAGTCACTTGCCTGACCTCGTTTTCTGATGACAGGCCCAGTGTTGCACCCGCCTGAGTAGCATAGAGCCCTCTATGTCTTGGTTTAGGTAACTTTCTTGGACACATTTTATAAATGCCACCCAGTACGGGCCTTTTACACTCTGGGTGACCCAGCCAATCCAGGGACAGTTAAAATCTCCATCCAATACTACTCTATTATTTTCATAGGTACCTGCAAACTCACTATATATTTGCTCCTCTCGTACCTGCTGGCTATTTGAGGGTCTAGAACACGATCCCAGCAGACTGACCATCCCCTCTTTGTTTCTGGCCTCATTTGATGACTGCTTAACAGAATTGTCTCGATGCACAGGCTTTATGTCCTTCCTAATCAAAAGGGCAACTCCCCGTCCTCACTTACTTGTCCTTCTGTCACTCCTGCAGTTTCTGTATCCTGGAACACTGAGCCGCCAGTCCTGCCCTTCGCTCAGCCATGTTTCTATTATGGCTATAATATCCCAGTCCCCAGAGCTAATCCATGCTCTGAGCTCGTCTGCCTTACCAGTCAGGCCTCGTGTGTTGAAATAAATGCCCTTTAAAACCAGATGTCTTTTCCCTCCCTCGACTGTGCCCCTGGATATCCTGAATAGGTAACTTGCTCTTGAAGGCTGATGTATTTCCCCTGACTTTTCGATGGTCCCTCTCTCACTCAGAGTCTCAACTCCCTGCCAAACTATTTTAAATCCTCCTGGGTAACACTAGCAAATCTCCTCCCTGGGATACTTGTGCCCCTTTGCTTCAAGTGCAAACCATCCCCTTTGTACAGGTCCCTTCTACCCCAGAAGAGATCCCAATGACCCATGAACTGAAAACCCTGCCTACTATACCAGCTCCTCTGCCACACATCCATCCGGCCTACCTTTCTATGTCTATCCTCACTGGCATTTGGCACTGGGAGTAATCTGGAGATCATTAAGGTCAATATCCTGCTTTTTTAACTTCTCACCTGACTCCCTGTACTCATTTCACAGGACCCCATCCCTTTGTCATGTGGACCGATGTGCACAATAACCTCTGCATGTACACCCTCCCCCTTCATAATATTCAATAACGACTCAGAGACATCCTTGAACCTGGTACCTGGGAGGCAGCACACCATCCTGGGGTCTCCTCTGGATCCACACAGTTTTCTGTCTGTCCCCCTCACAACTGAGCCTCCTATCAGTATCACGATCATTACAGAGGATCTGGCAAACATAGACTGGGAGGAACTCCCTGCAGTTGGGTCCATGTCAGGAAAATGGAGTATTTTAAAGTGATGCAGTGAGAACGCACGGCCGGTGTGCTCCTTGAAGTGTGAATAGTAAAGGCAGCAAGTCCAGGGAATACTGATCAAGTGATATCGTGAGTTCGATAAAGAAAATACAGTGCAATAAATTCTGGTAAAGCCCTTCACAAGTATAGAGAGTGCAAGGGGATTGTGGAAAATGAGGGACAAGCAATGGTCATGAAATATATTTGTCAGATACGATTGCGGAAATGTCACAGGTATTTTATCAGCATCGTGCGAGTCAGAGGATTCCCAACGAAAATGGAGGCCTGTGAGAAACCAAAGGGACAATCTGTGCATGGAGCCAAAGGAAGCAGGTGATGTCTTCAATGAATACTTCCCATCTGTATTCACATCGGAGAAAGGCATCGTAGCCGGGGATTCCAGTTGGGTTGGTGAGGTTTCAGAATATGTTAAGATCAATAAGGAGGAGGTATTAAATGTTTTCACAGGAATAAAGGTGGAGAAATCCCCAGTGCCCAGGGAAATGTATCCAAGGCTGCTATGTCATTCAGAGAAGGACATCTGCCCATACTCACGTGGTCTGCACGACATAGCCACAGCAAAGTATTTGCCTTCCAATTACCATCTTCAAAGGCCAAGCAAGTGACTCAGTTCAAGGGCAGCAAGGACTGGGCAAGAAAGGCTGGTCAGCCAGAGACACCCATACCCCATACCTGATTTAATAAATAATCCATTCGGATGGTCCCACTGGAACCATGCTGGGACCAGGGTCCTGGCCCATCATGTCAGTAGGTTTATGGACAGGGCTTTAAACTTACAGAGAGGATGCAGGGACAGGGTCCAGGTGAAAGGAACTTTCCAAATCCAAAGAGAAAAGGCGAAGCAACGGAACAGCATGGGGATGTGGCTGAAGACAAGCAGAAAGGAACAGGAAGGGACAGACTTTAACTAAAATTGTCCATCAGCAAAAAGGTTTGTGACAGAAAATTGTGGGAAAGAGTAAGTTATGTTTCTTTTAATGGACAACGTCACTGTAATAAGGTGGATGGATTTGTGACACAGAGATAAAAGAGATTTAGACACCAGGGAGACATGGATACAGGGTGAACAAAAATATTCAATGGTTCACAATCTTGCGAAAACTCAGTAAAAATGGGTAACACTAAAAATAATGGATAACAAAGGCATTACAGAGAAAGCATTTGGCTGCAGATCTTGAAGTAGAGTCAGTCTGAATGTAATTACTACTTGCCAAGGACACAAGCAGCAGAACAGTTTTAGTCACTGAACAGTATGCCATTGCTCATCATTGCATTACACAGGGACTCGTTGTAATTTTTTAACAAAGGCATTGTGATAATTTTGGAAAACTTCAATCTTCGTATAATCTGGGACAACACACGGTCAACATTGATAATGGAAGAGGAGTTCGGAGAAATCTTTTCAGTGTTTCTTTGAAAAACACATTGTGCAACTGTTAAGGGACATAACTATCGCAGAGCGACCGTATAATGAAACTTAGTGAATGAGTAATGTCACCTGCAGAGATCCTTCGGGTAATTGTGATAAAGTGCAGTTGAAAGAAATATAAAGTTTGAAAGTGATTCACAGAAAGGACAAGCTACAACTAGAAACAAAAATAGCCAATTCCATGTGTGTGAGAGGAGAATTGACCACGATAAACAGGCAAAACAGACTGAGACATGTGACTGTAAATGGACAGCAGAAAACATTTGAAGGAACAGTGTAAAACACTCAACAGAAGGACATTCCATTGAAACAGTCTAAACCTCAGCAAGAAATTCCCACTGGGCCCTCACTCAGGACAAAAGGGATCAGACTAGATTCTGAGGCTGAGAAGATCACCAAAAAGTACTTAAAACCTAAAGTGAGAGAGTGTTTTAGGAGTAAATGTTAAATAGATTGCAAACGGTATGCTAGCAGAAGGAGGGCAGTGGGAAGGGGAACCATGGTCAGCGTTCATTGACACGATAGGAACAGGGAGAGGTGAAGGTGCTGGAGGTGGTGAGAGTGTTACAGAGAGTGGTCAGGGTCTGAACGGTGTTACAAAGTCAGTACGGATTGCTGCAGCTGGAGGCGTTTGCAGAGGTAGGGAGGGACATATGTATTTTTATTTATTCATTCATGTGATGTGGTTGGCACTGCGTGGACTAACATTCTTTGACCAAACTGCTAATTACCCAGAGGGTAGCTCAGAGTCAGCCATATTGCTGTGGGTCTGTTTGCTAAAGAAAGCCAACACAACACATGACTTTTTAACAACCCAATGTTGGCCAGACCAGGTTAGAATATTTAATGCCCTTCCTTAAAGCAATTAAGTGACTAGAGGAGTTCTTCCTCCTGATCAACAATGTTTTTATGGTGGCCCCACCAATGTCTTTTACAGATACAACATGACATCCCGACTCTTACTCTGAATACTCTCGCCAATGAAGGTAACCATCCCAAACACCTGCTTCCCCAGCCTATCTACCTGTGACACCACATTCAAAGAACTGTGTACCTGCATCCCTGGGTCTCTGATTGATAGCACTACCCAGTGCCCGAACATTAACTGTACAAGTCCCACCCTGGTTTGTTTCACCAAAATGGAACACACCTCACCTTTATCTAATTAAACGCCATCAGCTATTCTTCAGCCCACTATCCCAGCAGGACTGTCCATCCTGTTGTATCACAGATAACCTTCTTCACTGTCCACTTTACCACCAAGTTCAGTGACACCCAAAAACCTTACTTACCAGGAAACCAATATTACCATTCAAACCATTTACCCAAATGACAAACAACAGTGGACCCACTCCACCGCTGGTCACATGCCCACAGTCAGAAAAACAACATGTCTCCCACCAACCTCTGTCTACAACCATCAAGGAAATTTTGTATCCAGTTCACTAGCTCCTCCAGAATGCCATATCCTTTTTCACTGATCTGAGCTTATTACCCAGTTTACCAGACAGAACACAGAACGCAGAACAGTTCAACCCATGACGATATGCCAACATTTTATCAGACTGTAAAATCAAACTAACCTACATACCCTTCATTTTACTCGATCCATGTGTCTGTCCAAGAGTCAATTAGATGTCCCGAATGTGTCTAATTCTACTACCACCATTGGCAGTCCATCCGACCACCTACCATCTCTATCCTCTTATCCATCCTCCATTCACCTTAAAATTGTGCCGCCTTGTAATAACCATTTATGCCATAGGAGAAAAATTCTCTCACGATTCACTCTCTCTGTGCCTCTCATCACCTTGTTCACCTCTACCAAGTCACCCCACCCCCTTCTTCACTCCAATGAGAAAAGCCTCAGCTCCCCCAAACTTTCTCCATAAGAAATGCCCTCCATTCCAGGCAACATCCTGGTAAATCTCCTATGGACGCTCTCTAAAACTTGTACATCCTTCCTGTAAAGACGGGACCAGAACTGAACGCAATATTCCAAGTGTGGTCTCACCAGGTCGCTATAAAGATGCAGTAAAATCTCATGGCTCTTGAAATTGATCCCTTTGCTAAAGAAAGCCAACACAACACATGACTTTTTAACAACCCTACCAATGTGCGTGGCAACTTTGAGGGATCTATGGACATGGACCCCATGATCTCTCTGTTCCTCCACAATGCCAAGTATTTTGCCTTTTAACGCTGTATTCTATATTCAGATTTGACCTTCCAGAATGAATCACTTCACACTTTTCCAGATTGAACTCCATCTGCCACTTCCAGCCCAGCTCTGCGTCCTGTCAATGTCCCCATTGCAACCTACAACAGCCCTCCACATTCCCCACCACTCCACTAAACTTGGTGTGATTGGCAAACATACTAACCCACTCTCCAACATCCACATCCAAGTCATTTACAAAAATCACAAAGAGCATAGTCCCAGAGCTGATTGTTACAGAACACCACTGGTCACTGAGCTCCAGGCTCAATAATGCCCATCTGCCGCCATACTCTGTCTTCAGTGGGCCATCCGATCCTGTATCCAGACAGACAGATTTCCCTATATCCCAATCATCCTTCTTTTCTGAATGAGCCATCAACGTATTCTGTCAAATCCTCAAAGAATTCAATAAGATTTGTGAGGCATGACCTGCCCCTCACAAACCCATGCTGTCTCTCATTTAACTGTGGTTTTCCAAGTAGTCATAAATCCTTTCTTTAGAGTCCTCGCCAACAATCTGCACACCACAAACATTCGAACCAAATCTGTAATTCCCAGAATTCTATCTCCGTAACGTGGCTCGGACTTTACAAATCTTCCCTCCTCTGCCATGTTCCCCAGAAGGGCACTGGAGGGTGGTGGGGGTTACAGAGACAGGGAGGGATATCAGGACAGGAGGATTTTGCAGACATTAGGAGGGTTGCAATGCCAAAAGGAGGCTTCAGTAATTGCGAGGTTTCATGGTGATGAAGGCATTTGAGGAGGGAGGGAGGGAGGATTGTAGGGAACTGAGAGGTTTCACAGTTTAGGTGCTTTGTTCGGACTGCAAGAGGTTACTGAGTCGGGGAGGTTTAAGCACTGGATGTTGTTACATAAACATGGTTTTGGTTGAAATGGCAGGAAAAGGATTCAGGAAGTTGGAGAGCATGGGGTCTGAACGAGGTTACACAAATGGGAAGAGTTGTCAGGAGTGGAGGCGTTTACAGAGACAGCAATCTTCTGATCTGGAGCAGAGGACCCAGATTGGGAGGGACGTGGGGACTGGAGGTGGTTTCACAGGAAAGGAGGACCATAGAGCCACAGGAGGTGACAGAAATATGGAGAGCTGTAGGGCTGACGGGTTCAAGGAGTTGGGAATGTTGGGAGGGATAGAGAAGTTTACAGGGATAAGGATGTTTGTAGGGCAGGGCTGGATTACACAGACAGTGACTGTTTTAGGGAGCTGAGCAGATTAAAGGGATAAAGAGGTTTGTATCATCTGGCGGAACAAACAGAGATATGGAGGATCATCGTGACTGAAGATGTTTATAGATAGAGGAAGGCTTAGGTTCTGTGGGTTATTTAGACATGGAGGCTGTAGAATCTGGATTTTTTTTGAGAGAATAGGTAGCAAGATTGGTTGGAGACAGTCTCACAGAGAAGGGAGCATAACACAAACAGGTGGAAGTTCCTGCGGTAGGGAGGGTTCGAGTAGAGAGTGATGTTTACACAGATGGGAGTAAGAGCTGGAGAAGGTTATGGAGATGAGTAAATGTTTGGAGATACAGGAGGAGCTTACATTGACAGGGTGGGTGATAGTGACGGGAGTATGTTGCATTGTTAATGAGTCTTGTAGGAACAGGATCGGGAGAGGCACCGGCATTGGAATGGGATCGACAGATCAGGAGTGTTGCAGGGACCTGAGAGGATAACACAGATAGGGATGATATTAGGGTCTCTACAGACTGATGGCATTTTAGGGACTGGAAGAGGTTTGGTCGATAGATCATGCAGGAGATCTGCAGGAGATTATGGAGAGTTGAAGAGTTGGAGCAGTTCACAGAGGGAGGGTTCTCCGACAGGAGTAGGTCACAGATAGTGAGGGCTGTGTGGCCGGAGAAAGTTAAAGAGAGGGGTGTTTTCGCGGCTGGAAGAGGTTACACTGACAGGAACCGTTGAAGAGACTGTAGCAAAAATGCATGGAAAAGGTTATACAGATAGGGAGGTGAGTAGGGACTAAAGGTGAATACACAGACATGGAGGGTTGTATTGTTAGACGGAGCTGAGAGGGATAGGGACCGGTGTAGGGACTTACACAGATAGGGAAGGTTGTGTTTTAGGTGAAGGTTACACTGATACAGACAGTGTTAGGGAGTGTTTAATGGACTACAGAGGAGCTCAGAGAGAATGTATTATGGGGAGTGGAGGAGATTACAGACACGGAGATGGCTGCCTGTTTGAAACGAGCTTCTACAGATCCTCAGTGTTGTAAGGCTGAAGGGAGGTTACAATAATATGGGTTACCGACACTTAATGACTTTTTTGATATAGAGAAAATCTCAGAACGGGACTGTCAAAAGGAAGTATAGACAGTCCAGATGAGTAAACAGAAATATAAATGTTTTTGGGGGTTTCAGGATGGAACAATGATTGGGAGTGCTGTAACGAATGACAATAGTTATAGAGAGGGTTCTAAAAGCAGGAAGAGGTGCCAGTCATATCGATCTTTGTGAGGACTGGAGAAGCTTACATCAGCAAGGAATGTTTTAGAAACTGTTGGAGATTACACATATAAGGAGAGTATTGGGGATGAGGCAAGGTTCAAGAGACAGGGATGGTTGACAGGACAGGACAATAACCTGAATAGAATCTCCACACAGTTTGAAAACAGGACATTCGGCCCAACAAGTCCACACTAACCCTCTGAAGAGCATCCTAACCAGACCCATCCCTCTCCCTGTCCAATAAACACTGCATTCCTCACGGTGAACTCACCTAAACCACACTTGCCTGAATACTACAGTCAATTTATGAGAGCACCCGGAAGAAATCCACACAGTTAGGAGGAAGCACATGCAAAGTCCACGCAGACAGTCGGCCAAGGCTGGAATTGAAGCCAGATTCCAGGCACAGTGAGGCTGATTATACTGCACAGCACTGCAGAGATTGGACTAGGTCACAGTTCACAAGGGTTTATTGGAACAGGAGGAAAATATAGTCAGGAACAGGATAAGTTTACATAGATGGTGTCCATGAGAGGGACTGGAGGAGGTTAACGCAATAGGGAGGGTTGTGGATTCTCTCGACAATGAGAGATAGGGATGATTGGGGAGACTGAAGTTAATCATACTCAGAGTTGTACACACTCTGAGTAATGGCAGATGGAGTTTACTTCTGATCACTGTGAGGTAATGCACTGTGGGAAGTCTCATAAGCGAAGGATATACATCATGAAGGGTAGGTCCTCCTGGAGAACTGAGTAACACCGGGACCTTGGTGGGCAAGTACCTGGATGTCTGAAGGTGTCAACACAGGTTGACAGGGTGGGGAAGGCACCTGAACTGGGAGCAGGAGGGGGACCCACATCCTGATGGGGTGAATTGTTAGAGCTGCTTGAGAGGATATAATCTAATCTGGCAGGGTGTTGCACCTTAAACAGTCATAAGGCCAGAAAGAAGATTGTGGTTGGTACACGAGTTAAAGACAGAAATTTCAGCAGACAAGGCAGGCAAGAACATAGCAGGAAATGGGGGAGGGGGAACTGATGATTAAACTGCATTTATTTCAATGCAAGGGGTCTGCCAGCTAAGGAAGATGAACTCAGGACATGGATTGGAACATGGGACTGGGATATTATAGTTATTACAGAAACAAAGCTGAGGGAGGGACAGGACTGGCAGTTCATTGTTTCAAGGTGGAGATGCTACAGGAAGCATCGAAGGGGAGGCAAGAGAGGACGTGTGGTGGTGGGTTTTCATTGCATGAATCATTAGTACCGAGAGAGGATATTCCTGTGGGATCACTCAGTGACACTATGTTAGTGGAACTGAGAAATAAGAATAGGTCATCACTCTGACACCATTGTCCTACTGACCCCGAATAATCAGTGGCGGACTGAGGAACAAACATATCAGGAAATGTCAAATATCAATCATAATAATAGGGCTGTTATGGTTGGGGTTTTTAAACTTTCCAAATCTAGACTGGGACAGCCAGTGTTTGCAAGGGAGGAATTTGGTAATTGTGTTCCAATCAATACGTAAATGGCCTGAAAAGAGAAAGGGGCAAAACCTGACCTCCCCTTGGGAAACAAGGTCGGGAAAGGGACTGAGGTGTGAGTGGGAAAGCATTTTGCCAAAGTGACTCAAGTCTATTACTTTGAAAATAGTGATGGAAAAGTACAGGGCTGTTCCACAGGTTCAAGTTATAAAATGGGGCCAGACTAATCTTGATAATATTAGCCAGGAACTCTCAAAAGGTGATTGGCTAGTCTATTTGCAGGGAAAGGGAAGTCCGGCAAGTGAGAATATTTTAAAAGTGAGATAAATTGAGTGATCACCACCAGCATGTTCCTGTTTGTGTGCAGGTCAATGCTGACAGCATTAGGAAACATTGGCTGTCTATTGAGGGTCTGGTCAAGGAAAAGGGGGCACATGTCAGGTATAGCCACCTGGATCAAGGGAATTCCTGAGGATCACAGGGACTTTAGGAATACACTTTGGGTAGAAATCAGGAATGCCGAAAGGGTACATGAAATAGCCTCAGCAGAGAATGATAAGGAGAATCCAAAAGTGATTGTATAAATAGATTAAGAGTAAAAGAGTAACTCGAGACAAAATAGTGTCCCTTAAAAATCAGTGAGACCATTGGTGTGTGGACCCGCAGGATATGGCATGCCTGACTATTTTTCAGTCCATTAGTGGAGGATTTAGGACTTCATGTTGAGACTGTGCAGACATTTATGAGGCCTCTTCTGCACTCCTCTGGTCGCCCAGTTATAGGGAGGATATTATTAAGCTGCAGGGGGTTCAGCAGAGATTTACCAGGACATTGTTGGATATGGAAGGCTTGAGTTCTGAAAAATGGCTGGATAGGCTGAGTCTTTTTTCACTGAAGCCTGGAGTTTGAGATGTGATGTTATAAAAGTTTATTTTAAAAAATGAGGTATAGATCGATTTAATG
This sequence comes from Chiloscyllium punctatum, assembly GCF_047496795.1. NCBI lineage: Eukaryota > Metazoa > Chordata > Chondrichthyes > Orectolobiformes > Hemiscylliidae > Chiloscyllium > Chiloscyllium punctatum. The sequence goes on along the minus strand of NC_092767.1, from coordinate 4,445,405 downwards.
GTAGTTGTCTTTTCCGTAGGATGGGGGAGTCTCAAGAGGAGCGACCACATTTTTCAGGTTAGAAGAGAGAGATGTTCAAAAAAAAGACATGGGGGCAAATTGTTACACAGAGGGTGTTTTGATTGTGGAATGAACTTCCTGAAGAAGGGTGGACGTGGTTACAATTACAACGTTTAAAAGACAGAGATACTAAACAAATATTTTGTATCAGTTTTTACTGTGGAAAAGGATATGGAAGATATAGAATGTCGGGAAATATATGGTGACACCTTGCAAAATGTCCATATTACAGAGGAGCAAGTGCTGGATGTCTTGAAATACATAAAGATGGATAAATTCCCAGGATCTGATCAGGTGTACCCTCGAACCCTGTGGGAAGCTGGAGAAGTGATTACTGGGCCTTTTGTTGAGTTATTTGTATCATCGATAGTCACAGGTGAGATGCCGGAAGACTGGAGGTTGGCTAACGTGGTGCCACTGTTTAAGAAGGGTGGTAAGCTCAAGCCAGAGAATTATAGAGCAGTGAGCCTGACGTCGGTTGTGGGCAAGTTGTTGGAGGGAATCCTGAGGGACAGGATGCACATGTATTTTGAAAAGCAAGGACGGAGTATAGATAGATATTTGTGCGTGGGAGATCATGTCTTTCAAACTTGATTGAGTTTTTTGAACGGTAGATTTGATCTATATGGACTTCAGTAAGGCATTCGACAAGGTTCCCCATGGGTGACTGATTAGCAAGATTCGATCTCACAGAATACAGGGAGGATTGGTAATTGGATACAGAACTGGCTCAAAGATAGAAGGCAGAGGGTGGTTGTGTTGCTTATCAGACTGGAGGTCAGTGACCAATGGAGTGCCACAAGGATTGGGCCTAAGAATGGTGAATAGCCAAGGGTAAGGGAGTCCTAAATTCGAGAGTACAAACGGGACGTGAGAGAGTAAAGATTTAAAGAGGGAGCTGAGGGGCAACATTATCCACAGAGGATGGTGCACAGACAGAACGGACTGCCAGGGGAACATGGGAGAAACAAGAACAATGACATGGAAAACAAATTTGGGCAGGTACATGGAGGGGAGAAGGTTTGAAGAGCTAAGGGCCGAACACAGGCAAATGAGACTCATTCATTATAGGAAACATGGAGAGCATTGATGAGTTGTACCACAGGTTCTGTTTGGGTTTGCTGTCAGAGGGTGGTTTGAGTGTGGAATGAACTTCCTGAAAAAGGGGTTGATGTGGGTACAATGACAACATTTAAAAGATATTTGGATAAACAGGTGAATAGGGAAGGGTTGGAGTGATATGGGCCAGCAACAGGCAGCTGGGAAGAGTTTAGTTTTAGATGATGGTGGGGATCAACTGAAGGGTCAGTTTCCATGCTGTATGGCTCTATGACAAGAATATGGTTTGATTCCATTATTGAAGAAAGGGTCAGGGCTGGGTCCACTGATGTGCATCATCTACATAAACGATTTGGGTGAAAATATAGGAGTGATTGTGCGAAAGTTTGTTGATGATCAAATGAATGGTATCGTGGGCAGTACATACGGTTATCAAAGGGGATCTCGACCAACTAGGCCAGTGGACCAAGGAATGAAAGATGGAGTTTAATTCAGCTGTTGGATTTTGTTAAGACAAATCAGGGAGGACTAACACAGTTAATGGAAGGGCTCTGGGCAGTGGTGTTGAACAGAGAGAGAGAGAGAGAGGGAGAGAGACCAGGGGTGCAAGTTACATTGTTCCTTGGAAGTGGCATCACAGGTGGACAGGGTGGGGAAAGTGACATTTGGCACATTTGCCGACATTGGCCAGCACTTTATTACATACGTTGGAGATATTTGTAACATTGTCCTAAATATTTCCCCTGGGCAGAGGAGGCCACGGGGTGACCCTAAGAATAGTGAATAACCAAGGGTAGGTGAGTCCAAAACTGGAGGGTATAAACAGGAGGTGAGAGAGCAAGGATTTAAAGAGGGAGCTGAGGGGGAACATTATCCACAGAGGATGGTGCATAGACGGAACAGACTGCCTCAGGCACATGGGAGAAACAAGAACAATTATAGCATGGAAAAGATATTTGGGCAGGTACATGGAGAGGAGAAGGTTTGAAGAGATAAGGGCCAAATGCAGACAAATGAGAGTCATTCAGTATATGAAACATACTCTCCCTATATGTGTAATCTCCAACAGTTTCTAAAACATTCCTTGCTGATGTAAGCTTCTCCTGTCCTCACAAAGATCGATATGACTGTCACCTCTTCCTGCTTTTAGAACCCTCTCTTTCACTATTGTCATTCGTTACAGCACTCCCAATCATTGTTCCATCCTGAAACCCCCAAAAACATTTATATCTCTGTTTACTCATTTGGACTGTCTATACTTCCTTTTGACAGTCCCGTTCTGAGACTTTCTCTATATCAAAAAAGTCATTAAGTGTCGGTAACCCTTATTATTGTAATCTCCCTTCAGCCTTACAACACTGAGGATCTGTAGAAGCTCTTTTCAAACAGGCAGCCATCTCTGTGTTTGTAATTTCCTCCACTCCCCATTATTCATTCTCTCTGATCTCGTCTGTAGTCCATTAAACACTCTTTATCACTGTCTGTATCAGTGTAACCTTCACCAAAAACACAACCTTCCATATCTGTGTAAGTCCCTACACCGGTCCCTATCCCTCTCAGCTCCGTCTAACAATACAACCCTCCATGTCTGTGTATTCACCTTTAGTCCCTACTCACCACCCTATCTGTGTAACCTTCTCCATGTATTTTTGCGACAGTCTCTTCAACGGTTCCTGTCAGTGTAACCTCTTCCAGCCGCGAAAACTCCCCTCTCTTTAACTTTCTCAGACCACACAACCCTCACTGTCTGTGACTACTCCTGTCGGAGAACCCTCCCTCTGTGAACTGCTCCAACTCTTCAACTCTCCATAATCTCCTGCAGCTCTTACAGCCCTCCCTATCGACCAAACCTCTTCCAGTCCCTAAAATGCCATCAGTCTGTAGAGGCCCGAATACCATCCCTATCTGTGTTATCCTCTCAGGTCCCTGCAACACTCCTGATCTGTCGATCCCACTCCAATGCCTGTGCCTCTCCCGATCCTGTTCCTCCAAGACTCATTAACAGTGTAACATCCTCCCGTCACTATCACCCACCCTGTCAATGTAAGCTCCTCCTGTATCTCCAAACATTTACTCATCTCCATAACCTTCTCCAGCTCTTACCCCCATCTGTGTAAACATCACTCTCTACTCGAACCCTCCCTACCGCAGGAACTTCCTCCTGTTTGTGTTATGCTCCCTTCTCTGTGAGACTGTCTCCAACCAATCTTGCTACCCATTCTCTCAAAAAAAAATCCAGATTCTACAGCCTCCATGTCTAAATAACCCACAGAACCTAAGCCTTCCTCTATCTATAAACATCTTCAGTCACGATGATCCTCCATATCTCTGTTTGTTCCGCCAGATGATACAAACCTCTTTATCCCTGTAATCTGCTCAGCACCCTAAAACAGTCACTGTCTGTGTAATCCAGCCCTGTCCTACAAACATCCTTATCCCTGTAAACTTCGCTATCCCTCCCAACATTCTCAACTCCTTGAACCCGTCAGCCCTACAGCTCTCATATTTCTGTCACCTCCTGTGGCTCTATGGTCCTCCTTTCCTGTGAAACCACCTCCAGTCCCCACGTCCCTCCCAATCTGGGTCATCCGCTCCAGATCAGACGATTGCTGTCTCTGTAAACGCCTCCACTCCTGAAAACTCTTCCCATTTGTGTAACCTCGTTCAGACCCCATGCTCTCCAGATTCCTGAATCTTTTTCCTGCCATTTCAAACAAAACCATGTTTATGTAACAACATCCAGTGCTTCAACCTCCCCGACTCAGTAACTTCTTGCAGCCCGAACAAAGCACCTAAACTGTGAAACCTCTCATTTCCCTACAATCCTACACCCCTCCCTCCTCAAATGCCTTCATCACCATGAAAACTCACAATTACTGAAGCCTCCTTTTGGCATTGCAACCCTCCTAATGTCTGCAAAATCCTCCTGTCCTGATATCCCTCCCTGTCTCTGTTACCCCCACCACCCTCCAGTGCCCTTCTGGGGAACATGGCAGAGGAGGGAAGATTTGTAAAGTCCGAGCCAAGTTACGGAGATAGAATTCTGGGAATTACAGATTTGGTTCGAATGTTTGTGGTGTGCAGATTGTTGGCGAGGACTCTAAAGAAAGGATTTATGACGACTTGGAAAACCACAGTTAAATTAGAGACAGCATGGGTTTGTGAGGGGTCAGGTCATGCCTCACAAATCTTATTGAATTCTTTGAGGATATGACAGAATACGTTGATGGCTCATTCAGAAAAGAAGGATGATTGGGATATAGGGAAATTTGTCTGTCTGGATACAGGATCGGATGGCCCACTGAAGACAGAGTATGGCGGCAGATGGACAGTATTGAGCCTGGAGCTCAGTGACCAGTGGTGTTCTGTAACAATCGGCTCTGGGACTATGCTCTTTGTGATTTTTGTAAATGACTTGGGTGTGGGTGTTGGAGAGTTTGTTAGTAAGTTTGCCAATCACACCAAGTTTAGTGGAGTGGTGGGGAATGTGGAGGGCTGTTGTAGGTTGCAATGGGACATTGACAGGACGCAGAGCTGGGCTGGAAGTGGCAGATGGAGTTCAATCTGGAAAAGTGTGAAGTGATTCATTCTGGAAGGTCAAATCTGAATATAGAATACAGCGTTAAAAGGCAAAATACTTGGCATTGTGGAGGAACAGAGAGATCATGGGGTCCATGTCCATAGATCCCTCAAAGTTGCCACGCACATTGATAGCGTTGTTAAAAAGTCATGTGTTGTGTTGGCTTTCTTTTGCAAGGTGATCAATTTCAAGAGCCATGAGATTTTACTACATCTTTATAGCGACCTGGTGAGACCACACTTGGAATATTGCGTTCAGTTCTGGTCCCGTCTTTACAGGAAGGATGTACAGGTTTTAGAGAGCGTCCATAGGAGATTTACCAGGATGTTGCCTGGAATGGAGGGCATTTCTTATGGAGAAAGTTTGGGGGAGCTGAGGCTTTTCTCATTGGAGTGAAGAAGGGGGTGGGGTGACTTGGTAGAGGTGAACAAGGTGATGAGAGGCACAGAGTGAGTGAATAGTCAGAGACGTTTCCTCCTATGGCATAAATGGTTATTACAAGGCGGCATAATTTTAAGGTGAATGGAGGATGGATAAGAGGATAGAGATGGTAGGTGGTCGGATGGACTGCCAATGGTGGTAGTATAATTAGACACATTCGGGACATCTAGTAGACTCTTGGACAGACACATGGATCGAGTAAAATGAAGGGTATGTAGGTTAGTTTGATTTTACAGTCGGATAAAATGTTGGCATAGCGTCATGGGCTGAACTGTTCTGCGTTCTGTGTTCTGTCTGGTAAACTGGGTAATAAGCTCAGATCAGTGAAAAAGGATATGGCATTCTGGAGGAGCTAGTGAACTGGATACAAAATTTCCTTGATGGTTGTAGACAGAGGGTGGTGGGAGACATGTTGTTTTTCTGACTGTGGGCATGTGACCAGCGGTGAAGTGGGTCCACTGTTATTTGTCATTTGGATAAATGGTTTGAATGGGAATATTGGTTTCCTGGTAAGTAAGGTTTTTGGGTTTCACTGAACTTGGTGGTAAAGTGGACAGTGAAGAAGGTTATCTATGATACAACAGGGTGGACAGTACTGTTGGGATAATGGGCTGAAGAATAGCTGATGGAGTTTAATTAGATAAAGGTGAGGTGTTCCATTTTGGTGAAACAAACCAGGGTGGGACTTGTACAGTTAATGTTCGGCCACTGGGTAGTGTTATTAATCAGAGACCCAGGGTTGCAGGTACACAGTTCTTTGAATGTGGTTTCACAGGTAGACGGGCTGGTGAAGCAGGGGTATGGGGTCGTTACCTTCACTGGGGAGAGCATTCAGAGTAAGAGTCGCGATGTCATGTTGTATCTGTATAAGACATTGGTGGGGCCACCATAAAAACATTGTTGATCTGGAGGAAGACCTCCTCTATTCACTTACTTGCTTTAAGGAAGGGCATTAAATATTCTAACCTGGTCTGGCCAACATTTGACTCCAGACCCACAGCAATATGGCTGACTCTGAGCTACCCTCTGTGTAATTAACAGTTTGGTCAAAAAATGTTAGTCCAGGCAGTGACAACCACATCTCTGAAAGAATAAATAAAAATACATATGTCCCTCCCTACCTCTGCAAACGCCTCCAGCTGCAGCAATCCGTACTGACTTTGTAACACCGTTCAGACCCTGATCACTCTCTGTAACACTCTCACCACCTCCAGCACCTTCCCCTCTCCCTGTTCCTATTGTGTCAATAAACCCTGACCATGGTTCCCCTTCCCACTGCCCTCCTCCTGCTAGCATACCGTTTGCAATCTATTTAACATTTACTCCTAAAACACTCTCTCACTTTAGGATTTTAAGTACGTTTTGGGGATCTTCTCAGCCTCGTAATCTAGTATGATCCCTTTTGTCCTGAGTGAGGGCCTAGTGGGGATTTCTTGCTGAGGTTTAGACTGTTTCAATGGAATGTCCTTCTGTTGAGTGTTTTACACTGTTCCTTCAAATGTTTTCTGCTGTCCATTTACAGTCACATGTCTCAGTCTGTTTAGCCTGTTTATCGTGGTCAATTCTCCTCTCACACACATGTAATTGGCTATTTTTGTTTCTAGTTGTAGCTTGTCCTTTCTGTGAATCACTTTCAAACTTTATATTTCTTTAAACTGCACTTTATCACAATTTCCCGAAGGATCTCTGCAGGTGATATTACTCATTCACTAATTTTCATTACACAATCGCTCTGCGATAGTTATGTCCCTTAACAGTTGCACAATGTGTTTTTCAAAAAAACACTGAAAAAAAAATTAACCGAACTTCTCTTCCATTATCAATGTTGACCGTGTGTTGTCCCAGATTATACGAATATTGAAGTTTTCCAAAATTATCACAATGCCTTTGTTAAAAACTTACAACGAGTCCCTGTGTAATGCAATGATGAGCAATGACATACTGTTCAGTGGCTAAAACTGTTCTGCTGCTTGTGTCCTTGGCAAGTAGTAATTACATTCAGACTGACTCTACTTCATGATCTGCAGCCAAATGCTTTCTCTGTAATGCCTTTGTTATCCATTATTTTTAGTGTTACCCATTTTTCCTGAGATTTGGAAAAATTGTGAATCATTGAATATTTTTGTTCACCCTGTATCCATGTCTCCCTGGTGTCTAAATCTCTTTTATCTCTGTTTCACAAATCCATCCACCTTATTACAGTGACGTTGTCCATTAAAAGAAACATAACTTACTCTTTCCCACAATTTTCTGTCACAAACCTTTTTGCTGATGTACAAGTTTAGTTAAAGTCTGGCCCTTCCTGTTCCTTTCTGCTTGTCTTCAGCCACATCCCCATGCTGTTCCATTGCTTCGCCTTTTCTCTTTGGATTTGGAAAGCTCCTTTCACCTGAACCCTGTCCCTGCATCCTCTCTGTAAGTTTAAAGCCCTGTCCATAAACCTACTGACATGATCAGCCAGGACCCTGGTCCCAGCACGGTTCCAGTGGGACAATCCGAATGGATTATTTATTAAATCAGGTATGGGGTATGGGTGTCTCTGGCTGACCAGCCTTTCTTGCCCGGTCCTAGCTGCCCTTGAACTGAGTAACTTGCTTGTCCTTTGAAGATGGTAATTGGGAGGCAAATACTTTGCTGTGGCTATGTCGTGTAGACCACGTGAGGATGGGCAGAGGTCCTTCTCTGAATGACATAGCAGCCTTGGATACATTTCCCTGGGCACTGGGGATTTCTCCATCTTTATGCCTGTGAAAACGTTTAATACCTCCTCCTTATTGATCTTAACATATTCTGGAACCTCAACATCCCAACTGAAATCCCCGGCTACGATGCCTTTCTCCTATGTGAATACAGATGGGAAGTATTCATTGAAGACATCACCTGCTTCCTTTGGCTCCATGCACAGATTGTCCCTTTGGTTTCTCACAGGCCTCCATTTTCGTTGGGAATCCTCTGAATCTCCCGATGCTGATAAAATACCTGTGGCTTTTCCGCAATCGTATCTGACAAATATATTTCATGACCATTGCTTGTCCCTCCTTTTTCACAATCCCCTTACACTCTCTATACTTGTGAAGGGCTTTACCAGAATTTATTGCACTGTATTTTCTTTATCGAACTCACGATATCACTTGATCAGTATTCCCTGGACTTGCTGCCTTTACTATTCACACTTCAAGGAGCACACCGGCCGTGCGTTCTCACTGCATCACTTTTAAATACTCCACTTTCCTAACATGGACCCATCTGCAGGGAGTTCCTCCCAGTCTATGTTTGCCAGATCCTCTGTAATGATCGTGCTACTGATAGGAGGCTCAGTTGTGAGGGGGACAGACAGGAGACTGTGTGGCTCCAGAAGAGACCACAGGATGGTGTGCTGCCTCCCAGGTTCCAGGGTCAAGGATGTCTCTGAGTCGTTATTGAACATTATGAAGGGGGAGGGTGTACATCCAGAGGTCATTGTGCACATCAGCCCACATGACAGAAGTAGACAAAGGGATGGGGTCCTGTGAAATGAGTACAGGGAATCAGGTGAGAAGTTACAAAAGCAGGATATTGACCTTAATGATCTCCAGATTACTCCCAGTGCCAAGTCCCAGTGAGGATAGAAATAGAAAGGTAGGCTGGAATGGATGTGTGGCTGAGGAGCTGGTATAGGGGGCAGGGTTTTCAGTTCTTGGGGCATTGGGATCTCTTCTGGGGTAGAGGGGACCTGTACAAAGGGGATGGTTTGCACTTGAAGCAAAGGGGCACAAGTATCCCAGGGAGGAGATTTGCTAGTGTTACCCAGGAGGATTTAAAATAGTTTGGCAGGGAGTTGAGACTCTGAGTGAGAGAGGGACCATCGAAAAGTCAGGGGAAATACATCAGCCTTCAAGAGCAAGTTACCTATTCAGGATATCCAGGGGCACAGTCGAGGGAGGGAAAAGATATCTGGTTTAAAGGGCATTTGTTTCAACACACGAGGCCTGACTGGTAAGGCAGACGAGCTCAGAGCATGGATTAGCTCTGGGGACTGGGATATTATAGCCATAATAGAAACATGGCTGAGAGAAGGGCAGGACTGGCAGCTCAGTGTTCCAGGATACAGAAACTACAGGCGTGACAGAAGGGCAAGTAAGTGAGGAGGGAGAGTTGTCCTTTTGATTAGGAAGGACATGACACCTGTGCTTCGAGACAATTCTGTTAAGCTGTCATCAAATGAGGGCATAAATTTAAAAGTTAGAAACAAAGAGGGGATGGTCAGTCTGCTGGGATCGTGTTCTAGACCCTCAAATAGCCAGCGGGTACGAGAGGAGCAAATATATAGAGAGTTTGCAGGTACATATGAAAATTATAGAGTAGTATTGGATGGAGATTTTAACTGTCCCTGGATTGATTGGGTCACCCAGAGGTTAAAAGGCCCGCACTGGGTGGCATTTGTAAAATGTGTCCAAGAAAGTTTCCTAAACCAAGACGTAGAGGGCTCTATGCTACTCAGGCGGGGGCAACACTGGGCCTGTCATCAGAAAACGAGGTCAGGCAAGTGACTGAAGTATCCGTCGGAAAGCACATTGTGTCCAGTCACCACAACTGTCTTTGTTTTAACATAGTTGTGGAGAAAGATCAGGCAGGTTGACAGATTTCGGTCTCAAACTGGAACTGGGCCAATATTGGGACCATTCAGCAGGATCGAGCAGGGGTTGATTGGGTGAAGGTAAAACTCACACGACACTAGGGTATAGTCCAGATGGTTTACAGAGGAACCTCGATTATCTGAACGAGATGGGCGGGCACTATTTCGTACGGATAATTGATTATTCAGTTAATCGATTCAATACCTTTCCTCTGGGGCTCGGAGTTTTCAGTCCAGTCTGCTCCCTGTTCAGGTGACGAGGCAGCAGCAAGCCATGAGCGAGCCCCCACACCCTGTCAGACCCCAAAAACACACCCCGCTCGCCTCCAAACCCATCCAACATCGCCCCCACCCGCCTCTCAACGTCACCCCCCCAAACTGACCCAACAGCGAATCCTGCCCCCAAAAGCGTCCGACATCACCATCCACCCGACGTCTGCCCCCACTTCCCAGACACGTCGGACATCACCCTCAGCCCGTCCCCAAACCCGTTCAACACCGCCCCCCCGCCCACCACACACACCGTCCAGTCCATGTCCGTGCCCATGCCCCTGTAAGTGTTCCCTAGGTAAGCGGATAGTGGAGAAGGTGTTTGGTATTCTTTCCTTTATTGGTCAGAGCATTGATTATCGCAGTTTGGAAGTCATGTTGCAGCTGTACAGCACACTGGTTAGGGCACTTTTGGAATATTTCATGCAGTTCTGGTCTTTTTCCTATTGGAAGAATGTTGTGAAACTTGAAAGTGTTTAGAAAAGTTTTACAAGGATGTTGTCAGGGTTGGAGGATTTGAGCTATCAGGAGAGGCTGAAACGTCTGAGACTGTTTTCCCTGGAGCGTCAGAGGCTAAGGGGTGACATTCCTGAGGTTTATAAAATCATGAGGGGCATGGATAGGATAAACAGACAAGGACTTTTCCCTGGGGTAGTGGAGACCAGAAATGGAGGGCGTAGGTTTAGGGTGAGAGATGAAAGATTTAAAAGGGACCGAAGGGACAACATTTTCATGCAGAGTGTGGTTATATAGGGAATGTACTGCCAGAGGAAGTGGTGGACGCTGGTACAATTACAGCATTCAAAAAGCATCTGGATTGGTATATGAATAAAAAGGGTTTATTGGGATATGGGCCAAGTGCTGGCAGATGGGACGAGATTAGGAAAGGATATCTGGTCGCGTGGACGAGTTGGACTGAAGGGTCTGTTTATGTGCTGTACGTCTCTAGGTCTCTCACGCTCTAAATGTTTTCCATTGTTCATTTACAGCCTGACATTTCAGCCTGTTTCCCCTGTTAACCTTGGTCAGTTCTCTCTCAAAATCATATAATGGGCTTTGTTCGTGATGCTCGGGTGTGCTTTATGGTCACTTTAAAATGTCATAATCTCTTTGAATTCCGGTATAATTTCTTGGAGGATCTCGGTGTGATATTACTCATTCACTCAGCTTCATCACCCAACAGTCGGTCTGAGATAGTTACATCCCTAGCCATTTGCACAATGTGTTATTCGAGGCAATACTGACAAAATCATTCAAGGAGGATCTCGGATAATATCACTCTTGCCAATGTGTCTGTCCCAGATTATACAAAGATTGAAGTCCTCAAAAATTATCACACCACCTTTGCTACAATTTCTAATGAATTTCTGTTTAATGCAGGGATGAGCAATGAAATACTGCAAGGCAGCATAAAAACTGACTCCTGCTTGTGTTTTTGACACATAGCACCCAGAATTTGCATTCAGGCTGATTCAGCTGCATAATCTGAGACCAAATGCTTTCTCTGTAATGCCTTTGTTATCCATTAGTGTCAGGGTTCCCATCTTGCTTTTCCATTCTGCCTGAGATCCTGTAAGGTTGTTTACTGTTGAATATTTATGTTTCACCTTTTGTTCAAACTGTAATCACATCTGTCTGGTGAATAAGTCTCATTTATCTCTGCGTCCCAATTCTATTACCTTATTGTGGATCCTTTGTCCATTCCAAAAGAAGCAACATTATAATTTCCTCTTCCCCACGATGTCCTGTCACAAACCTATTCATTAATGTACAGTTTTAGTTAAACTCCGTCCCTTCCTGTTCTTTTCTTCTTGACTTCAGCCACATTCCCATGCTGTTCCGAGGCTTCACATTTTCTCTTTGGATTTGGAAAGCTCCTTTCATCTGAACTATGTCCGTGCACCCTCCATGTCAGTTTAAAGCCCTGTCCATAAACCTACCGACATGATTGGCCAGGACACTGCTCCCAGCAGTGTTGATTTTAAATCACTAATGGGATGTTGCTGTTTCTGGCTGGCCAGCATCGCATGCCGACCCTGACCAGCCTTAGAGCTGAGTGGATTGTCAGATCATTACAGTGGGCATTTGAGCGTCAATCCCATTGTCCTGGGTCTGGATTCATGTGTAGGCCAGACTGACAACCTATAACAGATTTGCTTACTGAAAGGGTATTATTAAGTGGTTAGATGGGTATCCCTGACTCTGGGATTAAATTAGGAAAGGATATCTGGTCGGCGTTAAATTCTGGATGAACAGTCTAGTGAGAGTAACACGAGGTCATTGTCTGGTCCACTGATAGCTCCCTTATCCCTGAGTACTGATCCCAGTGCACCTTCTTCCTGACCGTGATTTGATCCTGAAACCTCCCTGCACTCTGGTGATATCACACAGTCTCTCTCCACGTGGTATCTGTCACTGTGAGGGTTTAATTGATGCCGGTGACTGCACCTTTTGCAGCTACTGCAGATCCTGAGCCAACAGTTTTCTCCACTCCAGGGAGATGAGGCAACACAGACCAGGGATGGAGACTGGGATTTTCCAGATCTCTGAGGAACTTAGTGCCATTCTCCCATTGTAACCCTCACTGCATCAGTCTAATTTCCCATTCTGTCTGTTTATCTGTCTCCTGTTGATACTCAGGATGCTCTTGACTCAGCGGAATTCCCATTTCCTGTCTCGTCCATCACCACACTGAAGACAGTTGGTCAGCCAGAGAGATGGAGAGAGAGATCTGCAGCCTTCAGCAAATCCTGCATCGAGACATGATCACTCACCGTGAACAGAGCAGAGTGTATTTAAGGGATCAAATTTTGGTCCAGACGACATGACACAGATATAGTGTTGAAGGGTAAACACAGAGCATGATGGTCTCAGGCTCAAACCCCACCTCTTGTTAATTTACATCTCTGCTGTATTGAGCGTTCCTATGTCAATACAGTAAGTTGACAGTTATCAATTCAGGCCTGTGCTGTCTTAGTGATGATCAGTATAACAGAGGGGAAAGCAGGCCTCTCTTATGGACATGGTATTGAAACCTGGGAACTTTCTGTTCTATATTACCTCCTCATGCTATCTCTTGTCATGTGATAGAGTCAAAAAGCAAGGAAACATGCCTTTCGGTCTAAATTGTTTGAGCCAATTTCTTGAATGCTTGTAATTCCCAGAAATTTTCCTCTTTCTGTAACCTCCACCCCTCCCATATTCCTGTTGTATATTTGAAACCTACTCCGATGCTGATGACTCTCCCTGTATGTAAATTGCTCCAATGTCGATAACATGCTCAATCTCAATAACCTCATCCTGCACTCAGTACAATAATTCCTATTTCTGTAGTTTTGCACAATACTTACAGTGCCCTTGTCTCTGTACAATCCTCCAGCCTGGAGCAAAATACACACCTTTGGACCTTCCTCAAGCCCCAAGAAAACATGATATCACTGTAACCTTCTGCAGGTCCGATCACACTCCTGCCTCCTGGCCTATAGTACCACATGACCACAGTAACCTTCTCCCAACCCTACCAACCTCCTTACCGAGATGAACACCTCCAGACCCTGTTCAAGCCACAGCAGCACTCCACATCTCTGTTTGCTCGTCCACTCCCGACAGTCCTCCCAGCACCACAAACATTCTCTTTGTGTAATTCTGCAATTTGGGGCAGCACGGTGGCTCTGTGGTGAGCAATGGTGCCTCACAGTGCCAGGGACAAGGTTCGATTCCAGCGTTAGGTGACTGTCTGTCTGTGTGGAGTTTGCACCTTCTCCCTGTGTCTGCGTGGGTTTCCTCCAGATGTTCCAGTTTCCTCCCACAGTCCAAAGATGTGCAGGTCAGGTGAATTGGCCATGCTAAATTGTCCACAGTGTTAGGTGCATTGTCGGAGAGAAGTGGGTCTGGGTGGATTACTCTTTGGAGTTTTGGTGTGGACATGTTGTGCCGAAGTACCTGTTCCCATGCTGTAGGGAATCTAATCTAAACTCTCCCTTTGCGTTCCATATGACTGTACCTAAATATATCCCTCTATCCATAATCAGCCCCAACCCCTTCAAACCTCCGACTCTCTGTGAACTCCCACACTCCAACATCCCTCCTTCACTGGGTAAACTTTTCCATTCCTGAAGCACTCTGAAAATGTGGACATCCTACAAACCTCCCTATCTGCGTAATCCTCTCAGGACCCTGTAAACCCCCCCGAATCTGTGGAACCAGCTCCAATGCTTGTGACTCTCCCGATCAGTTTCTACAAGACTTTCTATCTATGTAACATCCTCCAATCGTTATCACCCGCCCTGTCAATGTAACCTCCTCCAGTCCCCCCACCAATCTAATCATCTCCATAACCTTCTCCAGCTCTTACACCCCGATCTGTGTAAACGTTACACTCCTCTACAACCATCCCTAAAGCAGAAACCTCCTCCAGTGTCTGTAATACTCCCTATCTGTGTTAGTGTCTCCAGGATCTGTTGCTGTTCCTGTCTCTGTAAGCTCTGACAGATTGTACAGCTTGCCGGTCCGTATACTTTCCAGAACTTCAGCATCTGACAGCAACAAAAGTCTTCATTAACTACAGCCTTCCATATCTCTGTTCTTTCCTCAATTCTATACAACTCTCTTAATCTCTGTAAGTAGCACAATTCCATAAAATACCCCATGCCTGCGTAAACTGACCCAATCCGACAGTGAGAAGCCTCACTGTCCTTTTGATCACCTGTAGTCCCTTCAGATCTCCCTGTATCTTCCCTGACTCCATTGAATGCAGCCCATCTCATGTTATAACTCCTCTAACTCATATGTTACTCCCCATCTCTGTGATATTCTTCAGTTACTGCAATTCTCATTCTTTATCTCCAGAGTTTCCAATCCCCCTGATCAATGTAAGGTTATTGATCCCTTGCAGCATGTTTAATACCTGTAGCAGCCTCCAACTCCTCAACGCATCCTGTTGCTGTAACCTCCTCAAATTCTACAGCTCACTGTATTTGTAATATCTTCCAGTATCTGCAACCGTCTCGATTTTTGTGACCCCCTCCAGATCATCATTCCACATCACTGTGTAACTGATGGGAATGCTGTAAACCTGCCTTCACTGTCCTCAATAACTCTCTGAACTCCTGCAGCACAACAACCCTCAGTATCTCTGGCTCCTCCAATCCCTACACTTCTCCCTGGCTGTTTGAACTGATCCAGCCACTTCAACACTCCCCTCCACTCTTGTCCATGTCAGTGTAATTCCCAGCACCAACAATCCTCACAGTCTCTATAAACTCCTGCAGATCCAACTACCAACCCAATCCGTGTAATCTCCAGTCCCTCCAGTCCTTCCTTTTCTCTATAAACTCCTGTAGCTCCAAATACCACCCCATCTGTCTACTTTCCAGTGCCTATAACCCTCCCTTTCTCTAAAAATTTCTGTAGCTCCAACTACTACTGTGTAATCTCTCTCGCTATATTCCTCCTGATCTCTGTAAATCCTTCAGAACTGATAATCCTGTAACTCCACTTGACATCTTTCAGCCCGACAACCACCTGATCTCTAACCACCAACAGTGATCTCAAACCACCTAACTCTGTAATATCCTCCAGTCTCTACAGCCCAGCTTTTCTCTCTTAGCTTGTCTGGTAACTGTATTCCCCTTCATCTCCGGTTACAGACCCTTGCACAGTGAAACAATGTCTCAGTTTCGAATCTGTAAGAACAGGTGTATCAATAAATTTGCCTCATTTTCTAAATTTTAACGACTGCAAGTTCAACATTCTCCACCTCTTCTCATCAATATCCCTCCATTTTGAACACCAGCCTGGTGAACCTTTCTGCAGTTGATCTGAAACCAAGAGCTGACAGCAATAATCACGAAAGTGCTGGGATGTATGTTAAACGATATGCCAGAAATACTAACTGCACACTTAGAAACGTATGGAATAAGCGCAGTCCACAAAACCATCATATATAGGGGTAGAATTAGACCATTCAATCCATCAGGTCTATTCCACTATTCGATTGTGTATGAATTGTTTCTCAACCCCATTCTCTCACTCCCTGTTATTCTTGATCTCCTTATTCATCCAGAACCTGCTTATCTCTGAGTAAGATACACTGAATCACTTCGCATCCACAGCCCCATGAGGCAGTGAGTTCCACAGATCCATCACCATCTGGCTGAATAAATTCCTCCACATCTCTATTCTAAAGGGTCGTCCCTTCACTCTGAAGCTGTGTCCTTGGCCTCTGGTCTCTCCTGCTCATGGAAACATCTTGCCCCCGTCCACTCCATCCAGGCCCCTCAGTATTCTGTAAGTTTGAATGAGATTCTGCTGCCGCCTCTGAAACTTCATCAAGTGCAGACCCAGAGACTTCACCTGCTCCTCATATGATACGAATTCCATCCCTGAGATCTTTCTTGGAAACCCATTTCTCGTACCCCTTCACATCCTTTGTTCAGACTCTGAATGAATAACGTGTAGAGTGTAGTCCCAACACTGACCCCGTGGATCTCCCCCATCACCAGTTCCCATCGTGAAAAAGACCCCTTTCTTCACACTCTCTGCCTTGTGCCAATCAAACAAATCCTCTATCCATGTTCAGCATGTTGTTCTGAAACGAAATGTCATTGCACACCCAATGCTGGATTTATTTTTCTGTCTGGCTGTAAACAGCAGAGTTTCCCCATTACCTTCCCATCTGTAATTCCTTGGAGAAGGTTGTGGGGAGCTGCCTTCCTGACCCATTGCAGTCCTTTGGGTGTAGGAACAGACACAGTGCTGGGAGGATGGAGCATGGCTTGGAAGGCACCTTGGAAATGCTGGTGTTCCTGTGCACTTGTAGGTCCTCTCTTTCCAGGGTATAGTGGTTCCGGGTTTATGAAGTGCTGTTGAAAGGGCCTTCCTGAGTGACCTCTGTGCTACTTGTAGATCTTTTATTCTTTCCTTCATTCATTCATGAAGATGAGCTTTGTTGGCTGAGCCAGCATTTATTGTTGATTTGGAGTTGTCCCTGAGAAGGTGGTGGGGAGCTGCCTTCCTGAGCCACTGCACCAGCCGTTGGAACTGTTGTTATCTGTGTAGCCTCCAGCAAACGCTCCAACACTCCTCACGTCTGTAACTGCAAACATATAATGCACCTCTCCCTTTTTTATCTCACATCCTCCCCGCCATATAAATCTGACAGTTCCTTTAATATCTCACCTCCTCCATTCCCATCTGTGCTAGAGATCACTAAAATTACTTTATTCTTGTTTAAACTTCTGATCATCCAAAATCTCTCCCATTTTAAATTTGTAACCCCTTCAGTTTCTGTTACTCTCCATATAACTGCAATCAATGATCGCACAGGTTCCCTTCCTAAATCCCTAATTACAATGATTGCGTGTGCTAAAGTGGCACTTTTCTTCCTCCCTATCCATCTCAGGACTTCCAGCCCCTACAATCCCACTATTTGGAATGCTCCCAATCTCTGCACCTCCTCAAGTCCTGGGGGTCTTGAAAATTACCAGTGCCCCAAAGGTTTATATTCCCCCCAGTTACTGCAAGTCTTCTCACTCTGTCACATCCAAGTCTGTCACATCCAAGTCTCCATCCAAATCTCCAGGACCAGACAGCACTTGCTGGCTCTCAATTTGCATTTGTTGAAGTCTACACATCTTTGTAAGCAGCTCAGAAAAAGTCATTTAGGCTCTACAAAGCTCCGTCATGCACAAGCCACCATCTTTCTTTTTCCCTTGCCTTCTTCAATGTCTGAAACTCTCACTGTATCTTCCAGTAACGTTCTTGAGTTGATGCAGGTTTGCCTAGCTCCCTAGAATACCTGCTCCATCCCACAGAGCACGCTCAATCACTGTAACACTCTCTGCTTTGTCTAGTCCTGCCTTTTCTAATGTTTTTTCCAGGCACAACGGCGATCCTATAAGAGAGCAATACGGAATGGAATGTTATAAATTTCAGCTGAGGCTTCAGGCCTACCATTACCTGGGAGTGACAAAGGGAGGGAACCTGAGAGAGAGCAACACAGAGCGGGAGAATATAAATCAGTAGCGAGGATCGAGGCAGACTGGGACTTGGAGTTGGAGAAACAGCAGGGCAGGAGGCTCGAAATCAACAACGAGTCACAGAGGGAGTGACCATGTGAGGGAGCAACATGGAGCAGGAGCATGAGGCTAACTCACACCTGGGAGTTACAGAGGCAGCAAAGTGGGAGGATATAAATCAACACTGAGGATCGAGTCCTAATCGTGCCTGGGAGTCACAGAGACGGTGACCCTGTGAGGGAGCAAAGTGGAGTGGGAGCTGGAGGATTACACGTCCCTGGGAGTCACAGAGAAGGTGACCCTGTGAGGGAGCAGAGTGGAGTGGGAGCTGGAGGATTACACGTACCTGGGAGACATAGAGACGGTGACCCTGTGAAGGAGCAGAGTTGAGTGGGAGCTGGAGGATTACACGTCCCTGGGAGTCACAGAGATAACTTCTGCTGCTGGGATCTGCCTGCACTGAGTTTGAAAGAAGTGCAAGAGCCATCACAGAAAATGCTGTCTTTTCATTGGCTGATAAATACACCGCTATTAGCGACTGTCAGTTAATTGCTATAAGTTAGCAACTTTTTTTCAACTTCTGAAATAAGGGTTGAACACAGAAATAAGAGGGAGAACTGAAATTGTGAGCCAATATAATAAATTAACCTCAGTAAGACCAGTTGATAAAGGGACTTAACCATATTGTTATTTCCCGAATGCTAACTTCATTCTAAGTAATTAATTAAGTTACTCCAGACATATTGCATTTTAAGACATGGCAAGACTTGTTTGTCAGATGGAAAATGTGTTCTGTTACATTGGGAAGTCATAGCCCCTGCTCGTGTCCTAGATGGGCACTTAGTCATGGAGTTCAGACAGTGACTAGAGACTCTATGGGACATCTGTGATGCTGAGAGTTAGGTGGATAGCACACACACACAGCAGATTACCCTTCCGACATAACAGCCTGGAAGGGTCTGGGGGATGAGGCAACCAGAGAGAAACAATGAGAGAATACAAGAAAATCCTGGTATCTCCCTCCCAAGTCAGTTTCCCAGTTTGGAAGCTGATTACATTGTAGGCTGCTACTCAAGAGCGGGCAGTCAGAGCCATGTCTGTGGCACCACAGGCAGCCTGAATGTACAGGAGGGGAGGGAGAAGGAAGGAGGGGCAATAGTCATAGGGGAGATAGGAAAATGAAGAAGGTGTTTGTAATTCCAGGATAGTGGGGTTAAGAATGTCACTGTGTCTGCAGGACATTCGTCTGGGGGACAGTGAGCAGTCAAAGGTCATGTTTATGTTGGTAGGAATGACCTGGGTAGGAAGGGCGAAGTGGTCTGGGAGTCAGAGTTTAGGGAGCAAGGTGGATGGTTAGCAAGCCGGTCCACAAATGCAGCAATCCCTGGAATACTCCAAGTGCCGTGTCCAAGTGAGAACAGGACTCGTGGATTTAGGTAGATGAGAGTGTGACTGGAACTATGATTCAGCAGGAAGGGCTTCAGATTCCTGGGACATTGGGACTGGTTCTGGGGAAGGCAGCAGCTGTACAAGCTGGATGGGCTAACGTGACAGAGCTGGGACTGAATGTCATACGGAGTGTATGGGAGGGGTTAAAAATAACTTGGTGTGTGCTTAGGATCCAAAAAGGAATCGTAGAGGAGCCTACGAGGATTCTCAAAATAATGGGAGATGCAGTTGGTACTAGTTTACGGCAACAGGTTTATCAGTGGAAGATTGAGTAAGAAAGAAAGCCTTAATCTGAGGTACTCTGCATGGACGTGAATACTCAGTGTGGGGAGTTCCATGTGCACATTGGTGTGTGGAAATCTGATGTACTGATCATTGAGAGCTGGCTCAAGGAATGGCAGAACTGGGTGTTAAATAGTGCTGGGTATAAGGGATTCTGAAATGATAGAAGTGAAGGGAAAAGATGAAGGTAGAAGTATTTATTTTGATTAGTGTTAGTTAAGGGGTCCAAGAGAAAGAGGATCCGTCCAAGGACAGAATGAATTTGGCTGGAGCTACACAATAAAAAGTGTACACTTACACTGTGAGG
The DNA here is from genome assembly GCF_047496795.1 of Chiloscyllium punctatum. Classification (NCBI taxonomy): domain Eukaryota; kingdom Metazoa; phylum Chordata; class Chondrichthyes; order Orectolobiformes; family Hemiscylliidae; genus Chiloscyllium; species Chiloscyllium punctatum. The sequence goes on along the minus strand of NC_092767.1, from coordinate 4,425,324 downwards.
TACAGTCTGTCGGCCAGCAACCAAAGAAATGATGGAGAGAATAAATATGCAGGGTCATTTGGGAGCGATGACAATACTACAGATCGGTTATACTGAGAAACGTAATGTTTCCAGATATAGACAGGGATACTGGTGGTGAAAGGTCACGAGGGGCAAGTGTTCATGGATTACATGGAGGAGAGCTGACTGCAGGTGTATGTATCCAACCCAAGAGAGCATGTACTGTTGGACCTGGTCCTTGGGAAAGAAGTGGGGCAAGTGGATCCAGTGTCGGTCGGGGATGGTTTTGGGGCATAGCGATCATTTTATTGTAAAGTTCAGGATGATGTAGAGAACGACATGCAATAATTGTGACTGAGAAACATTAGTTGATTGAGAGCAGGCTTCAGTGGGGCAAGAATGAAGCTGGGAAATTTTTAACAAGGCCAGTGAAATGGTAGCGTTAAATAGTGTGAACCAGGTCAGATTGAGCTGGGACTATGGAGATATGGCTGCAGTGTGACCAAGACAGACCTGGATAATCAAAAATTTTCCCCATTTCTACAGGAAGTATAAACAGGACAATACAGTGAAGTAGTATTGTGTATAAAGGATGGGATCAGTATTATTGTGATGCTAATCAATTCACACACTGCTCCTCCCTGCCCTCACCCCTCATCCCTGCGTATTAATCCTATCAGATATTGGTAACCTTTGCAAACTTCAGAAAATAGCACAGTATAGAGGAGATCACTCTGTCCACTGTCTGCATTGGACAAGATGTAATGTTGTTTTTTAAAGCCCTAGTTCTTTCTCCCCAGACAGTGTAGGACTTCAGGTGCAGATCCGGGCACCTTTTTAAAATGGTTTGAGAGTTTCTACGCCACTTCCATGTGTTACTCCCAGATCCCGACCATAAACTGCGTTAAAGGACAACTTTCCTCATCAATTCTCGAAAATTTCAACCAATTACATTAAATATTTGCCACTGATAACTGAGCTCTCCAACAGGAGCAAGGTATTCTCTCCCTTTCTACCCAGGCACCTGACAATATGTGCACCCCAATCTAATCTCCTATCAGCACCCTCCGTTCCAATCTTTACTCATAACTGCACTTCCTCTGTCACAGGGTGAAGAATCTCCTCTGTACCCTCTCCAGTCCAATCCCATCCTTCCATGTGATGGGGTGACCAGAACTGCACACAGTCCCCAAGCTCTGACTGAACTCATTCTTTATACAGTTCCTGCATAAGCTTCCTGCTGTGAAATTCTGCCCTTTGGCTTACAGACGAAATGATGCCATTTGCTCCATTAACGAGATTTTTGGTGTTTCCAGCTACCTTCATTTATCTGCCCACACTGACCACGCTCTCATTTATTGCACATTCCCTTCTATTGCTGATGTCCCTAAATGCCTTCCCTTACACTTTTCTGGGTTGTTTGCTTCATTCACCCCATTGTTTCTGTTTTTAAACAGTCTGCCATGGGATATCTCGTCAAATCCAAGTAATTCACATGCAGTTACAGGTTTGTGCCTCAGACCGACAGTCAGATTAATTACACACGATCATCCTTGACCAAATCCAGACCGACTGCCCTGGAGTCCCTGGGACTTCCTCAGTGACCGTTTATTCACTCTCAGAGTTCCAGCCTCGACCTATTCACTCCGTCCCTTGCTCCACAGTAAACAAAGTTGTAGTATTAGTCATTTTCCTGTCCTCCGGTATCATTGCTGCATCCAGTGAGGATTGGATAATGTAGGTAAATATAAGGCAGGGGATTTTCCCTGCTCCTTTTAACAGTCCCGAACATTGTGTTACCCCTTTTTTGAGGATTTTAATCTACTGTATAATTCTCCACTCCAAGTTTGTTGCACCCAATATTTCATCCCTGTTTTGATTCAGACAGACAGAGGCCTAAACCATCTTATGATATGGTCAAGTATCATTTTAATCTGGTTTCATGGAGGGTTCCTCTCCACCAGGTGAAGTTTCTCATGATACGATCCCCAATCTGCCTCATTAACGACTCTCCCTGCCCGAGTGGTCTTCCTCTCATCTGATACTAACACAATGATTTTTCCCCTTCATCATAACAGCTGCCCTCTGACTGGATATCCCAGAATGCACCGGCCTCCCTGTTTCCAGGAGCCATCTTTAAAAAGTCATTTTACTCTTGAATTGTGAATCTGAAACTGGCCTGGACATGGCAGAGGGGTTAAAACTAGTGGCCCCCATTGTGGACAAGCCCCTGGTCCTGGTGTATGACATGATGCATGAGAGGGACGTTATCTTCCTCCAGGGCTGGCAGGGGAAGCTATGACACCAGACCCTTCCAGCTTGGTCCGAGGCTGACCCCTGGGTCAGTGTGATTCCAGCCTTCTGGGTGAATGCCCAGCAGTGTAGGAAGGAGTTCAGTGACCTTTTCCACTCTACCAGGGTAAGTGGCATCATCTCCACTTCTCCCACCCTCAATGAATGCAGCACCTTCTCTCAGTCTCTCTCTAATCTCTTCTCTGCCCCTCTGCCCAACTCTGCCTGGTGTCTGTGCTGCCAACTCCCTCAGTCAGAACCCCTCGACAACTTTCCCCCAACTGTCCCAGCACTAAAGGCTGTATCAACCACTTCCATTTCCCTAATCCTCCTTGGTAATTCTCACATTCCGGAAGGAACTATCCCACACTAGGGCACAAAGAGCTAAGAGGGATATGGGGCAGCCTAACATTCATCTCCTCACCCCCTCACAGGGGAAGTTTCCTGATCCCAACAACCATGAGAGGCTGACAGACCGTGTCCAAGCTCCCGAACTGGGATCTGAGACTCCCCCTGACTCCCTGTGCTGGGCACAGTGACTGACTGTGGACAATGATATCAAGCTTCCTGGTTTGTGTCTCTGCTAAACACCAAGACAATACAGCAGACTGGTGAGCCTGGTAGCTCTGGCTGAGGGGAAACGCTGCTAAAGGCAGGGTAAGGCAAGGCAATAATTTTGTGAGCATTGAAGTCAGTTCAAAGTGAGTGTGTACAAACACGGAGTGAGCAGCCCAGAGGAACAGCCCATGAGCTGGGTGTGGGTCCCTGCGCACAGTTTCCTTGCTGCAGCATTGCAATGTGAGTTGTCAGCGCGCCCTGAGCTGCAGCATTAAAGTACAGAAGCGTGGTGTCAGTGGGTCAGAGACGTGCTGGGATGGCATGGTGAGGCTGGCATGTGTCAGATGTCAGCATTGGTGGGTGTGGAGCACATGCAGCTTCTGTCAGTGCAGTTTCCCCCGAGACGTTGGTATCCAAGATAGAATGACACAGGAGCGAGGGTCAAGATGGCGTCACCAGGTATCAGCTCAGACATTCATGTCAACTTCTCAATATTGAGTTTCCCCACGGTGGGGAAGGATATGAAGCTACAAGTTGATGAGGGGAGGGATCCACAATAATATGGCTGTTGGTAATCAGTAATCAATCAGTGAGTATCTCGCCACCCCCGGGCTCAAATCTTGACATAAAGAACGGTCCAGCACAGGAACAGGCCCTTCAGCCCAGCAAGCCCGCACTGACACATGATGCCCTTCTAAAGTTAAAACAAAAGTTTTTGCTCCGATAACTTCTATGTCATTCTATTCCCTACTTACTCATACTTGTGTCAAGATCCCTCTTAAACCTTGCTTTATTGGCTTCTTCCCCTCTATCAAAGCATTCCAGGCACTTTCACATTCTGTCTGGAACAGCAAAAAAAACCTATCACATTCCTGAACTTTCTCCTTTTTACCTAAAACCTACGGTCCGGAGTAATTGATATTTCTACTCTGGTGGTGGGGTGGGTGGGGGCGGGGGGGGGGTGAAGCGGGGGGGAACTGTCCTTCTATCTATGCCTCTGATACTTTTGTAAATATCTATCAGGTAGCCCCATAGCCAATGATTCCCAGGTGCACACGAACCATGTTTGTTCAATTTCTCCTTCAGGCTAATACACTCCAAACCAGACAACATGCTGGTAAAACGTTTCCATACCCTCTCCAACACTTCAACATCGTTCTGCTGGTGTGGCAACCAGTACTGTACACGATATTCTAAATGTGCCCGAACTAAGTTTCTCTACAGCTGCAATGTGACCTGCTAATGTTCATACTGCATGCTCTGCAAGTTTGCCGTCAGTCTTCTTGATCACCCTATCCACCCGTGTTACCACTTTCAGGGAACTGTCGAGCTGTACATTTAGATCCTTTCGGATGTTGATGCAGCAGATAGTTTTCCCATCCACTTTATACTTCTCTCCTGCATTAGACCTTCTAAAACACATCACATCGCAACTGCCCAGATAAAGTTATAACTGTATTTTCTCTGTCCAAGTCTGCAGCTGACAGTGGGAGGTGTGTCGGTCGGTGATGGTTACTGTGTACAGTGGGAGGTATGTCGGGGTGTGATGGTTACTGTACAGTGGGAGGTATGTCGGGGTGTGATGGTTACTGTACAGTGGGAGGTATGTCGGGGTGTGATGGTTACTGTACAGTGGGAGGTATGTCGGGGTGTGATGGTTACTGTACAGTGGGAGGTATGTCGGGGTGTGATGGTTACTGTACAGTGGGAGGTATGTCGGGGTGTGATGGTTACTGTACAGTGGGAGGTATGTCGGGCCGTGATGGTTACTGTACAGTGGGAGGTGTGTCGGGCCGTGATGGTTACTGTACAGTGGGAGGTATGTCGGGCTGTGATGGTTACTGTACAGTGGGAGGTATGTCGTTCCGTGATGGTTACTGTACAGTGAGAGGTATGTTGGTGTGTGATGGTTACTGTACAGTGGGAGCTATGTTGGGGTGTGATGGTTACTGTACAGTGGGAGGTATGTCGGACCGTGATGGTTACTGTACAGTGGGAGGTATGTCGGGCTGTGATGGTTACTGTACAGTGGGAGGTATGTTGGGGTGTGATGGTTACTGTACAGTGGGAGGTATGTCGGTGTGTGCTGGTTACTGTACAGTGGGAGGTATGTCGGGGTGTGATGGTTACTGTACAGTGGGAGGTATGTTGGGGTGTGATGGTTACTGTACACTGGGAGGTATGTTGGGGTGTGATGGTTTCTGTACAGTGGGAGGTATGTTGGGGTGTGATGGTTCCTGTACAGTGGGAGGTATGTTGGGGTGTGATAGTTACTGTACAGTGGGAGGAATGTCGGACCGTGATGGTTACTGTACAGTGGGAGGTATGTCGGGGTGTGATGGTTACTGTACAGTGGGAGGGATGTCGGGGTGTGATGGTTAATGTACAGTGGGAGGTATGTCGGACCGTGATGGTTACTGTACAGTGGGAGGTATGTCGGTGTGTGCTGGTTACTGTACAGTGGGAGGTATGTCAGACCGTGATGGTTACTGTACAGTGGGAGGTATGTCGGGGTGTGATGGTTACTGTACAGTGGGAGGTATGTCGGGCCGTGATGGTTACTGTACAGTGGGAGGTATGTCAGACCGTGAAGTCCCATACTGTATGCGCTGTACGGAGTATGATTCTGCTGCTGCTGATGGCCCTCTGCCCCTCATGGCCGCATCATCATTAATTATTCAATCTGTTTAAATTCTGTCCCATTCAGTACTCAAGGGGCTACATATCATGGTGAGGAGGGTCTGCAAAGTGTGAAGGTACCTCTTGCTCCCCATTGTGCAGTTTGTCCACTGATGTTTGAGATGGAGAGGTGTATCTGCAGCAGGCAGATCGGTGATGATGTGATCAATTATATGTTTCCCTTTTATTGATTCCACCATAACCTGCTGCAGAGCAGTCTAGCAGCCACAGGATCCAGCACTATCATTAGATTTGATCCCTTTCAGGATGGGAACAGGCCCTTCAGCTCAACCAGTCCACACCGACCTTCCAAAGAGCAACGCAGACATCTCTGACTAATGCACTGAACACTATGGGCAGTTTAACATGACCAATTCAACTGAGGTGCATATCTTTGCACTGTGGGAGGAAACCCACGCAGACAGAGGGAGAATTTGCAAACTCCACACGGACATTTGCCCGAGGCTGGAATTGAACCTGAGACCCTGATGCTGTGAGGCAGCAGTGCTAACCACTGAGCCACTGAGCCACCACGCCACCCTATATTGACTATATACCAATGAGCAGTCCCCCTTTGCCTGGCTGTGTCCTGTCAGTGGGACAGAACCTCCCAGAGAGGGTGGTGATGTTGCCTGGGACATAGTCCTGTTCACAGAATCCTGCTTTACAGACAATATCTGACTGTTGCTTGATTAGTCCATGGGAAATATATACCTGGTCTCTGTCACATTTTCTGTAATGAAGAGTTAATATCACTTTATTTCTTACATATTTTAAAATAAACCATCATTGTTTTTCAGTTGAAAACAATTGAAGTGAACAATAATTGAAATACCAGAGCGCACACTTAACTATTACACAATTCAGTAACTATAGTAAACAGCTGATTCATGTACAGATCAGTGAACACACCATCTTGTAGGCAGCAAAGCTGTTGAAATGTCTTTGATGAAAAGCCTGAATTCAGATACAGTGTGATTGGGTCTCACCAGGACCTCCAAAACACTGGCCATCTCCAAAATCTGACAAAGAGCGTCCAAATTGGAGCTCGGCAGTTGCTCACACACTCCCTCAGAATAGACTGGTTAGAGGTACACCTGAACAACAGGGAGATGTGTGTGGTTCAGACTGGTCAATGGACTAGCACATGGCACTGGTCCAGATGCAGTTCAATATTTATAACAATGACCTATAAACAGCCATTTCTTGCAATTATATCTCTTCTTGCATGCCACCTAAACTCTGTAATTCTGCACCTTGCACCCGATCCTGAATGAATGTGTTATAAAGGTGATGGACTCCTGCAGCACATGGCATCTTACATTGAATCACTCATAAACCATATCCAGTGTATGCTAGCCCCACAATGTCAGTGTCTAAACAGAATTGTGCAGCTCCATTGATGGCCAGCGTGATCCCAGCCCAACAACCTTGTGGGTGACTTGAGCTGGAAATTTCTGTGTAAATGTTTGCAGCATTGTTCTAAACATTAACAGCAAAGTCTGTTTACTAAAGGTCCGATATCCTTTCATACAACCAACTTTTATTTTGTCCAACAAGCACAAAATCCACCCATTTATTCAGTACACTGTTATAACAACAATATGATGAAAACTCACAGTAAGCAGCATTGAAATGATGAGTCTCATTGCCACACCCAAGAACAAATTATAAATAAGTACAAGAACTTTGAAAATATACAATTATTTTCCCTTGTATTAATATTGTTAACTAATAGTCGATTCTCCTGCTCCTCAGATGCTGCCTGAACGTCTGAGTTTTTTTTTCAGAATCACACTTTTTGACTCTGATCTCCAGCATCTGCAGTCCTCACTTTCTCTCTGCTCATATTCCCTCATAATAATTTTCGTGGCAACAATATCACTGTGTGTTTAAACAGTTCCAGTCAGATATGAGTACGTTTTCAGTTGCTTCTGTCTATCTCAGAGCTCAGTAATGTGGGATGAGAATGCCAGTGTCTGTGTGATGCTCGGTATGTAGGCCATGCCTCTGAGAGACAGACAGATTGTTTCAAACAGCATATCCCTTCAGCTGTTCACAACATGCAAGGTACTGCCTGGACCAACCAGCCTGAGGGAGTGATGTGTGTGAGATCAGGAAGCTTTGACGAGGTGTTAGGTCAAATCTTACATTTACATTGTGCATTGTTACAGTCACCTGAGTGCCAGTACAATATGTGTAGGTCACCACACACCAAACAGAATCCGCCAAGTTCAGTTATTAACGTGCTTCTTGGCCTGCCATTTACTGCTGTTTTCTTCAGATATATTCTGTTTGGTGAACCATGTATTAATCTCTGGCCATCCACAGAGATGTAAAATTTCATTTTGATACTGGTGATAATGAAGGTGACATTTATTGGATATGGTTTCAGAGGTTTCTTTGTGAGACTCAAGATAGTGCATCAGACTGTCAACTTTTTAACGTCTTTTCCCAGCATCAGGTCCAGGGTGCAGATGTATAGAGTCTGGGAGGTAGGCCTGGTGTCAGCACCATCAGTAAGTTGTGCGGTGTGATTCTGACACTGCATGTCGACACATCTGCCCACTGGGCCAGGCTCTAACTGAAGATGATTTTTAAAAACCTGGTTGCTGGTCAGCCATTGATTTGGACATTATTTGTAGCTACACTGAGACCAGTGATAGTCTGTTAGCGAGCTCCCACCTTTCCCAGGGTGGATTCCAAATTATTTGTTGTGAAGAAAGGTTTGACTGACTGCCCTGACCTAGGTTAGAAACTCTTTGCATAGATTTAGGAGCAGGTCAGTGTGTCACTCAGCATCACAGGCAACTGTGAATTCCAGTAACACTGTAAATGATTCCAAATCTTTTGGAAACCATTTTTACCGTAGCTCATTGCAAGGTGTTGAGTTTACTGACCCAAACAATAATCAACTGTTAGCTATGTTTCGTGAATTGGGCAAAAATGAGATATGAAGTACGATTATTCAACTGAACTATAATCTCTGACAACAATTAGGTCGATTCTATATTTATGGGAGTAAAGTATAAACTCCTATCAATTTTTTGTAACGCAGAAATAAAGTATGCACATTTTATTTTACTTCGAATAAAGAACATGGTACGTAACTGTTATGATCAGAACTATACATTCAATGTCAGGATTCAAAACAATGCATTGCCACTCCAACATTTTGAAAATGGTCGGCTTCTGAATGATTCCATGTTCAGAGTGAGTAAACGATTGAACAATCAAATAGAATTAACATTCTTACAAATTTATATATAATCAATCAGTTAAATTTCTCAGTGAAATGTATGAGCTTCAGCTAATAGCCAGCAATTTAGAAATGGCAATAATTAAACATGCACTGTGAATGATACATCATCAAATTTTAGTGAACAATAATTTGAAAACTTCCGATTTTTAGAAAGAATGCTACTTAATATGAAATGTGGACAGTGGAAAAAAAAGGACATATTTTGGTGTGAGGGAAAAGTCAGACCTTTTCAAAGAGATTTGTGCCAAAGCAATGATATATTTGTTTTCGTTATCAGAACATAACATTTAAAATATTCATGTTCTGAGAAATAAGTAGACTACATAATGAGACTGACCTTGCAATAGTTGCATTTTAAATGTTTATCCTGCAACAAATGATCAGATATTTGCGAAGCTTAAAACGGGAAATAATCCGATACTGACTTTTATTTGCATCAGACACATGATAGAGTACAAGCCTTTGAAGTACAGGAGGAGGCTATTGGCCACTGTGTGTGCACCAGCTCCAGGAATGTTTCCCAAGCACCTTCCATTTGCCAGCCCTATCTCTGTAGCCCATTAAATTCATAATTTACAAATATATATCCAATTCTTTATTGAATCGTCATCTACAACTCTCCCAGGCAGTCTAATCCAAATCCTAAGAAATCTCTCAATAAAGAAATATTTATGTATCTCAGTCCCAGCTCTTTTGCTGACCATATTGAAATTAGAACTCCTTGATGCTGTAATGCCAACTAACAGAAACAGAGTTTTCCTTTTTTACTCTGCAACTTTCTTCATCCTTTATAAGTTCACGTCTTTGTCTGTTCTGCTCCAGGAAGAATAAGCCTTGCAAGAACTGTAACAAACACTACGTCGGAAAAACAGGCAGAAAACGAGCCACCTGGATGCATGAACAACAACTAGGCAGAAAAAAGACATGACCCACTATCACCAGGTCCTTACATACGGATGCGGAAGTATATCATTTTGACTGGGTCTGCACATCCATCCAGGACCAGCCAAAGAAAGACACGCACGAGAATTCCTAGAAGCATGGCAATCCAACTGGAACTCTATCAACAAACACATCGATTTTGATTCAATCTAACACTCTCTGAGGAAAAGGACCAGGCATGAAATCACCAATACTGGAAATTACATCACTGACTCAAGGAAACCTAAACACTTAAATAGCAAGTGGGACATAAAACTAGCATTTCACCGGAGTCTCAATGATAATGTTCACTAGGAGAGTGATGAACCATCGGAAAATGAACTCTCCAACTCAAACTGACATCCAGAAGAAATGCAATTTCTCTCGTCCTTTCTTTAACTAAATCCTTCATTCCAGTTATCATTCTGATTATTTATAAAGTTATTGGTATTCTTCTGCAAAGTAATATGGAGTCTGTCTGATTGTGTGTGTGAGTGCGTGTGAGAGAGAGAGAGAGACAGAACAATCCTCTGTAATCTCTGAATTACTCCCTGTGCCATATGGAAAAGCGGTAAGGATTAGGACGGCGGTATAGTTTAACAGGTTGTTAAAAAGCTAGATCAGGGTTGATGGTTTCAGATTTTGGATTATTGGGAATTCTTCCAGGACAGGTGGGACTTGTACAAAAAAGACAGAATGCATCTTAACTGGAGGAGCAACAACATCCTTTTGGGGAGTTTTTCTAGTGCATGTCGAATGGATTTAAACTAATAAACCAGGAGTTTGGTATCAAAGCAGCGGGTCAGAAACTGAGTAGAAGGTCGAGATGAATAGCACATCAGGCATGGCCAGTCTAATGACCATGCTGAGGGAAGGAATCCTATCAGTTCACTTTGTGAGATGGAAGTTGGAATAAATGATAGAGATGATGCTCAGGTTTATCAGGGATTCAGAAATGAGGATGGAGAGTGTGGTGGATGTGAGGGATTGAGGTGTGAGAGATCAGGAAGACAGTGCACAAGAAAATATTAAAGGGTAAATATTGAATGGATGGAGTAGAGTGGGGAATTCCATGATAAATAACTGGCAGCAAAACACATGAAAACTTGCTTTTTATCAAACTGAATATCTGGGAAGTTATTTATTATGCTTCAGAGAAATAGCACCCTCATAGCTAGAAGTCTGCATTATATTGAAGGAAAATCTGTGTCCATGACATTGCTGTAGCTATAATAATGGCGGTAAACAGCTGGAAAAATGCTCGTGTTGTTGTTAGACAATGCTTGCACTGAGCATGTGAATTACCCTGGATGTTCCCAGAGATGGCTTGGATACTGTAGGTGGAGAAAGGGCTGAAACTCATGAGATGATTCTGGTTTATGATCTCGCCACTTACTGAGTCGAGTCAAAGGAACAAACCAGCAACTGCCATTGGTTATTGCTTCAGAATATATCAGAGCATTCATGGCTGCCAACGCATAGAATCATGAAACGAATTAAAGGCCTATCATATCTGTGCCAGCAAGTGCACATCCAAAGGCTTTGTAAACGTTTGTGAGGTTACCTCCCTCAACGACCCTACTAGACAATGCATTCCAGATTCATACCACCCTCTCGGTACGAAACACATTCCACAAATCCTCTCTCAAATCCCTGCCTTTCACTTCAAAAATGCGTTCCTTTGTTTTTGACCCTTTGACGAAGAGAAACAGCTTCTGTTTATTCATCTTCTCCATACCCCTATACTCCAGTATACCTGTAGCAGGTTCCCTCCTCAACCTTCCCTGCTGCAAAGAAAAAAACGAGCAAATTTAGCCCTCCCCATTCATAGTTCGAGTACTCACTTGTCTTATTACTTCTGACATGCATCATCCCACATTTATTAGTGTTACATTTCATCGGCCATTGATCTGAATAATCTTTTTATATTCTCTTGATTGTGAGCCACTCGTCTCAGCTTTGTGTCATCCACAACATTGGTCAGCATTCCACTGCACCACCCCGCCCCCCACCCCCCATTTTCCACATGCTCACCATCGTCATTTATGAATATCACAAACAAACCGTGATTTCCTTCCTGTTTCCCAGATGTTATTCAGAGGAAGATTTGAGAATTCCAGTCTCTGTTTTTTCTTATTTTGGTCAATTTACAGAGTGATTTGGTTAACATCTTTTATGAGGAAGCCATAAATAACATTTTTGACACAGAGTTGAATTCATCTTTTACACTTTGCATGTTTTATTCATAAAGCTTGTAAATAATTTAGGATGAACTAGGTTTTGGCATCTTGCGCTGGAACATTAACCTTTTGGAAGCACTGCAATAGCCAGAGCTGGAGACATTTTTCATCTGCAGGATGGACACAGACTAATTCATTGTTTGTTTAAATCAACTAGTGTGATGAGGATAAATACTCAATTAAATTCTATGTTATGGACAAACTGAAGGAGATCAAATCATATTCTCATGTCTACCTTGAATTGGAAGCAAATACATACTGTAAAGAAAAATCAAAAATGTTGAAAAACCACACAAGACAAGAAAAAAAAATCCTCTGCACTTGATACAGTAAGATAGAGTACATGTATCATCTTAACAAGAATCAAGTGATAGAAAAGAAAGAACATGAAATCTTTTCTTAATTTTGAATGGAAACCTGATCTCGATTTTCCTGAACAGTGATGTTTTCGCATCCAATCCCGCTTCCCCAAAAACAAGATTTTCCTTTTCACTAAAACTTCATCCATCATTCTTCCTCCTTCGTCCTACTCTTTCCTCACACTCCTACTTCCCTTGCACTACCCCTTCCTCTGCTACATGCTCTTCCACTGATTATTTCCCTTTACACCCTCCTTCTGTCACTCCCACCGTAAGTTACACCAATTCCCCAATTACTCCCACTTCATCTGACCATCGCATTCCCTTTTTGCTTTCCAACTGGGATGATAGGAGCCGCTGGCTTCTGTTCTGCTATTGATCATCAGCAAATGTTGAGATTGAGATGATCAATGTCCAATCGCAACAGACAATAGTGTGTGTCTGTCACTGTCTGATGCACTGTGAACAGGATTGTTTTGTTCCCCATGTTCCAGAGTGCAGTGTCTTTCTGTCTATGTGTCACAGTGCACAACCAAACAGTCTCATCACAAATAGGATGAACCTTTCCTCAAAATCAGACGTCCATGCATCAGTTTTCCCTTAAACATTGTGAGTACAGTGAGCACATTGTTCAAACAAGCCGTTTTTTACACTTTTGCTTTTTATTATTTTAACGGTTTACCTCTTTTGAGGTGAGATCAGAGTAACTTCCTTTGCATCAAAGTAATATTTGATTCATGTGGCATCACGGACCCTGAGTAAACAGGGGTCAATGGGAATCGGAGGAAATTCTGTCCTGGTAATTTCCTCACTGAACGATGACACCTTCCCCAGAGCTTTTGAGAATGACAAATAAACTCTGCCCTTGCTAATACCTTCCAAAACCATGGATGACTTTGTCCTGTTAATAACATCAACATTTATTATGTTTTCACAGTTTTGTCTAAAATCTCAGAAAAGTAAGACTTTGCTGGTTGACTGTCACTCCAATGAAATCAGGGCATTACAATAAGATTACTTTCATTTTCATTCAGTTACTTCCTGAGGACTGATCATGTGATTACAGTGTCAGTGATATCAACATTTTATCTGTGCAAAAGGATTACATCTCATTGGCTCAAGGCTGCACCACTCCACAATTCTAGTTCTTTCTCTGCTCATTCGCCATGCTCATCAGATATATGAGGCTCAAAAGATGCAATAACACAGAGATGTCTATGACCCCTTGGAACCTGACTCCCCACCCGTGCCCTGCACTCTGACTGCATCCCCTCCCCCAAATGCGCTTCCTGTCGTACCTTCAGCCTCCCTCCTACCCTTCCACACTCTGATGTTGAATGTTCTGTACTTAACAATGGTCTCAGCGTTATCCCACTGTGCCCCGACTTTAATGAATTTCGGGTACGTCATGACGTTGAACTCTTCTCCCACCATCTTCTCCTCGGTGCCCATTTCTTTGGGCAAAGATTCTGTTCCCTGTTCCACAGACTCTTCGCCGAGCTCCAATACTCTTCCTCCACCTGGACCTCTCCCTCTGCTGTTTGCTTGAACTCAATCTGTTCATTGAGAATGTTCGATGTGACATTGGTTGTCTTAATTTCTCTGCATCCCCTCACCCAATCCAACAAATCACCCTCTGAACAGGCTGTACGCCGTGTGCTTTGATCCAAACCTGACTTTGTTGTTCAGCCTGTGCTGATAAGGGTGATGCTGCTGTAGTCTGGTGGACTGACCTCTACATTGCAGAGACTGAGGGCCAGCTCTCAGTTATCTCCTGATATCACCTGCTGCACCCGACCATGACCCGACCATGGCACATCAGGCCATTGTATCAACTATGATAATTGACCACATTTCATCAGGTCATTCACACCGTACTTGCCCCCACCTAACGGTCCCCAAGCTGATGGTCCTCTGATAGCAGAGCTCACTTCTATCTCCTCCTGAAAATCCACAAACAGAACTGCCCTGGCAGACCCATTCCTTCAGCCTATTCCTGCCACACAGAGGGGGTGCATGGATACACACGTGGGCTCCAGTCATACTTGTTTCTTCAAGGGGTACATAGACAATTCCCTGTACCACTTCTATTCCAGACCCATCCACAACTCTTTCTCCAATGCATAGATTATATAATCGATTCTGCTTCTCTCTCTTGTCCTGAATTTGAAAAAAAAACCATCGATTTCACTTCCAATTTGCATGGCTCCTTCACTTTCACCTAGTCTTTCTCTGACTCATCACTTCCTTTCCTCGGCATCTCTGTTTCCATTTCTGGGGATCGACAGGCCACTAATATCCAGTATTAACCAACCGACTCCCACAGCTACCTGGAGTATACACCCTCACAACCTGTTTCTCGCTAATACTCCATTCCATTCCACCAATTTTTCTGTCTCCACCGCATTGCTTCTGATGATGTCAATTTCCAAAATGTCCACATTCTTCCTCAACTGAGAATTTCCCAGCACTGTTCTCGAGAGGGCCCTCAACCAGGTCTGACCCACCTCTTGCATTTCTATTCTCACCGTCTCTCTACCTTCCTGCAACAGCGAGAGAATTCCTCTTGTCCTAGCCTACCATCCCACCAGCATTCACATGAAGTGGATCATCAGCTGCCATTTCCCCCACCTCCAGCAAGATGCCATCTCCAGATACCTCTTTGCCTCCTCTCCCTTGTCCGCCTTCTGGAGGGACCAGGACACCCTGGTTCACTCTTTATTCACTCCCATTACCCCACCCTCACCCCCACCACAGGCCCACTTCACTTACCCCTGCCGAAAGTGTAACATGTTCGCACTTCTGTCCTCCTTTCTCACTATCCAAGGGCCCAACCACACCGTACTGATGAGGCAGCACCTTACCGACATTTCCCACAATTAGTCTACTCGATTTGCTTCTCGTCTTCACTGTCAACGGGGTGGTGCCAGGGGACTGGAGAGTGGCGAATGTTGTGCCCCTGTTCAAAAAAGGGAATAGGGATAACCCCGGGAATTACAGGCCACTTAGTCTTACTTCGGTGGTAGGCAAAGTAATGGAAAGGGTACTGAGGGATAGGATTTACGAGTATCTGGAAAGACACTGCTTGATTAGGGACAGCCAGCACGGATTTGTGAAGGGTCGGTCTTGCCTTACAAGTCTTATTGAATTCTTCGAGGAGGTGACCAAGCATGTGGATGAGGGTAGAGCAGTGGATGTAGTGTACATGGATTTTAGTAAGGCATTTGATAAGGTTCCCCATGGTAGGCTTATGCAGAAAGTCAGGAGGCATGGGATAGAGGGAAATTTGGCCAATTGGATAGAAAACTGGCTAACCGGTTGAAGGCAGAGAGTGGTGGTAGATGGTAAATATTCAGCCTGGATCCCAGTTACAAGTGGAGTTCCGCAGG
Organism: Chiloscyllium punctatum; assembly: GCF_047496795.1. Lineage (NCBI taxonomy): Eukaryota > Metazoa > Chordata > Chondrichthyes > Orectolobiformes > Hemiscylliidae > Chiloscyllium > Chiloscyllium punctatum. The sequence continues at coordinate 4,409,624 of NC_092767.1, read as the reverse complement.
GATCAGTTCTGGGTCCTCTGCTGTTTGTAATTTTTATTAATGACTTAGATGAGGGAGTCGAAGGGTGGGTCAGTAAATTTGCAGATGATACGAAGATAGGTGGAGTTGTGGACAGTGAGGAGGGCTGTTGTCGGCTGCAGAGGGACTTAGATATGATGCAGAGCTGGGCTGAGGAGTGGTAGATGGAGTTCAACCCTGCCAAGTGTGAGGTTGTCCATTTTGGAAGAACAAATAAGAATGCGGAATACAGGGTTAATGGTAGGGTTCTTGGTCAGGTGGAAGAACAGAGGGATCTTGGGGTCTATGTACATAGATCTTTGAAGGTTGCCACTCAGGTGGATAGAGTTTGTAAGAAGGCCTATGGAGTATTATCGTTCATTAGCAGAGGGATTGAATTCAAGAGTCGTGAAGTGATGTTGCAGCTGTACAGGACTTTGGTAAGGCCACAGTTGGAGTACTGTGTGCAGTTCTGGTCGCCTGACTTTAGGAAAGATGTGGAAGCTTTGGAGAGGGTGCAGAGAAGATTTACCAGGATGTTGCCTGGAATGGAGAGTAGGTCGTACGAGGATAGGTTGAGAGTTCTCGGCCTTTTCTCATTGGAAAGGCGAAGGATGAGGGGTGACTTGATAGAGGTTTATAAGATGATCAGAGGAATAGATAGAGTAGACAGTCAGAAACTTTTTCCCCGGGTACAACAGAGTGTACAAGGGGACATAAATTTAAGGTGAAGGGTGGAAGGTATAGGGGAGATGTCAGGGGTAGGTTCTTTACCCAGAGAGTGGTGGGGGCATGGAATGCGCTGCCCGTGGGAGTGGTAGAGTCAGAATCATTGGTGACCTTTAAGCGGCAATTGGATAGGTACATGGATAGGTGCTTAATCTAGGATAGAAGTTCGGCACAACATCGTGGGCCGAAGGGCCTGTTCTGTGCTGTATTGTTCTATGTTCTATGTTCTATGTTCTAATGTGGTCTTCTCTACATTGGGGAAACTAACGGTAGCCTGGGTGACCGCTTCACTGAACATCCAAAGTGTATCTATACAAATGACCCTGAGCATCCAGTTCCCTGCCAGTTTAATACCGCATCCTATTCCCTGGCTAATATCTCTGTGTCAGGCTTGCTACAGTGTTCCAGGAAAAATCTATGCAAACTGGAAGAACAACGCCTCATTTACCGTGTGAGGATCTTACAGCCCTTCAGACTCAAAATCAAGTTCAATAATTTTCGGCCCTGAACTCCCCAATGTCCTCGCCCCCGACCAATAATACACCAGGCCTAGTTCTCACATCGCCTTCCATTACACACCCTCTATGTTTAGCCACTAACAATCTCCATTAACCGCTGTCCAGCCCCTTCTGCATATCAACCAACATTTTCCTAGCTACCATCAGTTCTGAGGAAGGGTCACTCAACCCAAAACGTTAACTGTGATTTCTCTTCACAGATGCTGCCAGACCTACTGAGCTTTAGAAGCAACTTCTGTTTTTGTTTCAATATTTTCATGACAAGTTCTCACAATCCAATACGTCATCGATACTTAGAGCCTTGTCAAACATATGAACTTTGTAATTTTTCATTTAATGTCCATAACAAATTACTCAAGATCCAAGTGAGACAGGGGCTTTGATGTTATCGTTCAGATCAGACAATTTGTCACAGTTCAGAAAGAAAAAGTAATCGAAAGAGCTGGAGCAAAACTCAACAAATCTGGCAGAATTTGAGCAGAGATGCGTAGCATTAACATTTGACTTTTCAGAAATGTCACATCATAATCAATATGTTAACTCTGTTTCTATCTGCAGATACTTCTTCACGTTTTTATTTCGTTTCTCCACCATTTTCAGTTTGTATCTCAGGTTTGCATATCATTATATCTCATGCTTCTTGACAGGTCCATTTGCTGACCTTGGTTATATTTGGACACTGTGGTCCTATTACAGTTGGTGTGTCTGATACACGTGTATTAAGGCCGAAATCTGTTTCTTCTATAAGATTGAAAGAGAAAAAAAAACATGTTTCTGAATATCCTGTAAATCTCAGAAAACCACTTTGTTTTAAAACACTTTTCATTGCAACTGAACTTCATGACATAATAAGAATCGATTTTTGTTGATGGAACAGTCTGTGTCCTTTAGTGAACAAGCTTGTCTCCCCACCACCCCACCCCATAGGCTTTCAATACATATCACAGAATTATTACAGCAAAGGTTGCAGAAACTCAACCCATTGTCTCTTCCAGCTTAGAATGAGCTGTATCTCTTACTGTTATTCTGTATACTGGCAACTGAAAGCATTCTATTCGTGTGACATGGTAACTGCACTGCCTAGGACCATAAGAAACTACAGACGGTTGTGTGCACAGCACAGACCATCACGGAAGGCAACCTTCCATCCATTTATACTTCTTATTGTCACCGAAAGGCTGATAACATTAAAAAAAAATCTCTCCCAAACGGGTAATGATTTCCGACAACCTCTTCCAACAGGAAGAAGATAGTGAGGCTTGAAAACATGGACCAGCATACTCAGGAACACTTTCTTCCCTACCGTAATAAGCCTGATGAATTGACATCTCTAACTTCAAATAATACTGGTCTTGCGAATAGCGATCTTGTTTTGCACATCTCCTGTGCAGTTTAACCTCATATGTCTCACTCTGTTGAAGTACCTCATGAGCTGTGTTTTTTTGTCTACTATCATGTTCCTGCACTACTCACAAAACAAAGCTTTCCATTGTACATTTGACTAAAATAAATCAAATCAAATCAAATAAAACACGTGGACTACAGTGGCTCACGGTCTTCTCAAGAGCAGCTAGAAAAGTGAAGTAATGCTGGCCCAGCCAGTGATACCCATATCCCATTAACGAATGTAAGAAGATGACCACCGTTCAGGGCAGAGAGACAGGGAGATAAAATCACTTTAAACATTGTCTTAGACATATACAGGTTTCCCTTTGTTGAACAATCTTGTCTCGCCCCGCCCCCCCCCCCCACCCCCTCCAAAGGCTTTCAATACATATCACAGAATTATTACAGCAAAGGTTGAGGAAACTCAACCCATTGTCTCTTCCAGCTTAGAATGAGCTGTATCTCTACTGTTATTCTGTATACTGGCAACTGAAAGCATTCTATTCGTGTTACATGGTAACTGCTCTGTGATTTTAAGTACAGTGTTCCTTTTATAAGCCGATATGGTGTAAAGTGAAGAAGTATTCATTTGTATGGGAAAGATTTCAGCAATCTTCATAAAAGTGAAACTCCTCTTTGGATTTCTTTTGATTAGCGAAAGCAGGTCGTAATGTAGGTCATTTGGAAAGGGAAGAGGGGAAAAGCGAACTTTTGAAAAGCAGGGGATACCTGTATTTATATGGGCATGTCATCAGCGAATTTGTAGCTGGCATTGTTTGGAGTTTGGCAACACAACCGTGTGTGGACAGGGAGTACAGTAGGGGGCTGAGGGCACAGCCGTGTGTGTACAATGAGTACAGTAGTGGGCTGAGGGACACAGCCGTGTGCGTACAGGGAGTACAGTAGGGGGCTGAGGGCACAGCTGTGGGTGTACAGGGAGTACAGTAGGGGGCTGAGGACACAGCCGCGTGTGGACAGGGAGTAGAGTAGGGGGCTGAGGGACACAGCCGTGTCTGTACAGGGAGTACAGTAGGGGGCTGAGGGACACAGCCATGTGTGGACAGGGAATACAGTAGGGGGCTGAGGACACAGCCGTGTGTGGACAGGGAATACAGTAGGGGGCTGAGGACACAGCCGTGTGTGGACAGGGAGTACAGTAGTGGGCTGAGGGACACAGCCGTGTGTGGACAGGGAGTACAGTAGGGGCTGAGGAACACAGCCGTGTGTGTACAGGGAGTACAGTAGGGGGCTGAGGACACAGCCGTGTGTGTACAGGGAGTGTAGTAGGGGGCTGAGGGACACAGCCGTGTGTGTACAGGGAGTGTAGTAGGGGGCTGAGGGACACAGCCGTGTGTGTTCAGGGAGTACAGTAGGTGGCTGAGGGACACAGCCGTGTGTGGACAGGGAGTACAGTAGGGGGCTGAGGGACACAGCCGTGTGTGTACAGGGAGTACAGTAGGGGGCTGAGGGCATAGCTGTGGGTGTACAGGGAGTACAGTAGGGGGCTGAGGACACAGCCGTGTGTGTACAGGGAGTAGAGTAGGGGGCTGAGGGACACATCCGTGTGTGTACAGGGAGTACAGTAGGGGGCTGAGGGACACAGCCGTGTGTGTACAGGGAGTACAGTAGGGGGCTGAGGACACAGCCATGTGTGTACAGGGAGTACAGTAGGGGGCTGAGGACACAGCCATGTGTGGACAGGGAGTAGAGTAGGGGGCTGAGGGACACAGCCGTGTGTGGACAGGGAGTACAGTAGGGGGCTAAGGGACACAGCCGTGTGTGTACAGGGAGTACAGTAAGGGGCTGAGGGACACAGACGTGTGTGTACAGGGAGTACAGTAAGGGGCTGAGGGACACAGCCGTGTGTGTACAGGGAGTAGAGTAGGGGGCTGAGGGACACATCCGTGTGTGTACAGGGAGTACAGTAGGGGGCTGAGGGACACAGCCGTGTGTGTACAGGGAGTACAGTAGGGGGCTGAGGACACAGCCATGTGTGTACAGGGAGTACAGTAGGGGGCTGAGGACACAGCCATGTGTGGACAGGGAGTAGAGTAGGGGGCTGAGGGACACAGCCGTGTGTGGACAGGGAGTACAGTAGGGGGCTAAGGGACACAGCCGTGTGTGTACAGGGAGTACAGTAAGGGGCTGAGGGACACAGACGTGTGTGTACAGGGAGTACAGTAAGGGGCTGAGGGACACAGCCGTGTGTGTACAGGGAGTGTAGTAGGGGGCTGAGGGACACAGCCGTGTGTGTTCAGGGAGTACAGTAGGTGGCTGAGGGACACAGCCGTGTGTGGACAGGGAGTACAGTAGGGGGCTGAGGGACACAGCCGTGTGTGTACAGGGAGTACAGTAGGGGGCTGAGGGCACAGCTGTGGGTGTACAGGGAGTACAGTAGGGGGCTGAGGACACAGCCGTGTGTGTACAGGGAGTAGAGTAGGGGGCTGAGGGACACATCCGTGTGTGTACAGGGAGTACAGTAGGGGGCTGAGGGACACAGCCGTGTGTGTACAGGGAGTACAGTAGGGGGCTGATGACACAGCCATGTGTGTACAGGGAGTACAGTAGGGGGCTGAGGACACAGCCATGTGTGGACAGGGAGTAGAGTAGGGGGCTGAGGGACACAGCCGTGTGTGGACAGGGAGTACAGTAGGGGGCTAAGGGACACAGCCGTGTGTGTACAGGGAGTACAGTAAGGGGCTGAGGGACACAGACGTGTGTGTACAGGGAGAACAGTAAGGGGCTGAGGGACACAGCCGTGTGTGTACAGGGAGTACAGTAGGGGGCTGAGTACACAGCCGTGTGTGGACAGGGAGTACAGTAGGGGGCTGAGGGACACAGCCGTGTGTGTACAGGGAGTACAGTAGGGGGCTGAGGGACACAGCTGTGTGTACAGGGAGTACAGTAGGGGGATGAGGGACACAGCCGTGTGTGTACAGGGAGTACAGAAGGGGGCTGAGGACACAGCCGTGTGTGGATAGGGAGTACAGTAGGGGGCTGAGGGACACAGCCGTGTGTGTACAGGGAGTACAGTAGGGGGGTGAGGGACACAGCTGTGTGTACAGTGAGTTCAGTAGGGGGCTGAGGGACACAGCCGTGTGTGTACAGGGAGTACAGTAGGGGGCTGAGGGACACAGCCGTGTGTGTACAGGGAGTACAGTAGGGGGCTGAGGACACAGCCATGTGTGTACAGTGAGTACAGTAGGGGACTGTGGACACAGAAATGTGTGTACAGGGAGTACAGTAGGGAACTGAGGACACAGCCGTGTGTGTGCAGGGAGTAGAGTAGGGGGCTGAGGGACACAGCCGTGTGTGGACAGGGAGTACAGTAGGGGGCTGGGGGACACAGCCGTGTGTGTACAGGGAGTACAGTAGGGGGCTGAGGACACAGCCGTATGTGTACAGGGAGTACAGTAGGGGGCTGAGGGACACAGCCATGTGTGTACAGGGAGTACAGTAGGGGACTGAGGGACACAGCCGTGTGTGTACAGGGAGTACAGTAGGGGGCTGAGGGACACAGCCGTGTGTGTACAGGGAGTACAGCAGGGGGCTGAGGGACACAGCCGTTTGTATACAGGGAGTACAGTAGGGGGCTGAGGGACACAGCCGTGTGTGTACAGGGAGTACAGTATGGGGCTGACGGACACAGACGTGTGTGTACAGGGAGTACAGTAGGGGGGTGAGGGACACAGCTGTGTGTACAGGGAGGTCAGTAGGGGGCTGAGGGACACAGCCGTGTGTGTACAGGGAGTACAGTAGGTGGCTGAGGGACACAGCCGTGTGTGTACAGGGAGTACAGTAGGGGGCTGAGGACACAGCCATGTGTGTACAGTGAGTACAGTAGGGGACTGTGGACACAGAAATGTGTGTACAGGGAGTACAGTAGGGGACTGAGGACACAGCCGTGTGTGTGCAGGGAGTAGAGTAGGGGGCTGAGGGACACGGCCGTGTGTGGACAGGGAGTACAGTAGGGGGCTGGGGGACACAGCCGTGTGTGTACAGGGAGTACAGTAGGGGGCTGAGGACACAGCCGTATGTGTACAGGGAGTACAGTAGGGGGCTGAGGGACACAGCAATGTGTGTACAGGGAGTACAGTAGGGGACTGAGGGACACAGCCGTGTGTGTACAGGGAGTACAGTAGGGGGCTGAGGGACACAGCCGTGTGTGTACAGGGAGTACAGCAGGGGGCTGAGGGACACAGCCGTTTGTATACAGGGAGTACAGTAGGGGGCTGAGGGACACAGCCGTGTGTGTACAGGGAGTACAGTAGGGGTCTGAAGACAGAGCCCTGTGTGTACAGGGAGTACAGTAGGGGGCTGAGGGACACAGCCGTGTGTGGACAGGGAGTACAGTAGGGGGCTGAGGGACACATCAGTGTGTGTACAGGTAGTACAGTATGGGGCTGAGGGACACAGCCGTGTGTCTACAGGGAGTACAGTAAGGGGCTGAGGACACAGCCGTGTGTGTACAGGAAGTACAGTAGGGGGCTGAGGGGCACAGACGTGTATATACAGGGAGTACAGTAAGGGGCTGAGGGACACAGCCGTGTGTGTACAGGGAGTACAGTAGGGAGCTGAGGGACACAGCCGTGTGTGGACAGGGAGTACAGTAGGGGGCTGAGGGACACAGCCGTGTGTGTACAGGGAGTACAGTAGGGGGCTGAGGACACAGCCATGTGTGTACAGGGAGTACAGTAGGGGGCTGAGGACACAGCCATGTGTGGACAGGGAGTAGAGTAGGGGGCTGAGGGACACAGCCGTGTGTGGACAGGGAGTACAGTAGGGGGCTAAGGGACACAGCCGTGTGTGTACAGGGAGTACAGTAAGGGGCTGAGGGACACAGACGTGTGTGTACAGGGAGTACAGTAAGGGGCTGAGGGACACAGCCGTGTGTGTACAGGGAGTAGAGTAGGGGGCTGAGGGACACATCCGTGTGTGTACAGGGAGTACAGTAGGGGGCTGAGGGACACAGCCGTGTGTGTACAGGGAGTACAGTAGGGGGCTGAGGACACAGCCATGTGTGTACAGGGAGTACAGTAGGGGGCTGAGGACACAGCCATGTGTGGACAGGGAGTAGAGTAGGGGGCTGAGGGACACAGCCGTGTGTGGACAGGGAGTACAGTAGGGGGCTAAGGGACACAGCCGTGTGTGTACAGGGAGTACAGTAAGGGGCTGAGGGACACAGACGTGTGTGTACAGGGAGTACAGTAAGGGGCTGAGGGACACAGCCGTGTGTGTACAGGGAGTACAGTACGGGGCTGAGTACACAGCCGTGTGTGGACAGGGAGTACAGTAGGGGGCTGAGGGACACAGCCGTGTGTGTACAGGGAGTACAGTAGGGGGCTGAGGGACACAGCTGTGTGTACAGGGAGTACAGTAGGGGGATGAGGGACACAGCCGCGTGTGGACAGGGAGTAGAGTAGGGGGCTGAGGGACACAGCCGTGTCTGTACAGGGAGTACAGTAGGGGGCTGAGGGACACAGCCGTGTGTGGACAGGGAATACAGTAGGGGGCTGAGGACACAACCGTGTGTGGACGGGGAATACAGTAGGGGGCTGAGGACACAGCCGTGTGTGGACAGGGAGTACAGTAGTGGGCTGAGGGACACAGCCGTGTGTGGACAGGGAGTACAGTAGGGGCTGAGGAACACAGCCGTGTGTGTACAGGGAGTACAGTAGTGTGCTGAGGGACACAGCCGTGTGTGTACAGGGAGTGTAGTAGGGGGCTGAGGGACACAGCCGTGTGTGTACAGGGAGTGTAGTAGGGGGCTGAGGGACACAGCCGTGTGTGTTCAGGGAGTACAGTAGGTGGCTGAGGGACACAGCCGTGTGTGGACAGGGAGTACAGTAGGGGGCTGAGGGACACAGCCGTGTGTGTACAGGGAGTACAGTAGGGGGCTGAGGGCACAGCTGTGGGTGTACAGGGAGTACAGTAGGGGGCTGAGGACACAGCCGTGTGTGTACAGGGAGTAGAGTAGGGGGCTGAGGGACACATCCGTGTGTGTACAGGGAGTACAGTAGGGGGCTGAGGGACACAGCCGTGTGTGTACAGGGAGTACAGTAGGGGGCTGATGACACAGCCATGTGTGTACAGGGAGTACAGTAGGGGGCTGAGGACACAGCCATGTGTGGACAGGGAGTAGAGTAGGGGGCTGAGGGACACAGCCGTGTGTGGACAGGGAGTACAGTAGGGGGCTAAGGGACACAGCCGTGTGTGTACAGGGAGTACAGTAAGGGGCTGAGGGACACAGACGTGTGTGTACAGGGAGAACAGTAAGGGGCTGAGGGACACAGCCGTGTGTGTACAGGGAGTACAGTAGGGGGCTGAGTACACAGCCGTGTGTGGACAGGGAGTACAGTAGGGGGCTGAGGGACACAGCCGTGTGTGTACAGGGAGTACAGTAGGGGGCTGAGGGACACAGCTGTGTGTACAGGGAGTACAGTAGGGGGATGAGGGACACAGCCGTGTGTGTACAGGGAGTACAGAAGGGGGCTGAGGACACAGCCGTGTGTGGATAGGGAGTACAGTAGGGGGCTGAGGGACACAGCCGTGTGTGTACAGGGAGTACAGTAGGGGGGTGAGGGACACAGCTGTGTGTACAGTGAGTTCAGTAGGGGGCTGAGGGACACAGCCGTGTGTGTACAGGGAGTACAGTAGGGGGCTGAGGGACACAGCCGTGTGTGTACAGGGAGTACAGTAGGGGGCTGAGGACACAGCCATGTGTGTACAGTGAGTACAGTAGGGGACTGTGGACACAGAAATGTGTGTACAGGGAGTACAGTAGGGGACTGAGGACACAGCCGTGTGTGTGCAGGGAGTAGAGTAGGGGGCTGAGGGACACAGCCGTGTGTGGACAGGGAGTACAGTAGGGGGCTGGGGGACACAGCCGTGTGTGTACAGGGAGTACAGTAGGGGGCTGAGGACACAGCCGTATGTGTACAGGGAGTACAGTAGGGGGCTGAGGGACACAGCCATGTGTGTACAGGGAGTACAGTAGGGGACTGAGGGACACAGCCGTGTGTGTACAGGGAGTACAGTAGGGGGCTGAGGGACACAGCCGTGTGTGTACAGGGAGTACAGCAGGGGGCTGAGGGACACAGCCGTTTGTATACAGGGAGTACAGTAGGGGGCTGAGGGACACAGCCGTGTGTGTACAGGGAGTACAGTAGGGGTCTGAAGACAGAGCCCTGTGTGTACAGGGAGTACAGTAGGGGGCTGAGGGACACAGCCGTGTGTGGACAGGGAGTACAGTAGGGGGCTGAGGGACACATCAGTGTGTGTACAGGTAGTACAGTATGGGGCTGACGGACACAGACGTGTGTGTACAGGGAGTACAGTAGGGGGCTGAGGACACAGCTCTGTGTGTACAGGGAGTACAGTAGGGGGCTGAGGGACACAGCCGTGTGTATACAGGGAGTACAGTAAGGGGCTGAGGACACAGCCGTGTGTGTACAGGAAGTACAGTAGGGGGCTGAGGGGCACAGACGTGTATATACAGGGAGTACAGTAAGGGGCTGAGGGACACAGACGTGTGTGTACAGGGAGTACAGTAGGGAGCTGAGGGACACAGCCGTGTGTGGACAGGGAGCACAGAAGTGGGCTGAGGACACAGCTGTGTGTGTACAGGGAGTACAGTAGGGGGCTGAGGGACACAGCTGTGTGTGTACAGGGAGTACAGTAGGGGGCTGAGGTACACAGCCGTGTGTGTACAGGGAGTACAGTAGGGGACTGAGGGACACAGCTGTGTGTGTACAGGGAGTAGAGTAGGGGGCTGAGGGACACAGCTGTGTGTGTACAGGGAGTACAGTAGGGGGCTGAGGGACACAGCCGTGTGTGTACAGGGAGTACAGTAGGGGGCTGAGGACACAGCCGTGTGTGTACAGGGAGTACAGTAGGGGTCTGAGTACTCAGCCGTGTGTGCACAGGGAGTACAGTAGAGGTCTGAGGGACACATCCGTGCGCGTACAGGGAGTACAGTAGGGGGCTGAGGGCACAGCTGTGGGTGTACAGGGAGTACAGTAGGGGGCTGAGGACACAGCCGCGTGTGGACAGGGAGTAGAGTAGGGGGCTGAGGGACACAGCCGTGTCTGTACAGGGAGTACAGTAGGGGGCTGAGGGACACAGCCGTGTGTGGACAGGGAATACAGTAGGGGGCTGAGGACACAGCCGTGTGTGGACAGGGAATACAGTAGGGGGCTGAAGACACAGCCGTGTGTGGACAGGGAGTACAGTAGTGGGCTGAGGGACACAGCCGTGTGTGGACAGGGAGTACAGTAGGGGCTGAGGAACACAGCCGTGTGTGTACAGGGAGTACAGTAGGGGGCTGAGGACACAGCCGTGTGTGTACAGGGAGTGTAGTAGGGGGCTGAGGGACACAGCCGTGTGTGTACAGGGAGTGTAGTAGGGGGCTGAGGGATACAGCCGTGTGTGTTCAGGGAGTACAGTAGGTGGCTGAGGGACACAGCCGTGTGTGGACAGGGAGTACAGTAGGGGGATGAGGGACACAGCCGTGTGTGTACAGGGAGTACAGTAGGGGGCTGAGGGCATAGCTGTGGGTGTACAGGGAGTACAGTAGGGGGCTGAGGACACAGCCGTGTGTGTACAGGGAGTAGAGTAGGTGGCTGAGGGACACATCCGTGTGTGTACAGGGAGTACAGTAGGGGGCTGAGGGACACAGCCGTGTGTGTACAGGGAGTACAGTAGGGGGCTGAGGACACAGCCATGTGTGTACAGGGAGTACAGTAGGGGGCTGAGGACACAGCCATGTGTGGACAGGGAGTAGAGTAGGGGGCTGAGGGACACAGCCGTGTGTGGACAGGGAGTACAGTAGGGGGCTAAGGGACACAGCCGTGTGTGTACAGGGAGTACAGTAAGGGGCTGAGGGACACAGACGTGTGTGTACAGGGAGTACAGTAAGGGGCTGAGGGACACAGCCGTGTGTGTACAGGGAGTACAGTACGGGGCTGAGTACACAGCCGTGTGTGGACAGGGAGTACAGTAGGGGGCTGAGGGACACAGCCGTGTGTGTACAGGGAGTACAGTAGGGGGCTGAAGGACACAGCTGTGTGTACAGGGAGTACAGTAGGGGGATGAGGGACACAGCCGCGTGTGGACAGGGAGTAGAGTAGGGGGCTGAGGGACACAGCCGTGTCTGTACAGGGAGTACAGTAGGGGGCTGAGGGACACAGCCGTGTGTGGACAGGGAATACAGTAGGGGGCTGAGGACACAGCCGTGTGTGGACGGGGAATACAGTAGGGGGCTGAGGACACAGCCGTGTGTGGACAGGGAGTACAGTAGTGGGCTGAGGGACACAGCCGTGTGTGGACAGGGAGTACAGTAGGGGCTGAGGAACACAGCCGTGTGTGTACAGGGAGTACAGTAGGGGGCTGAGGACACAGCCGTGTGTGTACAGGGAGTGTAGTAGGGGGCTGAGGGACACAGCCGTGTGTGTACAGGGAGTGTAGTAGGGGGCTGAGGGACACAGCCGTGTGTGTTCAGGGAGTACAGTAGGTGGCTGAGGGACACAGCCGTGTGTGGACAGGGAGTACAGTAGGGGGCTGAGGGACACAGCCGTGTGTGTACAGGGAGTACAGTAGGGGGCTGAGGACACAGCCGTGTGTGTACAGGGAGTAGAGTAGGGGGCTGAGGGACACATCCGTGTGTGTATAGGGAGTACAGTAGGGGGCTGAGGGACACAGCCGTGTGTGTACAGGGAGTACAGTAGGGGGCTGATGACACAGCCGTGTGTGTACAGGGAGTAGAGTAGGGGGCTGAGGGACACATCCGTGTGTGTACAGGGAGTACAGTAGGGGGCTGAGGGACACAGCCGTGTGTGTACAGGGAGTACAGTAGGGGGCTGATGACACAGCCATGTGTGTACAGGAAGTACAGTAGGGGGCTGACGACACAGCCATGTGTGGACAGGGAGTACAGTAGGGGGCTGAGGGACACAGCCATGTGTGTACAGGGAGTACAGTAGGGGACTGAGGGACACAGCCGTGTGTGTACAGGGAGTACAGTAGGGGGCTGAGGGACACAGCCGTGTGTGTACAGGGAGAACAGTAAGGGGCTGAGGGACACAGCTGTGTGTGTACAGGGAGTACAGTAGGGTGCTGAGTACACAGCCGTGTGTGGACAGGGAGTACAGTAGGGGGCTGAGGGACACAGCCGTGTGTGTACAGGGAGTACAGTAGGGGGCTGAGGGACACAGCTGTGTGTACAGGGAGTACAGTAGGGGGATGAGGGACACAGCCGTGTGTGTACAGGGAGTACAGAAGGGGGTTGAGGACACAGCCGTGTGTGGACAGGGAGTACAGTAGGGGGCTGAGGGACACAGCCGTGTGTGTACAGGGAGTACAGTAGGGGGGTGAGGGACACAGCTGTGTGTACAGGGAGTTCAGTAGGGGGCTGAGGGACACAGCCGTGTGTGTACAGGGAGTACAGTAGGTGGCTGAGGGACACAGCCGTTTGTGTACAGGGAGTACAGTAGGGGGCTGAGGACACAGCCATGTGTGTACAGTGAGTACAGTAGGGGACTGTGGACACAGAAATGTGTGTACAGGGAGTACAGTAGGGGACTGAGGACACAGCCGTGTGTGTGCAGGGAGTAGAGTAGGGGGCTGAGGGACACGGCCGTGTGTGGACAGGGAGTACAGTAGGGGGCTGGGGGACACAGCCGTGTGTGTACAGGGAGTACAGTAGGGGGCTGAGGACACAGCCGTATGTGTACAGGGAGTACAGTAGGGGGCTGAGGGACACAGCAATGTGTGTACAGGGAGTACAGTAGGGGACTGAGGGACACAGCCGTGTGTGTACAGGGAGTACAGTAGGGGGCTGAGGGACACAGCCGTGTGTGTACAGGGAGTACAGCAGGGGGCTGAGGGACACAGCCGTTTGTATACAGGGAGTACAGTAGGGGGCTGAGGGACACAGCCGTGTGTGTACAGGGAGTACAGTAGGGGTCTGAAGACAGAGCCCTGTGTGTACAGGGAGTACAGTAGGGGGCTGAGGGACACAGCCGTGTGTGGACAGGGAGTACAGTAGGGGGCTGAGGGACACATCAGTGTGTGTACAGGTAGTACAGTATGGGGCTGAGGGACACAGCCGTGTGTCTACAGGGAGTACAGTAAGGGGCTGAGGACACAGCCGTGTGTGTACAGGAAGTACAGTAGGGGGCTGAGGGGCACAGACGTGTATATACAGGGAGTACAGTAAGGGGCTGAGGGACACAGCCGTGTGTGTACAGGGAGTACAGTAGGGAGCTGAGGGACACAGCCGTGTGTGGACAGGGAGTACAGTAGGGGGCTGAGGGACACAGCCGTGTGTGTACAGGGAGTACAGTAGGGGGCTGAGGACACAGCCATGTGTGTACAGGGAGTACAGTAGGGGGCTGAGGACACAGCCATGTGTGGACAGGGAGTAGAGTAGGGGGCTGAGGGACACAGCCGTGTGTGGACAGGGAGTACAGTAGGGGGCTAAGGGACACAGCCGTGTGTGTACAGGGAGTACAGTAAGGGGCTGAGGGACACAGACGTGTGTGTACAGGGAGTACAGTAAGGGGCTGAGGGACACAGCCGTGTGTGTACAGGGAGTAGAGTAGGGGGCTGAGGGACACATCCGTGTGTGTACAGGGAGTACAGTAGGGGGCTGAGGGACACAGCCGTGTGTGTACAGGGAGTACAGTAGGGGGCTGAGGACACAGCCATGTGTGTACAGGGAGTACAGTAGGGGGCTGAGGACACAGCCATGTGTGGACAGGGAGTAGAGTAGGGGGCTGAGGGACACAGCCGTGTGTGGACAGGGAGTACAGTAGGGGGCTAAGGGACACAGCCGTGTGTGTACAGGGAGTACAGTAAGGGGCTGAGGGACACAGACGTGTGTGTACAGGGAGTACAGTAAGGGGCTGAGGGACACAGCCGTGTGTGTACAGGGAGTACAGTACGGGGCTGAGTACACAGCCGTGTGTGGACAGGGAGTACAGTAGGGGGCTGAGGGACACAGCCGTGTGTGTACAGGGAGTACAGTAGGGGGCTGAGGGACACAGCTGTGTGCACAGGGAGTACAGTAGGGGGATGAGGGACACAGCCGCGTGTGGACAGGGAGTAGAGTAGGGGGCTGAGGGACACAGCCGTGTCTGTACAGGGAGTACAGTAGGGGGCTGAGGGACACAGCCGTGTGTGGACAGGGAATACAGTAGGGGGCTGAGGACACAACCGTGTGTGGACGGGGAATACAGTAGGGGGCTGAGGACACAGCCGTGTGTGGACAGGGAGTACAGTAGTGGGCTGAGGGACACAGCCGTGTGTGGACAGGGAGTACAGTAGGGGCTGAGGAACACAGCCGTGTGTGTACAGGGAGTACAGTAGTGTGCTGAGGGACACAGCCGTGTGTGTACAGGGAGTGTAGTAGGGGGCTGAGGGACACAGCCGTGTGTGTACAGGGAGTGTAGTAGGGGGCTGAGGGACACAGCCGTGTGTGTTCAGGGAGTACAGTAGGTGGCTGAGGGACACAGCCGTGTGTGGACAGGGAGTACAGTAGGGGGCTGAGGGACACAGCCGTGTGTGTACAGGGAGTACAGTAGGGGGCTGAGGGCACAGCTGTGGGTGTACAGGGAGTACAGTAGGGGGCTGAGGACACAGCCGTGTGTGTACAGGGAGTAGAGTAGGGGGCTGAGGGACACATCCGTGTGTGTACAGGGAGTACAGTAGGGGGCTGAGGGACACAGCCGTGTGTGTACAGGGAGTACAGTAGGGGGCTGATGACACAGCCATGTGTGTACAGGGAGTACAGTAGGGGGCTGAGGACACAGCCATGTGTGGACAGGGAGTAGAGTAGGGGGCTGAGGGACACAGCCGTGTGTGGACAGGGAGTACAGTAGGGGGCTAAGGGACACAGCCGTGTGTGTACAGGGAGTACAGTAAGGGGCTGAGGGACACAGACGTGTGTGTACAGGGAGAACAGTAAGGGGCTGAGGGACACAGCCGTGTGTGTACAGGGAGTACAGTACGGGGCTGAGTACACAGCCGTGTGTGGACAGGGAGTACAGTAGGGGGCTGAGGGACACAGCCGTGTGTGTACAGGGAGTACAGTAGGGGGCTAAGGGACACAGCTGTGTGTACAGGGAGTACAGTAGGGGGATGAGGGACACAGCCGTGTGTGTACAGGGAGTACAGAAGGGGGCTGAGGACACAGCCGTGTGTGGATAGGGAGTACAGTAGGGGGCTGAGGGACACAGCCGTGTGTGTACAGGGAGTACAGTAGGGGGGTGAGGGACACAGCTGTGTGTACAGTGAGTTCAGTAGGGGGCTGAGGGACACAGCCGTGTGTGTACAGGGAGTACAGTAGGGGGCTGAGGGACACAGCCGTGTGTGTACAGGGAGTACAGTAGGGGGCTGAGGGCACAGCCATGTGTGTACAGTGAGTACAGTAGGGGACTGTGGACACAGAAATGTGTGTACAGGGAGTACAGTAGGGGACTGAGGACACAGCCGTGTGTGTGCAGGGAGTAGAGTAGGGGGCTGAGGGACACAGCCGTGTGTGGACAGGGAGTACAGTAGGGGGCTGGGGGACACAGCCGTGTGTGTACAGGGAGTACAGTAGGGGGCTGAGGACACAGCCGTATGTGTACAGGGAGTACAGTAGGGGGCTGAGGGACACAGCCATGTGTGTACAGGGAGTACAGTAGGGGACTGAGGGACACAGCCGTGTGTGTACAGGGAGTACAGTAGGGGGCTGAGGGACACAGCCGTGTGTGTACAGGGAGTACAGCAGGGGGCTGAGGGACACAGCCGTTTGTATACAGGGAGTACAGTAGGGGGCTGAGGGACACAGCCGTGTGTGTACAGGGAGTACAGTAGGGGTCTGAAGACAGAGCCCTGTGTGTACAGGGAGTACAGTAGGGGGCTGAGGGACACAGCCGTGTGTGGACAGGGAGTACAGTAGGGGGCTGAGGGACACATCAGTGTGTGTACAGGTAGTACAGTATGGGGCTGACGGACACAGACGTGTGTGTACAGGGAGTACAGTAGGGGGCTGAGGACACAGCTCTGTGTGTACAGGGAGTACAGTAGGGGGCTGAGGGACACAGCCGTGTGTATACAGGGAGTACAGTAAGGGGCTGAGGACACAGCCGTGTGTGTACAGGAAGTACAGTAGGGGGCTGAGGGGCACAGACGTGTATATACAGGGAGTACAGTAAGGGGCTGAGGGACACAGACGTGTGTGTACAGGGAGTACAGTAGGGAGCTGAGGGACACAGCCGTGTGTGGACAGGGAGCACAGAAGTGGGCTGAGGACACAGCTGTGTGTGTACAGGGAGTACAGTAGGGGGCTGAGGGACACAGCTGTGTGTGTACAGGGAGTACAGTAGGGGGCTGAGGTACACAGCCGTGTGTGTACAGGGAGTACAGTAGGGGACTGAGGGACACAGCTGTGTGTGTACAGGGAGTAGAGTAGGGGGCTGAGGGACACAGCTGTGTGTGTACAGGGAGTACAGTAGGGGGCTGAGGGACACAGCCGTGTGTGTACAGGGAGTACAGTAGGGGGCTGAGGACACAGCCGTGTGTGTACAGGGAGTACAGTAGGGGTCTGAGTACTCAGCCGTGTGTGCACAGGGAGTACAGTAGAGGTCTGAGGGACACATCCGTGTGCGTACAGGGAGTACAGTAGGGGGCTGAGGGCACAGCTGTGGGTGTACAGGGAGTACAGTAGGGGGCTGAGGACACAGCCGCGTGTGGACAGGGAGTAGAGTAGGGGGCTGAGGGACACAGCCGTGTCTGTACAGGGAGTACAGTAGGGGGCTGAGGGACACAGCCGTGTGTGGACAGGGAATACAGTAGGGGGCTGAGGACACAGCCGTGTGTGGACAGGGAATACAGTAGGGGGCTGAGGACACAGCCGTGTGTGGACAGGGAGTACAGTAGTGGGCTGAGGGACACAGCCGTGTGTGGACAGGGAGTACAGTAGGGGCTGAGGAACACAGCCGTGTGTGTACAGGGAGTACAGTAGGGGGCTGAGGACACAGCCGTGTGTGTACAGGGAGTGTAGTAGGGGGCTGAGGGACACAGCCGTGTGTGTACAGGGAGTGTAGTAGGGGGCTGAGGGACACAGCCGTGTGTGTTCAGGGAGTACAGTAGGTGGCTGAGGGACACAGCCGTGTGTGTACAGGGAGTACAGTAGGGGGCTGAGGGACACAGCCGTGTGTGTACAGGGAGTACAGTAGGGGGCTGAGGGCATAGCTGTGGGTGTACAGGGAGTACAGTAGGGGGCTGAGGACACAGCCGTGTGTGTACAGGGAGTAGAGTAGGGGGCTGAGGGACACATCCGTGTGTTTACAGGGAGTACAGTAGGGGGCTGAGGGACACAGCCGTGTGTGTACAGGGAGTACAGTAGGGGGCTGAGGACACAGCCATGCGTGTACAGGGAGTACAGTAGGGGGCTGAGGACACAGCCATGTGTGGACAGGGAGTAGAGTAGGGGGCTGAGGGACACAGCCGTGTGTGGACAGGGAGTACAGTAGGGGGCTAAGGGACACAGCCGTGTGTGTACAGGGAGTACAGTAAGGGGCTGAGGGACACAGACGTGTGTGTACAGGGAGTACAGTAAGGGGCTGAGGGACACAGCCGTGTGTGTACAGGGAGTACAGTACGGGGCTGAGTACACAGCCGTGTGTGGACAGGGAGTACAGTAGGGGGCTGAGGGACACAGCCGTGTGTGTACAGGGAGTACAGTAGGGGGCTGAAGGACACAGCTGTGTGTACAGGGAGTACAGTAGGGGGATGAGGGACACAGCCGCGTGTGGACAGGGAGTAGAGTAGGGGGCTGAGGGACACAGCCGTGTCTGTACAGGGAGTACAGTAGGGGGCTGAGGGACACAGCCGTGTGTGGACAGGGAATACAGTAGGGGGCTGAGGACACAGCCGTGTGTGGACGGGGAATACAGTAGGGGGCTGAGGACACAGCCGTGTGTGGACAGGGAGTACAGTAGTGGGCTGAGGGACACAGCCGTGTGTGGACAGGGAGTACAGTAGGGGCTGAGGAACACAGCCGTGTGTGTACAGGGAGTACAGTAGGGGGCTGAGGACGCAGCCGTGTGTGTACAGGGAGTGTAGTAGGGGGCTGAGGGACACAGCCGTGTGTGTACAGGGAGTGTAGTAGGGGGCTGAGGGACACAGCCGTGTGTGTTCAGGGAGTACAGTAGGTGGCTGAGGGACACAGCCGTGTGTGGACAGGGAGTACAGTAGGGGGCTGAGGGACACAGCCGTGTGTGTACAGGGAGTACAGTAGGGGGCTGAGGACACAGCCGTGTGTGTACAGGGAGTAGAGTAGGGGGCTGAGGGACACATCCGTGTGTGTATAGGGAGTACAGTAGGGGGCTGAGGGACACATCCGTGTGTGTACAGGGAGTACAGTAGGGGGCTGATGACACAGCCGTGTGTGTACAGGGAGTAGAGTAGGGGGCTGAGGGACACATCCGTGTGTGTACAGGGAGTACAGTAGGGGGCTGAGGGACACAGCCGTGTGTGTACAGGGAGTACAGTAGGGGGCTGATGACACAGCCATGTGTGTACAGGGAGTACAGTAGGGGGCTGAGGACACAGCCATGTGTGGACAGGGAGTAGAGTAGGGGGCTGAGGGACACAGCCGTGTGTGGACAGGGAGTACAGTAGGGGGCTAAGGGACACAGCCGTGTGTGTACAGGGAGTACAGTAAGGGGCTGAGGGACACAGACGTGTGTGTACAGGGAGAACAGTAAGGGGCTGAGGGACACAGCTGTGTGTGTACAGGGAGTACAGTAGGGTGCTGAGTACACAGCCGTGTGTGGACAGGGAGTACAGTAGGGGGCTGAGGGACACAGCCGTGTGTGTACAGGGAGTACAGTAGGGGGCTGAGGGACACAGCTGTGTGTACAGGAAGTACAGTAGGGGGATGAGGGACACAGCCGTGTGTGTACAGGGAGTACAGAAGGGGGCTGAGGACACAGCCGTGTGTGGACAGGGAGTACAGTAGGGGGCTGAGGGACACAGCCGTGTGTGTACAGGGAGTACAGTAGGGGGGTGAGGGACACAGCAGTGTGTACAGGGAGTTCAGTAGGGGGCTGAGGGACACAGCCGTGTGTGTACAGGGAGTACAGTAGGTGGCTGAGGGACACAGCCGTGTGTGTACAGGGAGTACAGTAGGGGGCTGAGGACACAGCCATGTGTGTACAGTGAGTACAGTAGGGGACTGTGGACACAGAAATGTGTGTACAGGGAGTACAGTAGGGGACTGAGGACAAAGCCGTGTGTGTGCAGGGAGTAGAGTAGGGGGCTGAGGGACACGGCCGTGTGTGGACAGGGAGTACAGTAGGGGGCTGGGGGACACAGCCGTGTGTGTACAGGGAGTACAGTAGGGGGCTGAGGACACAGCCGTATGTGTACAGGGAGTACAGTAGGGGGCTGAGGGACACAGCAATGTGTGTACAGGGAGTACAGTAGGGGACTGAGGGACACAGCCGTGTGTGTACAGGGAGTACAGTAGGGGGCTGAGGGACACAGCCGTGTGTGAACAGGGAGTACAGCAGGGGGCTGAGGGACACAGCCGTTTGTATACAGGGAGTACAGTAGGGGGCTGAGGGACACAGCCGTGTGTGTACAGGGAGTACAGTAGGGGTCTGAAGACAGAGCCCTGTGTGTACAGGGAGTACAGTAGGGGGCTGAGGGACACAGCCGTGTGTGGACAGGGAGTACAGTAGGGGGCTGAGGGACACATCAGTGTGTGTACAGGTAGTACAGTATGGGGCTGAGGGACACAGCCGTGTGTCTACAGGGAGTACAGTAAGGGGCTGAGGACACAGCCGTGTGTGTACAGGAAGTACAGTAGGGGGCTGAGGGGCACAGACGTGTATATACAGGGAGTACAGTAAGGGGCTGAGGGACACAGCCGTGTGTGTACAGGGAGTACAGTAGGGAGCTGAGGGACACAGCCGTGTGTGGACAGGGAGCACAGTAGTGGGCTGAGGACACAGCTGTGTGTGTACAGGGAGTACAGTAGGGGGCTGAGGACACAGCCGCGTGTGGACAGGGAGTAGAGTAGGGGGCTGAGGGACACAGCCGTGTCTGTACAGGGAGTACAGTAGGGGGCTGAGGGACACAGCCGTGTGTGGACAGGGAATACAGTAGGGGGCTGAGGACACAGCCGTGTGTGGACAGGGAATACAGTAGGGGGCTGAGGACACAGCCGTGTGTGGACAGGGAGTACAGTAAGGGGCTGAGGGACACAGCCGTGTGTGGACAGGGAGTACAGTAGGGGCTGAGGAACACAGCCGTGTGTGTACAGGGAGTACAGTAGGGGGCTGAGGACACAGCCGTGTGTGTACAGGGAGTACAGTAGGTGGCTGAGGGACACAGCCGTGTGTGGACAGGGAGTACAGTAGGGGGATGAGGGACACAGCCGTGTGTGTACAGGGAGTACAGTAGGGGGCTGAGGGCATAGCTGTGGGTGTACAGGGAGTACAGTAGGGGGCTGAGGACACAGCCGTGTGTGTACAGGGAGTAGAGTAGGGGGCTGAGGGACACATCCGTGTGTGTACAGGGAGTACAGTAGGGGGCTGAGGGACACAGCCGTGTGTGTACAGGGAGTACAGTAGGGGGCTGAGGACACAGCCATGTGTGTACAGGGAGTACAGTAGGGGGCTGAGGACACAGCCATGTGTGGACAGGGAGTAGAGTAGGGGGCTGAGGGACACAGCCGTGTGTGGACAGGGAGTACAGTAGGGGGCTAAGGGACACAGCCGTGTGTGTACAGGGAGTACAGTAAGGGGCTGAGGGACACAGACGTGTGTGTACAGGGAGTACAGTAAGGGGCTGAGGGACACAGCCGTGTGTGTACAGGGAGTACAGTACGGGGCTGAGTACACAGCCGTGTGTGGACAGGGAGTACAGTAGGGGGCTGAGGGACACAGCCGTGTGTGTACAGGGAGTACAGTAGGGGGCTGAAGGACACAGCTGTGTGTACAGGGAGTACAGTAGGGGGATGAGGGACACAGCCGCGTGTGGACAGGGAGTAGAGTAGGGGGCTGAGGGACACAGCCGTGTCTGTACAGGGAGTACAGTAGGGGGCTGAGGGACACAGCCGTGTGTGGACAGGGAATACAGTAGGGGGCTGAGGACACAGCCGTGTGTGGACGGGGAATACAGTAGGGGGCTGAGGACACAGCCGTGTGTGGACAGGGAGTACAGTAGTGGGCTGAGGGACACAGCCGTGTGTGGACAGGGAGTACAGTAGGGGCTGAGGAACACAGCCGTGTGTGTACAGGGAGTACAGTAGGGGGCTGAGGACACAGCCGTGTGTGTACAGGGAGTGTAGTAGGGGGCTGAGGGACACAGCCGTGTGTGTACAGGGAGTGTAGTAGGGGGCTGAGGGACACAGCCGTGTGTGTTCAGGGAGTACAGTAGGTGGCTGAGGGACACAGCCGTGTGTGGACAGGGAGTACAGTAGGGGGCTGAGGGACACAGCCGTGTGTGTACAGGGAGTACAGTAGGGGGCTGAGGACACAGCCGTGTGTGTACAGGGAGTAGAGTAGGGGGCTGAGGGACACATCCGTGTGTGTATAGGGAGTACAGTAGGGGGCTGAGGGACACAGCCGTGTGTGTACAGGGAGTACAGTAGGGGGCTGATGACACAGCCGTGTGTGTACAGGGAGTAGAGTAGGGGGCTGAGGGACACATCCGTGTGTGTACAGGGAGTACAGTAGGGGGCTGAGGGACACAGCCGTGTGTGTACAGGGAGTACAGTAGGGGGCTGATGACACAGCCATGTGTGTACAGGGAGTACAGTAGGGGGCTGAGGACACAGCCATGTGTGGACAGGGAGTAGAGTAGGGGGCTGAGGGACACAGCCGTGTGTCGACAGGGAGTACAGTAGGGGGCTAAGGGACACAGCCGTGTGTGTACAGGGAGTACAGTAAGGGGCTGAGGGACACAGACGTGTGTGTACAGGGAGAACAGTAAGGGGCTGAGGGACACAGCTGTGTGTGTACAGGGAGTACAGTAGGGTGCTGAGTACACAGCCGTGTGTGGACAGGGAGTACAGTAGGGGGCTGAGGGACACAGCCGTGTGTGTACAGGGAGTACAGTAGGGGGCTGAGGGACACAGCTGTGTGTACAGGGAGTACAGTAGGGGGATGAGGGACACAGCCGTGTGTGTACAGGGAGTACAGAAGGGGGCTGAGGACACAGCCGTGTGTGGACAGGGAGTACAGTAGGGGGCTGAGGGACACAGCCGTGTGTGTACAGGGAGTACAGTAGGGGGGTGAGGGACACAGCTGTGTGTACAGGGAGTTCAGTAGGGGGCTGAGGGACACAGCCGTGTGTGTACAGGGAGTACAGTAGGTGGCTGAGGGACACAGCCGTGTGTGTACAGGGAGTACAGTAGGGGGCTGAGGACACAGCCATGTGTGTACAGTGAGTACAGTAGGGGACTGTGGACACAGAAATGTGTGTACAGGGAGTACAGTAGGGGACTGAGGACACAGCCGTGTGTGTGCAGGGAGTAGAGTAGGGGGCTGAGGGACACGGCCGTGTGTGGACAGGGAGTACAGTAGGGGGCTGGGGGACACAGCCGTGTGTGTACAGGGAGTACAGTAGGGGGCTGAGGACACAGCCGTATGTGTACAGGGAGTACAGTAGGGGGCTGAGGGACACAGCAATGTGTGTACAGGGAGTACAGTAGGGGACTGAGGGACACAGCCGTGTGTGTACAGGGAGTACAGTAGGGGGCTGAGGGACACAGCCGTGTGTGAACAGGGAGTACAGCAGGGGGCTGAGGGACACAGCCGTTTGTATACAGGGAGTACAGTAGGGGGCTGAGGGACACAGCCGTGTGTGTACAGGGAGTACAGTAGGGGTCTGAAGACAGAGCCCTGTGTGTACAGGGAGTACAGTAGGGGGCTGAGGGACACAGCCGTGTGTGGACAGGGAGTACAGTAGGGGGCTGAGGGACACATCAGTGTGTGTACAGGTAGTACAGTATGGGGCTGAGGGACACAGCCGTGTGTCTACAGGGAGTACAGTAAGGGGCTGAGGACACAGCCGTGTGTGTACAGGAAGTACAGTAGGGGGCTGAGGGGCACAGACGTGTATATACAGGGAGTACAGTAAGGGGCTGAGGGACACAGCCGTGTGTGTACAGGGAGTACAGTAGGGAGCTGAGGGACACAGCCGTGTGTGGACAGGGAGCACAGTAGTGGGCTGAGGACACAGCTGTGTGTGTACAGGGAGTACAGTAGGGGGCTGAGGGACACAGCTGTGTGTGTACAGGGAGTACAGTAGGGGGCTGATGTACACAGCCGTGTGTGTACAGGGAGTACAGTAGGGGACTGAGGGACACAGCTGTGTGTGTACAGGGAGTAGAGTAGGGGGCTGAGGGACACAGCTGTGTGTGTACAGGGAGTACAGTAGGGGGCTGAGGGACACAGCCGTGTGTGTACAGGGAGTACAGTAGGGGGCTGAGGACACAGCCGTGTGTGTACAGGGAGTACAGTAGGGGTCTGAGTACTCAGCCGTGTGTGCACAGGGAGTACAGTAGAGGTCTGAGGGACACATCCGTGTGTGTACAGGGAGTACAGTAGGTGGCTGAGGACACAGCCGTGTGTGTACAGGTAGTAGAGTAGGGGGCTGAGGGACACAGCCGTGTATGTACAGGGAGTACAGTAGGGGGCTGAGGGACACAGCCGTGTGTGTACCGGGAGTACAGTAGGGGGCTGAGGACACAGCCATGTGTGTACAGTGAGTACAGTAGGGGACTGTGGACACAGTCTTGTGTGTACAGGGAGTACAGTAGGGGACTGAGGACACAGCCGTGTGTGTGCAGGGAGTACAGTAGGTGGCTGAGGACACAGCTGTGTTTGTACAGGTAGTAGAGTAGGTGGCTGAGGGACACAGCCGTGTATGTACAGGGAGTACAGTAGGGGGCTGAGGGACACAGCCGTGTGTGTACCGGGAGTACAGTAGGGGGCTGAGGACACAGCCATGTGTGTACAGTGAGTACAGTAGGGGACTGTGGACACAGCCTTGTGTGTGCAGGGAGTACAGTAGGGGACTGAGGACACAGCCGTGTGTGTGCAGGGAGTAGAGTAGGGGGCTGAGGGACACAGCCGTGTGTGGACAGGGAGTACAGTAGGGGGCTGAGGGACACTGCCGTGTGTGTACAGGGAGTACAGTAGGGGGCTGCGAGACACAGCCGTGTGTTTACAGGGAGTACAGTAGGGGACTGAGGGACACAGCTGTGTGTGTACAGGGAGTACTGTAGGGGGCTGAGGGTCACAGCCGTGTGTGTACAGGGAGTACAGCAGGGGGCTGAGCGACACAGCCGTGTGTGTACAGGGAGTACAGTAGGGGGCTGAGGGACACATCCGTGTCTGTACAGGGAGTACAGTAGGGGTCTGAAGACAGAGCCGTGGGTGGACAGGGAGTGCAGTAGGGGGCTGAGGGACACATCCGTGTGTGTACAGGGAGTACAGTAAGGGGCTGAGGGACACAGCCGTGTGTGTACAGGGAGTAGAGTAGGGGGCTGAGGACACAGCTCTGTGTGTACAGGGAGTACAGTAGGGGGCAGAGGGACACAGCCGTGTGTATACAGGGAGTACAGTAAGGGGCTGAGGACACAGCTGTGTGTGTACAGGAAGTACAGTAGGGGGCTGAGGGACACAGCCCTGTGTGTACAGGGAGTACAGTAGGGGCCTGAGGACATAGCCGTGTGTATACAGGAAGTACAGTGAGGGGCTGAGGACACAGCTGTGTGTGGACAGGGAGTACTGTAGGGGGCTGAGGGACACAGCCGTGTGTGTACAGGGAGTACAGTAGGGGGCTGCGAGACACAGCCGTGTGTGTACAGGGAGTACAGTAGGGGACTAAGGGACACAGCCGTGTGTGTACAGGGAGTACAGTAGGGGGCTGAGGGTCACAGCCGTGTGTGTACAGCGAGTACAGCAGGGGGCTGAGCGACACAGCCGAGTGTGTACAGGGAGTACAGTAGGGGGCTGAGGGACACAACCGTGTGTGTACAGTGAGTACAGTAGGGGTCTGAAGACAGAGCCGTGGGTGGACAGGGAGTACAGTAGGGGGCTGAGGGACACAGACGTGTTTGGACAGGGAGTACAGTAGGGGGGTGAGGGACACATCCGTGTGTGTACAGGGAGTACAGTAAGGGGCTGCGGGACACAGCCGTGTGTGTACAGGGTGTACAGTAGGGGGCTGAGGACACAGCTCTGTGTGTACAGGGAGTACAGTAGGGGGCAGAGGGACACAGCCGTGTGTATACAGGGAGTACAGTAACGGGCTGAGGACACAGCCGTGTGTGTACAGGAAGTACAGTAGGGGGCTGAGGGACACAGCCCTGTGTGTACAGGGAGTACAGTAGGGGCCTGAGGACACAGCCGTGTGTATACAGGGAGTACAGTGAGGGGCTGAGGGACACAGCCGTGTGTGTACAGGGAGTACAGTAGGGGGCTGAGGGACACAGCCGTGTGTGGACAGGGAGTACAGTAGTGGGCTGAGGACACAGCTGTGTGTGTACAGGGAGAACAGTAGGGGGCTGAGGGACACAGCCGTGTGTGTGCAGGGAGTACAGTAGGGGGCTGAGGGACACAGCTGTGTGTGTACAGGGAGTAGAGTAGGGGGCTGAGGGACACATCCGTGTGTGTACAGGGAGTACAGAAAGGGGCTGAGGGACACAGCCGTGTGTGTACAGGGAGTACAGTAGGGGGCTGAGGACACAGCCGTGTGTGTACAGGGAGTACAGTAGGGGTCTGAGTACACAGCCGTGTGTGCACAGGGAGTACAGTTGGGGGCTGAGGGACACATCCGTGTGTGAACAGGGAGTACAGTAGGTGGCTGAGGACGCAGCCGTGTGTGTACAGGGAGTAGAGTAGGGGGCTGAGGGACACAGCCGTGTGTGTACAGGGAGTACAGTAGGGGGCTGAGGGACGCAGCCCTGTGTGTACAGGGAGTACAGTAGGGGGCTGAGGCCACAGCCCTGTGTGGACAGGGAGTACAGTAGGGGTCTGAAGACAGAGCCGTGTGTGTACAGGGAGTACAGTAGGGGGCTGAGGGACACAGCCGTGTGTGGACAGGGAGTACAGTCGGGGTCTGAGGGACACATCCGTGTGTGTACAGGGAGTACAGTATGGGGCTGACGGACACAACCGTGTGTGTACAGGGAGTACAGTAGGGGGCTGAGGGACACAGCCGTGTGTATACAGAGAGTACAGTAAGGGGCTGAGGACACAGCCGTGTGTGCACAGGGAGTACAGTAGGGGGCTGAGGGACACATCCGTGTGTGTACAGGGAGTACAGTAGGGGGCTGAGGACACAGCCGTGTATATACAGAGAGTACAGTAAGGGGCTGAGGGACACAGCCGTGTGTGTACAGGGAGTACAGTAGGGGGCTGAGGGACACAGCCGTGTGTGTACACGGAGTTCAGAAGGGGCCTGAGGACACAGCCGTGTATATACAGGGAGTACAGTAAGGGGTTGGGGGACACAGCCGTGTGTGTACAGGGAGTTCAGTAGGGGGCTGAGGGACACAGCCGTGTGTGTACAGGGAGTACAGTAGGTGACTGAGGAACACAGCAGTGTGTGTACAGGGAGTAGAGTAGGGGGCTGAGGGACACAGCCGTGTGTGTACAGGGAGTACAGTAGAGGGCTGAGGGACACAGCCGTGTGTGTACAGGGAGTACAGTAGGGGGCTGAGGACACAGCCGTGTGTGTACAGGGAGTACAGTAGGGGGCTGAGGACACAGCCATGTGTGTACAGTGAGTACAGTAGGGGACTGTGGACACAGCCATGTGTGTACAGGGAGTACAGTAGGGGACTGAGGACACAGCCGTGTGTGTGCAGGGAGTAGAGTAGGGGGCTGAGGGACACAGCCGTGTGTGGACAGGGAGTACAGTAGGGGGATGAGGGACACAGCCGTGTGTGTACAGGGAGTACAGTAGGGGGCTGAGGACACAGCCGTGTGTGTACGGGGAGTACAGTAGGGGGCTGCGAGACACAGCCGTGTGTCTACAGGGAGTACAGTAGGGGAATGAGGGACACAGCCGTGTGTGTACAGGGAGTACAGTAGGGGGCTGAGGGTCACAGCCGTGTGTGTACAGGGAGTACAGCAGGGAGCTGAGGGACACAGCCGTGTGTGTACAGGGAGTACAGTAGGGGGCTGAGGGACACATCCGTGTGTGTACAGGGAGTACAGTAGGGGTCTGAAGACAGAGCCGTGGTTGGACAGGGAGTATAGTAGGGGGCTGAGGGACACAGCCGTGTGTGGACAGGGAGTACAGTAGGGGGTTGAGGGACACATCCGTGTGTGTACAGGGAGTACAGTAAGGGGCTGAGAGACACAGCCGTGTGTATACAGGGAGTACAGTAAGGGGCTGAGGACACAGCCATGTGTGTACAGGAAGTACAGTAGGGGGCTGAGGTACACAGCCCTGTGTGTACAGGGAGTACAGTCGGAGCCTGAGGACACAGCCGTGTGTATACAGGGAGTACAGTAAGGGGCTGAGGACACAGCCATGTGTGTACAGGAAGTACAGTAGGGGGCTGAGGTACACAGCCCTGTGTGTACAGGGAGTACAGTCGGGGCCTGAGGACACAGCCGTGTGTATACAGGGAGTACAGTGAGGGGCTGAGGGACACAGCCGTGTGTGTACAGGGAGTACAGTAGGGGGCTGAGGGACACAGCCGTGTGTGGACAGGGAGTACAGTAGTGGGCTGAGGACACAGCTGTTTGTGTACAGGGAGTACAGTAGGGGGCTGAGGGACACAGCCGTGTGTGTACAGGGAGTACAGTAGGGGGCTGAGGGACACAGCTGTGTGTGTACAGGGAGTACAGTAGGGGGCTGAGGGACACAGCCGTGTGTGTACAGGGAGTACAGTAGGGGGCTGAGGACACAGCCGTGTGCGTACAGGGAGTAGAGTAGGGGTCTGAGTACACAGCCGTGTGTGCACAGGGAGTACAGTAGGGGGC